>NC_134563.1:11459211-11792381 GCF_025594145.1 Primulina tabacum | reverse complement strand
TGAAATAATTAACTTAAGGAAAATCATTTAAATGCTCATGAAATAAAATCATTTAAAATACTAGAATTATGCATGGCTTATACGTAGTCTAAGTTACGGGTTCTACATATTCCATATTCTCTACCACAAATAATTATTCTGGTCTTGAAGCCTATACATGGCGCTATGAATCTTTGCGATGTATTGTTCTTGCTTGTTTTTTAACCCTTCTTGACGCAGACAAGCCGAGTAGCACGGTCTCTTTCTGTCTCCACAATTTTTTAGCAAGTCCCTGTTCAGTGTAGTTAGGCGCTCGATGCGGTCTGACTCAGTAGGTATCTGAAGAAGTTGGCTCTCAGCCAAGTCCAGACGATGAGTGAGTCGCTGCACGTCTGTCTGAAGTATGTTTCTGACCTCGATAAGTTCCTGTTTCTCTCTAGCAAGTTACGCCTTAAAAGTCACAATTTCCAGTGAGTTGACGCATACGAAGGGCAGCTTGAGCACGAGTCCGTGGAGCAGCCATTTCCAAGAATTAATCGAGGTGAAATATCACAACAGTATAAAGGATAGAAAGGCACAAAAATCGAAACAAAGTTGTCGTGGAATTTTTGTACTAAGAATTTTTGGAATGATTTATGGAGTTTGGATTTGAATTTCGAAGAAGATTATGAGATGACGGCATAAGATATGAATGAATTCGATGGTTGAGTTTACTGCAGATAGGAATGCACTAGGCTTTTGAAAAAATTTGACGAGTCAACTTTTTGTCTTTCAAAATCCCAACGGGATTGTGAACCTGGCGGCTCTGATACCACTTAAATGTAACGTCCCGAGACCGAGACGTCGGTGACATCCGACATTGTTTAAAATTTTGAAAAGAATTAAGCCTCGTAGAAAATGACCAAAAACCAGTCTTTTGCATAAAATATTGTCTTTACAATGACAACAAAATAAAAATTACATCAGAGTTTGCCGAAAATAAACAAAAGGAAAAGTAAAAATCTTGATTCCTGATCTTGTCATTCTATCACCATCCCCAGAATGCCTCTTATTCCTCCTCATTCATTTGTGGTAAGGGGTGAGTGTTTGGGAAACACTTAGCAAGTGGGGGTTGATCGATTTCCAAATATACATATAGAACTTAATCTTTAAAACATCTCTTTAACAAGCTTTCAAAACTTATTACTTTTGACTTATCATAACAGAACCGAATCAAATATGAGACAAAGATTATCTGACGATTCAAAGCAATTCAGAAAAAATTCTGAACAAATACAACACTGTTACTCATCTCATTTTTATGGTCAAATTGTCCCCAATATTTTAATCATCTAAGGGGTCAAACAGAACAAAGTTTTATATCCACTGATGGGGGGTCAGACAGAACACAGTTTTATACCCACTGATGGGGGGCCAGACAGAATTACAATTATCGTTCCATTTCAAATTGATTTGAAATAGTGTATCACAGAATTCAGATTTATCGAACATAACTTATCAAAATTTTGAACGAATACAACGAAATCAAAGGACATCGAAAATCATTGATCGAAATTTTAAAAAGAAAGATTGTATTTTTCGAAATGAGTGGACACACACACATGCATGTCATGATATATATATCAAAATTTAAAATTACAAATAAATACGTAACAAAAACCCACTTACAGTTCTAGAAGTTATGGTTCGAAATGTACAGAACTTGGTTGAAGGAAACTTGCTGAATTTCGACCGAGTGATGACCGAACCTGGATAGGATCTTCATGACAGTATGGGCAGCAGATTACAGAACAGAAGAGCCGAACAACTCCTACTTCTTTCTCCTTGTTTGCGCTGGCCGAGATATTTTTGTGGTGAGGGGAAGGGGCCGATTTTTTGTGTGTTTTTGGAAGTATTTTTCCTTAGCCCTTGTGTGCTATTTATAGATGGAACTTGGTCCCTTAAGCTCCCATTTGGCCAAACCCCTTGTTGCCCAAGCAAGGAAATAAATGTAGTTAAAGTTATTCAAAGCATCAAATGTCACATTGGTTTACTAAAGGGTCCATTCCTGCACACTAAATTAGTCCAAGCCTCCTAGCTCTTCCCTTAGTTCTCTTTCTTGGTTAACTAAATGGTCATCTCTTGCATAATAAGTTTGTCCAAACCTTTAGCTCCTTTCTTGGTTAACTCAATTATCATCTCTTGCATAATAAGTTTGTCCAAAACTTTAGCTACTTTAGCTCTTCTTCTTGGTTAACTCAATGGTCATAAATATGTCCAATCCTTTAGCTCTTCTCCTAGCTCCATTTTTGGTTCTCTTAGGAAAAAAGAAAATGAGCTTCCCTGAGCTGAAATCCTAAGTTCGTGAGTTGGGGTTTTACTCCTCGGATGACAACTCTTCAATTGATGTTGTTTTCTTATGGCATAAATCCATTTTGAGTTCATCTTTGGGCTTTTGAGCTACTTCCTCGAGTCATGTTTGTTGAAAATTTAAGTTTATATTTGAGTTTTATTGTGGGGACTCGGACGCTAATTCATGTCTTAATCATTATTACTGTCAAATATAACAATTAAGAAAAGTGGGACTAAATTTTTTTTTAAATTTTTTTAAAATTATAAATGCGGAAACGTAACAGTAATCTATCTGATATACATGTCAAAATTAAAGTACAAATCTTGTACTACATGTCTCTACCTCAACTAGGTTCAATGACTATACATCCAGTGCTGAATCCTAATCTGCTTCTGGGCCCGGATCTCCACGCTAACTAAAATCTCTCATCCTCTTCCTGATCCTGATACTGTCTCACCTGTTGTCAAGCACACATACAAACAAGACAACAGCCGGATAACTCCGATGAGAATTACATTCCCAGTATAAATCATGTATACATGCATTTCATATAAACAGGTATAACAGTATGAAACAGATATTCATAACATGTATCCACATCAGAAAATGAATCAATACAAACTCTGAATCACACTCCGTGACTCTTAGACTCTGACTCGACTCATCCTTATCTAGGGATCCCGATCGGAATAAGAACATACACCCACCTACACTCCCGATCGGGGTGGTGGTACATTCTTATTCACGCACTTTGGCTCTTTCCATATCGAATATCAGTAATAGAAGAAACTCCAATTCTATCCACTTCGATATAACCAAACATCCGGCGTCTTGGCGAATCAGCCACAGACTAGGCACATCCGCCCTGGCATATCGGCCAACCATCTAGGCACATCAGCCCTGGCATATCCTGCCAAACCTCTGTGACAATGTGCAGTGGCCCAGTGACGATTCCATCACTATCTTGCACTCTATCATGAGATCAATCGTCTACGACTAGGCGCATCCGCCTATAACTCAATACGTAAATCAATAGACAAAAGATATCAATCTCATTCAACTGCAAATATCAATGCCATAAGGTAAAGTATGTGATTTTAGGAAACTCAAGTCAAATCTACACGAGTTGTGCAATCCCGCATCAACATCAATTTATAGCTTTCGTTTCGTTCTGTCGATCTGACTCTATCGAAGTCTCGAACTCACTGCCTGTCAAATCAATCTGGCAATAACAATATCGAATACACTGTATCAATGTATAACTCCATTCAAGACCTGTTCTGATCAATACTCAAATCAACATAATCTTATCCATATCAACGATATCATGATACAATCTCAGTCAATACTGAATCTGATCAAAATCAATCTACTGATGTTTCGATGGCATAATAATACAATTTCGATAACCCCGTCAATTTCAACATCACAGATATAATATCACAACTCATAATCGATATCAATACACTCATAATCTTAATAATAACAGATCGTAATATCAAATCTTCGCAATCTCAATCATATCACTTCCGAAAATCATAACAATTACATACACAGTCTGTTATTCGATCTGACTTCAATTATATACTGATCAGTATATCCAGAACACATAATATCACTCAAATAACAATTCCCTCAATATCATAATCTCAAACGATATCATAATTCAATAAAACTTACGTCATGTTGTAGCTATCGTCGCTAGGAACTCGGTACTGAGCTAGGATTCAAAATCTGACAGACGGATCGTTCGCAATTCAAATTCTAGCATAAAGAACTTTGCAATTCTCCCTAGCCTCTTTCCCGTTCCCTTTCTGCCGATTTGATGGAATGAAGTTTATATATATATATATATACATGCATGTACGGCAAGTGGCTTAATGTGCATACTGCACGTCTCGCGCATATGCGCGACCACCGTTGGCGCATATGCGCGAGACCTTCGAATCTCGGCGCTTCTCTTTTCGACAGCTCGCGCATATGCGCGGCATCCTTCCGCGCATATGCGCGAGGTTCTCTGGAAATGGGGTCTTAGCTTCTGCACAACTCGCGCATATGCGCGCACAATTCTCGCGCATATGCGCGAGGTCTTCTGCCACTGTCGCGCATATGTGCGGCTCCTCGTCACGCATATGCACGAGGTGTTCTGTCCTCGCACATCTTTCGCGTTTTCTTTCGTCCTTTCCGGTTTAATCCTTTCCGTCTATAATCACATCAGTTATCACCAAATCATTTCAGATTACGGTAATAAAAATCTCGGGCCTTACATTTATACTTAGGATTAATGTTTTGAGCTTAGTTTGAGTTTTATTTGTTACATGATTCGCTTCGGAAATTTTGTCTTCTCACGCACTTGAAGGTGCCCCACATGCATGTGCTAAACTGATGGCGGTTACATTCCTTGCATAATTGTTTTCTCGCCCGTCTTTGGTGCGACCACTTTTATGAGGTTGCTGCCTATTTTGCTCTTGGAACTTTTATGTCCTGGTGCTCTCTCCTATCCTGAATGAGGATTTTTACTCTGCTGCTATTGTGGTGGCCTTGACATTTCCCACTCAATGTCCTTCAACGACTTCTCTGCCCTGAAGGCTCTAGTAACAGCGTCATTATACTCTGTCGGGTTAGCTAAAAGAACATCTCGACGTATAGTAGTCCTGAGACCATCCATGAAATGTCTCAACTTCTCATAAGCATCATTTGCAATTAGGGTATGAAGTGACACCCCATTCAAATTTCCCGACAAACTCAACAACAGTAAAGAGCAACAAGATCAAGTTGGTAAGGATTAACCTTTAAGTTCATTTCTATGGTCAATGATCCTGTCTCCTTGTAGGAGACTCATAAATTCCCTTTTCCACCTTGACCATACATCTCCAGTAAAGTATTTCTCATAGAAGATTCTCTTAAAACCCTCCCATGTCAAGGTATTCTGGTTCGTCCCTCTCTTAGCTCCCTACCACCACAAAGCATCATCATCCTTCAGTAAGAAAATGGTACAATGAATCCTATCAGCATCTGCCAGGTTCATATATCTAAAAATCACTTCCTAAGATTTGATCCTTCCCTCAGCAATGAATGGGTCATTGGTGCCAAAAAAATCCTTCGGATTCAAACTCCGAAACTTTATATAAATATCTCAGGTCGTGCCCGAGAAGCATTCCCAACATGCTGCTCCAACAGACAAGCCATCCCTTCGAGCACCCTGGTAGTAGAATCCGGAGGTGGTCGAGGTATATCCTCTCCTCTCTCTTCCTCAGTATTTGTGGAAACAGCTCGTCTGGGAGGAATTTCTGTACACAACGACCAAACAACGTAATCAACATGCATTAAATTTAAACACACTTCTAACATTGTAATTTAGACATCATAAAAGCATCACATTTCAGCATAAAAATAAATCAGTAAAACGCACAGACTTGAGGATTGACTCTCGGGCTTCATGGTACTAGCAGTAGATAATCTCTTTCTAGAACTAGGCTCTGATACCAACTAAAACGACCCATTTTTTTTTAAAAAAAACCCTAAAATTCGAAACTTACATACACCCAACTCAATCACTAGCAACTAATTATACTATCACTAAAGGTAAGCATGCAATCGTCTTAAACATCCTTCAATTACTCAAATGCTTCAAAAGCAATAAAATCCCTAAACTGTTAAAAAATCCACGGATTCGAAAACACAAACAAAATATGCAAACATTTAAAATATATCGTTTCCTCTCAAAACATCCTGAATCAAACATCTTAAATTATTGTTTTATCATAAATTCAGAAAATAAAGATCCTCAAGATGCACTACCCAGACCAGTCCACCTCAAGCGTTAAAGCCACCATCGTCCTCATTTTCATTACCTGCAACTATTCAAATATAATGAGCCTAATGGCTCGACACGTTCGAACCATAATAACAAGTAATACATATACATGCATAAACGTCAATCAAAATACTTTAACTCAAATATATTACACTTAATATGTAACATCTCGAAAATTTGAAAGTCCACGTGAACCACATGCATGGAATTTATCAAATTTCTTTTGTATTTTAATTATGTGAATTGATTATGGTAGGCATGTTTAAAATGTAGTTTTATATTAGAATGCATAAAACTGTGTCATTAAAGTTTATTCGAGACGCGATCGAGGAACGGAGACCGGGGATCATATGAGGGAAAAAATTTTATTAAACAGTTATTTTTAATTGTTTAATTTGTGGTGTATTTTAAATAAGAATTTTCGAAAATGAGGTGTTTTGAGGTATTTTTTACGTCGAGTCGTATTTTAAACCGGTAACCGATTTTTCGATAAAAATATGGATTTTTTGAGAACTCGACTATTATTTTCACAAACTTTCCTAAACGAAATATTTTAAATAACAACTAATGGGCCTAAGCTTGTACCATGGGTTATATATCAAAAATAAAGCCAACGAAACCTAATCTCACCACACAAAACTTACGCCCATTCTTGTAAAAGCCTTAGAATTATTTCTTCACTAGCACACACATGAACACACACAAATATGAAGGCTATTCTCGTAAAACTTGAAGAAAAATAGAGAACGCCCATTCTTGTAAAAGCCTTAGAATTATTTCTTCCCTAGCACACACATGAACACACACAAATATGAAGGCTATTCACGTAAAACTTGAAGAAAATTCAGCAAGATTTCTCTCCGCCGATGCATCGCAAGTTGATTTTCGAGCGTAATATACGCAAAGGAATGCCTTATTCTTCCTTCACTCATCTTTCACACCATATTATGTGTTTGATACATGATGGGATGAAAAACATTATACACTTTATATATTTTCGTTTTTAAGGCATAAATATGATAAAACTAGAGTTTTCATCTTTCAAAACTCTTGATTATGATGCATAAAGGGGCTGCCATGGTGGGCTTACTAGAAGGGATGTTTTTCCACATGTTTAATGGTCCTTAGGTTGATGTTTAAAGGATAGAAAGGAGAGAGCAAGAGGAAGAACAAAAATATGGGATTCTAGAGTCCTAGGGTTTCGATTATACAACCTTGGAGGGCACGGCAACCAGCGGCTGTAAGAACATGTTTAAGGGGCCTAATAGGGTCTAGTCATGGTCTTAGATTGGATAAGGGGTGGCTGGTTAAGGAAGGTGCATGGCTAGGACACAAACTAGCCGTGGCCGCGGGTTGTAGAGAGAACCATGCACGTCCTCGTGCATGGCTCACTAGGGCTGGTCTAGGTAGGTCTAAGGGCTCGGTCATGGTCTTAGGAAGGTGACATAAGGACTGGTTGGGTTGGCCGAGGGCTAGGAACGAAAGGGCTTAAGGGTCGAGCAAGCTAGGGTTTAGGATATTAAGTACAATAAATTCCAGCAAGGTTTTAGGCTTTTTCAAGGGTTATAAATTGCTTGTTTTGGGTTGTATATGGTATAGTTAGGTGTCATTTAGCTATGGTTAAAGTTTGGTTAAGTTTCGACTTAATTCGGGTTAAAACTGGGATGTACGTTTAAGTTTTAAATACGAATTGGGAAATTAGTCGAGAAGCTTAATTTTACGTCTAAGAAACATTTATGGGTGTATTTTAAGGTGTTATGTTAAGTTTAAAATAATTTGGGTCGTCGTTTTAAGGTCTAAGGATAAATTGGGAAAGTTAGGGTTTCAGTGACAAAACAGTCATTTTACACCTAAAAAAGGTTAGATGTCCTGGAAGTGCTCTGAATGCTGTAATAATATTAAAACTTTCATTTCAAATGTTTATGAAATTTTATGATAAAATTTTAATGCTAAAATACATGTTGCATGCTTGGTTTAAAAGAAAATTGATTTATATATGCATGAATTTTTATAAGTTATGGAAATATGAAAGGTTGAAGGAGCTGACATGATTGTGACAAATACGATGATACCATGATACGTAAGTCCAATGTTCTGTTGACAGGTTAGAGTGTCGCTGATCCATCAACCTACAACTAATACGAAAGTCACAATTGAGGATCTGAATTCAATAAAAAGGAAAACCTATATGTTATGATTTAAAGGAATATATATGATGAAAGAAAAAAACTTTAGAGTTTATGTTCATGAAAAGTTATTTTATTAATTGTATTTTCACTATTGTTTGTGAACGTATATGTATTACTTGCTATCATGGTTAAAGTTTGTTGTGTCAATAAACTAACTAGGTGTGATCGATGCAGGTGAGCATGATATTAATGGAGGACTTGATGGTTGAACTCGCTGTACTGAAGGTGCACACAACCCGAGAACTGTTGCTAATTTTTTGCAAAATTATGTTTAACATTGAAGCTACTTTAAAGATTTTATGACTTATGATTCTTTTGAGAGGATGTTAGAGTTAAGTTTATATTTAGATTAAATACCGGTGACGAGTGGGGTATGGCAGGTCTGGTATCTGACAGGGTCCTACCTTTCTTGCTTGCTAGGAGATTCGGTTCCTTTCTGAGTCCCTTTGAGGTTGCTTGCTGCTTTCCTGATGGTGTAGCTATTTATAGTCCAAAACCCGCTTAAGCTTAGAAAACTCCGCTGGTGGACATTCTGGTGCCTTTGTTCCAGTTGCGGGTCTTGTGACCTCTGTGAATCTTAAGCTAAGGCGAAATAATTTTAGCTTAGGGTTGATTGACGTTTACGATTTTATGTTTTAAATACGTTCTTTTGGATTTTCAAATAATAGTTGGTTTGTTTATTATAAATGGTTCAAAAGTACTTTAAAATATATTTATGTATACTTTCGGCCGAATGTTTAGGTGGAAAAAATTCTAAATATTTTAAAGAAAAACGAATAGTGGACGTGTCACAAAAATAATGAACATATACAATTTTCATAAGCATAAAGAAATCCTCCATCATAAAGCATTTCCTCGTCATACAACATAAAAATCCTTTGGGTGAGGTTTGATCATTGGATGTGACTAGTCATCATCTTATATCATCTGCTCGATTGATCAATCTACAAACCATGGTATCTGGCAGCGGGGCGTCATCAAATTAAGTCATTGGGTCGTGGCCTATGGAAATCCGATTTTGGGCTCTCTCTAGCGCTTTCACCCGTAAACGGGCTCTCTCAGGGGCCTTCTCTATAATGGCCCGAAAATTCATGTTTGAAAATTTGCGAAAAAATTAAAAATTTTCTTTTTTTTTAAAATAATTAAAATGCCTCATTCACAAAATAAACTGATAAATCAAGTTTAATGTTTAAAAAAAAAGCAGCAGAAGAATTTAATTTTGGCAAAATAACAGGTTTAAAGTAATCCAACAACTGATAAAAATGTTTGAGCATAAAAATGGCAAGTGCTGTAAATGAGGTCATCGGGTTCCACTACTGCCAACCCAAGCTAGCTCATTGGTCCCCGCCCTCGGCCCCGACATCATCAGTACCTACAACAATCAAGTCTAGTGAGCCTAAAGACTCAGCATGCATATATCATAAATAACGAGTAAAAAATATAGTAAAATTGCATGGGAGTAAAATATCATGTCATGAGGCATAATGTGAAAATAACTTATCATGAGCAATTATAATACGTGCATAACTGAACTGAAAATCACAGTGAAAATGTTTGCTCCTTGGAGCCCTGTAATAAAATAGCATAACTTTTCTGTTGAGATTATGGTCTACGCAAGTGGCCCCTGCATTGAACTAAACTGAACTGACCGGTAACTGGCGACCGGGTGAAATAATGAACATCTAATCAGACTAATGTCATAGTATACTGGGTAAAACTGAACTGAACTGACCGGTAACTTGCGACCGGATAATACAATGCTCCCATGATAGTGAAATGGCCACAAGCAATATCGCATAAATCTCAAAAATGAATATTTTATATTTTTATGCACGTAATATAATTAAATGGCATAATGAAATATCCTTTATTATTTTACCACATGGATTAGATCGTTCCCAGGCTCGCTGCGACCTAAATTTATCATGAAAAATATGCAAATGATTTTCTTGACCAAACTTTGTAATTGAATCCAAAAACGAGACAATTACGCCCAACAACTTCGTATTTAATCATGACTCCGTGCCAACCCGAACCAACACCGAACCATCATTTAGTCATGATTAAAATACTCTTAAAATGATGAAATAATGCTCCTAAAATGATGCAACTCGAAATTTTGGTGAATGGAGGCCAAAACATGAAACGCTCTCTCGAGAGTCAATTTGGCACATCGTACCGTAAATTCTCGTACGACCTCTAAAATGATCCGAATCACAAACGTCCAAAAACATGACCTTCCCAACTTGATGAGGCACTGTCCAGTCCAAGTCCATACGCTAAAAGCCAACCAAGAACTCGAACGAGCCACTGAACCGAAGCAGCAAGTTGCTGTCACAAAAATACAGCAGTTGTGCTTTGGTTTCCTTTCGTCGTTTGCAAGGCTAATGGCCATTGGGGCTTGATCCACCGACCAGAACCTCTTACCAACATCCTAAGTAATGATTTTAACCATGGCTAAGGGCCCTAGGCCAGCCACAATTCGCACCACAACCGAAACCAATCTAAAGTCCCACCCAAGAGCACCCTTGCATGCGTGTGGTGTTTTGCTTCGTTTGCTGTCTCGTGTCATTCCAGTGGCCATTTGATTGACCATGGCACAATCTAGACATCTAGAGGTATGGTATGAACCGTTGCTAAGGGCCATAGGCCAATCAACATCCACACCATTCCACAAAACCGAAAGTTACACTTGCTGTAAAATGAGAAGGCCGAAGGAGGGAAGGGGCTGTTCTTGTGTTTTGATTTAAAAACCGATGCAACCATGGACCAAGCCTCAAAAGGGAGACTTGGTCACATCTTAGACATGTTAGGGAAGTGTTCTAACCATGGATATAGGCCCCTAGGGAAGCCAAGATCAGAAACTTCCTCTATGGACAGCAACTCAAAAATAATCGAGCACAAGATGACACTTAATGGGGCGTTGCTGTCATCTCTGGAATTCGGCTTGTATGGGACTCGAACCAATGGACAAACGTGTTCCTAACATGTCCTAGTACATGCCTAGGAGCAGCCCTGGAAGCCTGGAATCGAACCATACCCTGAAACCATTGAAACAATGCAACCCGTGAAGCATGTAATGTAGGAAAAACTGTGCAGAAATTTGTGTAACATAAACTTGCTGTAAATTTCGGTTTTGATTGAAAGGTCATGATCATGTAGTGCTTAAAATTCATAATACAACTTGATTGAAGAGCAAAGAAGAACATATGCATGCTTGGTTTCGTTTTGAAAAGAAAACGAACGAAATGCAACGATGCGGCGCGGAGGAGACGGAGCGTTTTCTTTCTTGCTTGCTACACGATTTCTCTCTTGTTTCTAGCTAGCACCTCTCGATTTCTTTCTCTCAAAAAGTCTCTGAATTCGGTGATAAGGAAGGGGAATGGTGGTTAGGAGAGTGAGGGGAAGGGGTTGCAATATAAGTGGGAAGGCAAGACCAAGTCTCCTCTCTTTTTGAATTTGAAATGGTTGATAACAAATATTTCTTGGAGGGATATTAGAGGTGACCGATTCTTCATGCCATCACAAGGTTAGGATAATGATCTAGTATTAATAATTAAGGGTGATTAATAAATGAAAAGATTATCATGCTAAGGGATGACAAGGAAAGGGTCAAAGGTGAGTTGGCAACAAAATTGATTAATCATCTAAGGGGGCCGAAAATTTGAAATAAAAATGAAGGGAAATATTGTTTAGTTAGTAAATTTTTAAACCTTAAGAGCCTTACCTATCCTTTAAATAATTTAAGGAATTAACACCAAAAATTATGGAACCTAAATGAACTTATTTTCTACTTACCTCAAGTAACTTAAATAATTCCTTAAACCTCCTTTTAACTTAAATCAACTTATTAGATAGTTAAAATAAATTCTTGGAATGATTTCTTAAATCTTAAATTCTATCTCAAAACTCCAACTCTAGTCCGGCCTCACTGAATTAACTGAAAAGAAAAAAATTTAAACTACTGCATAAAATAATTAACTTTAAAGAAAAGCATTTAAATACTCATGCAATAAAATCATTTTAATTTAAAATACAAGAATTATGCATGGCTTATACGTAGTCTAATTTACGGGTTCTACAACTCTCTCCCCCTTAAAAGAAATTTCGTCCTCGAAATTAAAACTTACTGAATAACTCGGGGTACCGACTCCTCATCTCTGGCTCAGACTCCCACGTAGCTTCCTCCTCTGAATGGTTGAGCCATTTGACTTTCACTCGCTTAACTAGCTTGTTCCGAAGCTTCTTCTCTTGTCTGTCTAAGATCTGTACTGGTCTCTCCTCATAAGACAGGTTCGGAGTAAGCTGCAACGGCTCAAAGTTCGAGACATGCAAAGGATTCGCCATATACTTCCTCAGCATAGAGACGTGGAACACATTGTGTACTCCGGACAGATTCGGCGGAAGAGCCACACGATAAGCTAGTGTCCCAACTCTGTCGAGGATCTCAAATGGTCCAATGAATCTCGGACTGAGCTTCCCTTTCTTTCGGAACCGCATGACACCCTTCATAGGTGCTACCTTCACAAAGACATGGTCGCTAACGGAAAACTCTAGATCTCTCCTCCTCTGATCTGCATAACTCTTCTGTCGACTCTGAGCAGTCCTCATCCTATCACGGATCTTGACTACTACATCGGCAGCCTACTGAATAATCTCCGGACCCAACTCTGCTCTCTCTCCTACTTCGTCCAAATGAACAGGAGATCTACACTTGCGGCCATATAGTGCTTCATACGGTGCCATACCTATAGATGACTGGAAGCTGTTGTTATAGGTGAACTCTACTAATGGCAAGTTCGACTCCCAACTCCCTGAGAAATCCATCACACAAGCACGGAGAAGATTCTCCAAGATCTGAATAACTCGCTCTGACTGCCCATCTATATGCGGATGGAAAGCTGTGCTAAACAACAACTTCGTACCCATAGTCGAATCCAAACTCTTCCAAAATGAGGAAGTGAATCTGGGGTCTCTAGTCAGATACGATAGAAACTGGAATACCATAAAGTCGGACTATCTCCCGGATATACAACTCTACATACTGAATCATGGTGAAAGTCGTCTTAATAGGCAAGAAGTGCGCTGATTTGGTAAGGCGATCTACAATCACCCAGATAGCATTTGATCCTCTGATTGACTTCGGCAATCCGGTCACGAAGTCCATGGTAACATTCTCCCACTTCCACCCGGGAATAGGAAGAGGCTTGAGCAAACTTGCTGGTCTCTGATGCTCCGCCTTCACTAACTGGCAAGTCAGACACTCGGATACAAATCGTCTGATGTCTTTCTTCATCCCAGGCCAACAATACAATGACTGTAGATCTCGGTACATCTTCGTACTCCCTGGATGAATAGAGTACGGTGACATGTGGGCCTCTGATAGAATATCTGCTCGAATAGAACCACTACTGGGAACCCACATCCTGTCTCGGTATCTCACAATACCGTCGCTGACTGAATACAAGATACTGCCCTTGGCCTCATCTCTCTGCTTCCACTTTGCTAACTGCTCATCTGCTGACTGACCACTGCGAATACGGTCAAGAAGAGAGGACTGAATAGTCAAGGTAGATAGACGGGGAACTCTACCTCGAGGGTATGACTCTAGATCAAACTTCTGCATCTCAATCTGAAAAGGTCTTTGAATCGTCAAATGAGCCATCACTGTGACTTTTCTGCTCAATGCTTCCGCAACTACATTAGCTTTACCCGGGTGGTAGCTAATATCACAGTCATAATCCTTCACAAGCTCCAACCAACGCCTATGATGCATGTTCAGCTTCTTCTGCGTAAAGAAATACTTGAGGCTCTTGTGGTCGGTAAAGATCTGGCACTTCTCCCCATACAAATAATGCCTCCAAATCTTCAAGGCAAAAACCACGGCGGCTAACTCTAGATCATGGGTAGTGTAGTTCTTCTCATGAGTTTTCAACTGTCTAGAAGCATATGCTATCACCTTCCCATGCTGCATCAATATTGCGTCCAAACCGAGCTTCGAAGCATCAGTATACAAAACAAAATCTCCGGGCCCTGACGGCATGGCCAAAACTGGTGCTGAGATAAGAGCTTGCTTCAAAGTATCGAAGCTCTTCTGACACTCCTCGCTCCACACAAATTTAGCATTCTTCTTGGTCAATGATGTGAGTGGAACAGGCAATAGAGGAGAATCCCTTAATGAACTTCCGATAATAGCCTGCTAGCCCAAGAAAACTGCGGATCTCTGATGCATTCTGCGGCACAACCCAATCTCTGACTGCGGCAACTTTCGGTGGATCTACTTCAATACCACTGCTAGAAACAATGTGGCCTAAGAACGCCACCTTCTCTAACAAGAATTTGCACTTACTGAACTTTGCGAATAACTTGTGCTTTTGCAAGGTCTGCAGCACTGTGGTCAGATGTCTGCTGTGATCCTTCTGATTCTTCGAGTAGACGAGAATGTCGTCTATGAATACTATCACAAACTGGTCAAGATACGGCTGAAATACGCGATTCATGAGATCCATGAAGATCGCTGGCGCATTCGTCAGACCGAACGGCATCACGAGGAACTCATAGTGTCCATAACGAGTCCTGAAGGTAGTCTTGGAAACATCAGCATCTCTCACCCACAACTGGTGATAACCGAAACGCAGATCTATCTCGGAAAATATCGAAGCTCCCTGCAACTGGTCAAACAAATCCTCGATCCTCGGAAGTGGGTACTTGTTCTATATTGTAAGCCTGTTAAACTCCCGGTAGTCAATACAAAGCCTCATAGAGCCATCCTTCTTCTTCACAAATAAGACTGGCGCGCCCCATGGTGAAAAACTCGGGCGAATGAACTCCTTGTCAAGAAGTTCCTGAATCTGCTTCTTAAGCTCCGCCATCTCTATTGGTGCTAGTCGGTACAGTGCTTTGGAGATCGGGACCGTACCTGGCAAAAGCTCAATAGAAAACTCCACATCTCTCTCCGGTGGCAAACCAGAAACGTCCTCAGGAAAAATGTCTAAGAAGTCTCTAACAATCGGAACATCTGCGGCTGACTAACTGGGTGCCTCGGGGACAGATACAAAGGTCGCTAGAAACGCCTGACACCCTCTATGCATGAGCTTCCTAGCGGACATAAGGAATAATGCGCGGTAAGGGAAAGTACATGTCCGGCTCGAATAAGAACTGCGTCATTCCAGGCGGTCGGACTAGAACAGATCTCTGCTGGAAGTCAATCAAAACTCTATTCCGCAATATCCAGTCCATCCCTAGGATGATGTCAAACTCTGGCATCGGCAACACGATCAGATCCGCATAAACAAGGTTGCCATTGAGCTCAAGATCTATGTGTCGGATCACATTGGTAGCTGCCATCTCCTCACCAGAAGGCAATACTACTGAATAGGCTACATCTAACCCGATGGTCTTAACTTTGAGAAAATTAGCAAATACCTTCGAAATAAATGAGTGAGTGGCCCCTGAATCTATCAAGGCCTTCGTAGCGGAACCAAATATAAATATTCTCCCTGAAAGGTTGGAATACTAAGCTGAACCCAATAATCACAAGAACTAACTTATAGACATGCAAAGGTCAAAGTTCTTCTAACCTAATTCCCGAAAATAATACTGAGTAGAGCATGCAATCCTGTCGCAATTCTAAGTTCAAGATCTCAGTCCCGATTCCCAAAACATTAAATCCCAAATGTAAACTTAAAGCTTAAATGTACCTGTCATAAGCATGGTCTCCGGGTTCGTTTCCGTGGCATGGAGAGCAAAAACTCTGCCTTGGGTAGGCAGATTCCTTCTGAGGGCACTGCAGCAACATGTGGTCTGGACTGCCACACTTGTAACACTTCCCTGAGCCAAACATACATGCTCCAGGATGGCGACGTGAGCACATAGGGCAAACTAGATGCTCAAAAATCCTCGGGGCTGGGCGTCCCCGCTGCTGCTGCTGACCTCTGTTTCTAGGCGGCCCGTGAAAAGGCCTCTTGTTCTGCTGCTGATGCTCCTGAGGAGGAGGGCGGTGTGGTACCTGGACTGGGCGCTTGACCTGGCGATCTCTCTCGATATCACGCTGATCCTGCTCTGCGGCTAGAGCTTTGGAGACAGCGACCTCATAAGTAGTTGGGTCAGACACCCTAACATCACGGCGCAAGATCGGCCGTAGACCCACCAGTAAATGCTTTAACTTGGCTTTAGCATCATTCGCGATCAGGGGCACAAAATGACAACCCCTCTCAAACTTACGGATGAACTCCGTAACAGTCAGATCTCCCTGTCTCAGGCTCATGAACTCAGTGGTCAACCTGGTGCGCACTTCCTCATTGAAATATTTGGAGTAGAATACCTCCGTGAAGCGCACCCAACTCAGTGTAGCCGAGTTCAGGGCTACTGACGCTCCTTCCCACCATAAGCGGGCATCTCCTCCGAATAAATAAGTGGCACATCGAACTCTGTCTGCATTCCCAAGCTCCATGAACTCGAAGATAACCTCGAGGGACTTGATCCAGCCCTCGGCAATCATGGGGTCCGTCGTCCCTTAAAACTCCTTAGGACGCATCTTCATTAATCTCTCATAGACAACCTCGGGCCCTATCGGCCTTGTTGCCACATCAAGGTTCCCCGCAAACTGTGCGAAGAACTGAGTCATCCCAGCTAGCATCTGGGCATTCATGTCAGGTGAAGGGGGTGGTGGAGGTGGTAAATCTCTCTCCTGCCTCTATTCCTCCATGTTCTCTTGGCGAGGCTCATCATTTCTAGTGCGCTCGAAAATGCGTCTAGGGGGCATACTGTTCCATACATAATCCATACGTAACCAACATGCATAATTCCATAATTTATTTAAATTTAAATATTGAACAATAAATCTGGACGTAAAATATTTCATGAAAACATGCTCTTAAATAATTCATGCTTTGAATAAAATGCGTAAATGTAAAACTTACAGACCGAAGACGTGACTTTATGAGCTTCTCGTGGTCAGTAGTAGTACAACCCTTTACAGAACTACTGCTCAGATACCATCTAAAATGGCCCGAAAATTCGTGTTTGAAAATTTGCGGAAAAATTAAAAAAAAAAATTTTAAATTAATTAAAAGTCCTCATTCATAAAATAAACTAATAAATCAAGTTTAATGTTTAAAAAAAATAGCAGCGGAAGGAATTAATTTTCGCAAAATAACAGGTTTAAAGTAATCCAACAACTGATAAAAATGTTTGAGCATAAAAATTGCAAGTTCTGTAAATGAGGTCCTCGGGTTCCACTACTGCCAACCCAAGCTAGCTCACTGGTCCCAGCACTCGGCCCCGACATCATCAGTACCTACAACAATCAAGTCTAGTGAGCCTAAAGACTCAGCATGCATATATCGTAAATAACGAGTAAATAATATAGTAAAATTGCATGGGAGTAAAATATAATGTCATGAGGCATAATGTGAAAATAAATTATCATGAGCAATTATAATACGTGCATAACTGAACAGAAAATCACAGTGAAAATGTTTGCTCCTTGGAGCCCTGTAATAAAATAGCATAACTTTTCTGTTGAGATTATGGTCTACGCAAGTGGCCCCTGCACTAAATTGAACTGAACTGACCGGTAACTGGCGACCGGGTGAAATAATGAACGTCTGATCAGACTAATACTACAGTATACTGGATGGAACTAAACTGAACTGACCGGTAACTGACGACGTGTAACGCCCAAGATTTTGTGTAATACGTTTGAGTTACTATGTATTATGAATAAGGGAATGGAAGAACAGACACGAGGAAGCGACGTGGTAATTTGAGTTTTGTTGCAAAGTATATTGTTGGGGAAGCAGAGACAGTGCACCCGCGGTACAAAAGATAGTGCACCCGCGATCATTTCTCATGAAATATTGAAGGTTTACAGTAGCCTGACTGCACCCGCGGTAAGAACAGGACCGCACCTGCGGTAGATGCACCGAGACAGGAGCGCACCCGCGGTAAAAGAGCCACCGCACCCGCGGTCGTGTCTTCTGAATTTGTGGAAGTATTACAGTATGCTCAGCGCACCCTGCGGTGCAGAATGAGCGCACCCGCGGTGTGATGTGCGGGATAAAGAATGAAACCATGTGTCCCTTGCATGCAATATAGATGCTGAGTCTTCATTCTTCACCTTTGCAACTACAGAAACGAGGCAAAACTCCCATGAAAGGTTCAAAGTTCCTTCTATCTTAGAATTTAGCTTGTGCAAGATCCGGCCAACCGAATTTGAATCCGAGTCTATATTTGTGCTCCTCTCATCACCGGCTACGAAAGGATGTAAGTTTTACTCCATTTCAGCATGTTTCGAAATTGATATATGGAAGAAAGTATAATTTGAACTCTATAATATGTTCTTGAGATTACGAGATACGTATATTAGAAACCGGATCGAATAAATGTTACCGTATATGATTATTACGATGTTTCAGCATATATGTGTATGAGATTATGCAGATTTCAGTATAGTAGATGTATTATGATGAGAATTAGGAGCTATTGTTATTGATTATTGATGTTTGAGTTGACCGGTATCGCGAGATTACACCGTTATGCCGTCAAAATGTACCGAGATTGAATATTGATCCGTAGATGTAGTCCTTTGAGTTGGAGATTGATATGGTACATGTCATAAATATCATTTCAGATTTTATTGACAGAGTTGATATCGAGATTTCAAGACTTCGACTTGTTCAAACCGAGACTTCGACGTGAAAGGTATAATTCAATGTTTGATTGGGGAGATATAACTCGAATCAGATCCAGTTTGAGTTTCCCACAAATCACATACTAGATTCCTATACCTTGTTATGTTGTTCTTTATATTGATTTATATACAAGCATTGAGATAGGAGTGTCATTGGCAGATATGCCAAGTTTCTAGACGTTCGGTGGTATCGTGGCATAGGAGAAGATCGACTCCGATTGTAGATACTCGATACAGACAGGACCCAAGTATATGAATAAGACGTACTGCCACCCCTATTGGGAAAGTAGATGGGTGACTTGTTACGTCTTATTCACACCGGGATCCCTAGACTTAGATATGAGTCGAGTCAAAGATATGAGTTTGATTTAAATGCTTGCCTTATATTGATTTCACTCATGATAGTATGTTCATGATTTATATGGGGTATATGCATGTGTACATGTTTTATACTGGGATTTATTCTCACCGGAGTTTCCGGCTGTTGTTGTGTCTGTATGTGTGCATGACAACAGATGGGACAGGATCAGGGTCGAGACAAAGATGAGAGATCGAGATAGCGTGGTGATTACGGGCGTAGAAGATGGACTAGTAGTTTTTACATTTGATATGTAATGTATTGCAAATACTAGTTTGTTTAAGTATGTAAGGAAACAAGACATGTACTTGCTTTTGTTGAAATAAAATAAAGATGTTGCTTGTATATGATTTATATACAATTGTTTTGATATTAAAAGCAAAATTTTGACCCACATTTTCTAGCAAAGATCCAATTAATCCCAAAGACAATTGAGTTAGAGCCCGGGTCCCCACAACAGGTGGTATTAGAGCCGTAGGTTCTGTAGACTGGAGTAGAAGTGAATGAGCTGGGTACAGCATGTAATTGAAAAGACTGAATCAGAACCGATTCTGGATCAGAGGTATATGATCAGAGCAGGACCGAGACAGATTGTATAGATTGTGTACTAATCCATTTGATAATCAGATATGCCTCCTCGACGAGTACCGCAACCAGCAGCAGGTCGGGCACCAGAACAGGGCAGTACTTCCAATGATCCGATGGATGTGACCGCTACACCGATGGAGACTTTGCTAAAGAGGTTTAACTCGTTTCGACCGCCGACACTGAAGGGCACAGAAAATTCAGTTGAGTGTGAAAGTTGGCTCGATGACATCGAGATGCTATTTGAGTCTCTTGACTACACTGACGAGCGACGAGTTAAATTTATTGGGCATCAACTGCAAGAAGTTGCGAAGAACTGGTGGCTTACCACGAAGAAAGCATTGGAGCATCGTGGCACAGAAATTACCCGGAAAGTTTTTAAAGCAGAGTTTTATCAACGCTTCTTTCCCGTGTCCTATTGAAAAGATAAGGGTGCTGAATTTGCAAATTTGAAACAGGGACAACTGAATATCGAAGAATATGTTGCTAAGTTTTCGACATTGCTTCGATTTGCTCCTCACGTGGCAGAAAATGATGAGGCCATTGCAGATCAGTTTATCAATGGCTTGAATCCTGATATCTTTACCTTGGTGAATACCGGTAGACCCAACAACTTTGCTGATGCATTGAACCGTGCCAAGGGGGCAGAAGCTGGATTGATTAGGCAACGAAGCACTTCCTATGTCGCTCCGACTCCTAGACCGCCACCACCCTCAGTTCAACCCCTTCCCAGATTTGAGAGCGGTTGTAGCAGAAGCGGGAGGAAAGACCAGCTGAAAGCAAAAGGAAAATAGTTCAAGAGATCAGGGAGCAGTTCGTCGAGCTCTAGTGGATCACGACAGAGAGGTCCTAGCCAGAGTACAGAGTATACAGGTGTGTATTGCAGTTCTTGTGGAGGCAGACATGCCACCGAGCAATGTCAGGGTGTGATGGGTCGCTGCAATATCTGTAGACAACAGGGACACTTCGCCAGAGTCTGTCCACAGAATGGGGTACAGCAAGCTCAGAGTGTAGGAGCATCTGGTTCAGCATCTCAGCCAGAGAGGCAAGCTTAATCTGTTCATTCCTTTCAGCCGACCCCTACACAGATCTAGCCCAGAGCCAGAGGTAGCCAGACAGTGAGCCAACCTCCCAGACAGCAGGCTCGAGTATTTGCAGTGACAGAAGAGCAGGCCCAAGATGCACCAGACGATGTGATCGCAGGTAACTGTTTTCTTTGCGGTTATCCTGCTTATGTATTGATAGATACGGGTGCATCTCATACCTTCATCTCTGAGCTGGCATTGATACATGCTTTACCTGTCGAGTCATTATCTGCAGTAGTGTCTATTTCTTCTCCGTTGGGAAGTGGTCTTATATCCGTGACTTCGGTTAGACATTGTATGCTACAGTTCGAGGGTCATGAGATTGACTTAGACTGCATTGTACTTGGATTGTTTGATTTTGATTGTATTGTTGGGGTCGATATGTTAACCAAGTACAGAGCCATTGTATATTGTGTCCAAAAGATTGTCAGATTCAGACCAGATAAGGCTGATGAGTGGAAATTCTACGGTAAGGGTTCCAGAGCTCGGATTCCCTTGATATCTGTGTTATCTAAGAGTCGATTGTGGCAGAAAGGAGCAGAGGGGTTCCTTGTATATTTAGTAGATCTACTGAAATCGAGCCCAGCATTGGCAGAATTTCCATTAGTGTGCGAGTTTGCGGATGTATTCCCGGATGAGATCCCAGGGTTACCTCCAGTCCGAGAGGTAGATTTCAGTATTGATCTTCTTCCAGGTACCGTTTCTATATCTTGAGCTCCTTATAGAATGACACCTATTGAATTGAAAGAATTGAAGGAACAACTCGAAAATTTATTGGCCAAGGGTTACATTAGACCGAGTGTGTCTCCTTGTGGTGCTCCGGTACTGTTTGTCCGAAAGAAAGACGGTTCAATGAGATTATATATTGATTACCGGCAGCTTAACAAGGCAACAGTAAAGAACAAATATCCCTTGCCTCGTATCGACGATTTATTTGATCAGTTGCAGGGATCCTCTGTCTATTCCAAGATCGATCTGAGATCTGGATATCACCAGCTGAGAGTTCGAGATATTGATATACCGAAGACAGTGTTCCGAACCAGGTATGGACATTATGAGTTTATTGTCATGCCTTTTGGTTTAACGAATGCTCCAGCGATGTTTATGGGACTAATGAACAGTGTCTTTCAGAAATATCTGGATGAGTTTGTGATTGTTTTTATTGATGATATTTTGGTTTATTCCAAGAATATGATTGAGCATGCCAGACATTTAAGAACTGTGTTGCAAACACTGAGAAATGAGAAATTATATGCTAAACTGTCAAAATGTGAGTTTTGGCTGAGACATGTTGTCTTTTTGGGGCATATCATATTTGGAGACGATATTTCTGTTGATCCAAGTAAAGTTGAGGCTGTGATTAGTTGGCCTAGACCGACTTCTGTACCAGAGATACGCAGTTTCATGGAATTGGCAGGGTACTATCGACGATTTATTAAAGATTTCTCTAGTATTGCAAAGCCGATTACCCAATTGACACAGAAGAATGCGCCATTTGTGTGGTCTGAAGCCTGTGAGTCTAGCTTCTTGGAGTTAAAGAAACGATTGACCAGTGCTCCTGTATTGACTATCCCTTCAGGTACTGGTGATTTCGTTGTATATTGTGATGCATTTCACAGAGGGTTAGGAAGTATTCTTATGTAGCGAGGACATGTCATTGCTTATGCCTCAAGACAGTTGAAGCCACACGAGACTCGCTACCAAATTCATGATCTTGAATTGGTGGCCATTGTGTTTGCACTGAAGATATGGCGACACTATCTCTATGGAGAGAAGTTTGAAATCTACTCTGATCACAAAAGCCTGAAATACCTGTTTTCACAGTCAGAGTTGAATATGAGACAGCGTAGATGGCTCGATTTATTGAAAGACTTTGATTGCGAGATCAAATATTATCCAGGAAAGTCAAATGCAGCAGCAGATGCCTTGAGTCGAAAGATATGTTCTTTATCCTTATCGACGATAGATGTATCGAATTTGATTGAAGATTGCTATTTGTCTGGATTGGTATTTGAGACAGATCGTAGACCATTGCGACTTGCTATAATTCGAATGGAACCAGACTTGATTGTTCGCATTAAAAAAGCACAGAAAAATTATCAGAATGTTCAGAAATCGATTGAGATGGTTAGATCAGGACATCAGTCAGAGTATCAGGTACATGATCATGTTTTGTATGTGAATAATCGCCTTGTAGTGCCAGATGTTTCCGATTTGAAACAACAAATTTTAGCAGAAGCGCACTGTAGTAGGTTCAGTATTCATCCTGGTGGCAAAAAGATGTACAACGATCTAAAGATGCAGTTTTTGTGGAAAAAGATAAAATCAGACATTGCAGAATTTGTATCTAAGTGTTTGAATTGCCAACAGGTAAAAGCCGAGAAGAAGAAACCCGGAGGTTTACTTCAAAGTCTATCTATTCTTGAATGGAAATGGGATCACATTTCCATGGATTTTGTTACGAAGTTACCACGATCATCCCGAGGCTGCGATGCGATTTGGGTCGTGATTGACAGATTGACCAAATCAGCACGCTTTATTCCGTACAGAATGACGTACCGACATGATCAGATGGCGGAGATATATGTCAGAGAAGTGGTTAGATTACATGGTGTGCCGAAGTCTATCATATCAGATTGTGATCCACGATTCACTTCATACTTTTGGCATAGTCTGCAGCAGGCTCTAGGTACGACATTGCATCTTAGCACTGCTTACCATCCCCAGACAGACGGACAGTCAGAGCGGACTATCCAGACCTTAGAGGATATGCTGAGAGCTGTAGTGCTAGATTTTGGCACTAGTTGGCAAGATTCACTCCCTCTTTGTGAATTCTCGTACAACAACAATTATCAGACGAGCATCGGGATGGTACCGTTTGAAGCTTTATACAGAAAGAAATGCAGATCTCCACTGTATTGGGATGACATCTCAGAGGTACCAGAACTTGGACCTGATATGATTCGTGAAATGACTGAGAAGGTTAAACTGATCTTGAAAAGAATGAAGACGGCGCAAGATAGACCAGCCAAGTATGCGAATGTACGTCGTAGATCGTTAGTATTTGAAAAAGGAGACAGATTGTTTTTGAAAATTTCTCCATTCAAAGACATTGTCAGATTTGGCAAACGTGGGAAGTTGTCTCCTAGATACATCGGTCCATACGAGATTCTTGAGAAGATTGGCGATCGTGCCTATCGACTCGCCATTCCTCCTTCTCTATCTTGCATACATGATGTCTTTCATATATCGATGCTGCATAAATATATGCCCGATATTTCTCATGTTACTCAGCCTGATGAAGCCGAGCTTGACGACACTTTGAGTTATATTAAACATCCAATTCAGATTCTTGATTGGAAAGAAAAACAACTCAGAACGAAGACTATTCCGCTAGTGAAAATCCACTGGAGTCGTCATGGCACTGAAGAAGCAACTTGGGAGACAGAATCAGAGATGAGACAGAGATATCCAAAGTGATTTCCCTGATGTAAGTATTTATTTAGCTTTTGATGATATTGCTTCTTTTATTCAGCTTTGATTGATTGCATGCGAGTTCGAGGACGAACTCATATCTAAGAGGGGGAGAAATGTAACGCCCAAGATTTTGTGTAATACGTTTGAGTTACTATGTATTATGAATAAGGGAATGGAAGAACAGACACGAGGAAGCGACGTGGCAATTTGAGTTTAGTTGCAAAGTATATTCTTGGGGCAGTAGAGACAGTGCACCCGCGGTTCAAAAGACAGTGCACCCGCGATCATTTCTCATGAAATATTGAAGGTTAAAAGTAGCCTGAATGCACCCGCGGTAAGAACAGGACCGCACCTGCGGTAGATGCACCGAGACATGAGCGCTCCCGCGGTAAAAGAGTCCACCGCACCCACGGTCGTGTCTTCTGAATTTGTGGAAGTATTACAGTACGCTCAGCGCACCCGCGGTGCAGAATGAGCGCACCCGCAGTGTGGCGTTCGGGATAAAGAATGAAACCATGTGTCCCTTGCCATCCAATATAGATGCTGAGTCTTCATTCTTCACCTTTGCAACTACAGAAACGAGGCAAAACTCCCATGAAAGGTTCAAAGTTCCTTCTATCTTAGAATTTAGCTTGTGCAAGATCCGGCCAACCGAATTTGAATCCGAGTCTATATTTGTGCTCCTCTCATCACCGGCTATGAAAGGATGTAAGTTTTACTCCATTTCAGCATGTTTCGAAATTGATATATGGAAGGAAGTATAATTTGAACTCTAAAATATGTTCTTGAGATTACGAGATACGTATATTCGAAACCGGATCGAAGAAATGTTACAGTATATGATTATTACGATGTTTCAGCATATATGTGTATGAGATTATGCAGATTTCAGTATAGTAGATGTATTATGATGAGAATTGGGAGCTATTGTTATTGATTATTGATGTTTGAGTTGACCGGTATCGCGAGATTATACCGTTATGCCGTCAAAATGTACCGAGATTGAATATTGATCCGTAGATGTAGTCCTTTGAGTTGGAGATTGATATGGTACATGTCATAAATATCATTTCAGATTTTATTGACAGAGTTGATATCGAGATTTCAAGACTTCGACTTGTTCAAACCGAGACTTCGATTAGAAAGGTATAATTCAATGTTTGATTGGGGAGATATAACTCGAATCAGATCCAGTTTGAGTTTCCCACAAATCACATACTAGATTCCTATACCTTGTTATGTTGTGCTTTATATTGATTTATATACAAGCATTGAGATAGGAGTGTCATTGGCAGATATGCCAAGTTTCTAGACGTTCGGTGGTATCGTGGCATAGGAGAAGATCGACTCCGATTGTAGATACTCGATACAGACAGGACCGAAGTCTAGGAATAAGACGTACCGCCACCCCAATTAGGATAGTTGGTGGGAGACTTGTTACGTCTTATTCACACCGGGATCCCTAGACTTAGTTACGAGTAGAGTCAAAGATATGATTTTGATTTAAATGCTTGCCTTATATTGATTTCACTCATGATAGTTTGTTCATGATTTATATGGGGTATATGCATGTGTACATGTTTTATACTGGGATTTATTCTCACCGGAGTTTCCGGCTGTTGTTGTGTCTGTATGTGTGCTTGACGACAGATGGGACAGGTTCAGGGTCGAGACAAAGATGAGAGATCGAGATAGCGTGGTGATTACGGGCGTAGAAGATGGACTAGTAGTTTTTACATTTGATATGTAATGTATTGCAAATACTAGTTTGTTTAAGTATGTAAGGAAACAAGACATGTACTTGGCTTTTGTTGAAATAAAATAAAGATGTTGCTTGTATATGATTTATATACAGTTGTTTTGATATTAAAAGCAAAATTTTGACCCACATTTTCTAGCAAAGATCCAATTAATCCCAAAGACAATTGAGTTAGAGCCCGGGTCCCCACACGACCGGATAATACAATGCTCCCATGATAGTGAAATGGCCACAAGCAATATCACATAAATCTCAAAAATGAATATTTTATATTTTTATGCACGTAATATAAATAAATGGCATAATGAAATATCCTGTATTATTTTACCACATGGATTGGATCGTTTCCAGGCTCGCTGTGACCTAAATTTATCATAAAAAATATGCAAATGAATTTCTTGACCAAACTTTGTAATTGAATCCAAAAACGAGACAATTACGCCCAACAACTTCGTATTTAATCATGACTCCGTGCCAACCCGAACCAACAATGAAGCATCATTTAGTCATGATTAAAATACTCTTAAAATGATGAAATAATGCTCCTAAAATGATGCAAGTCGAAATTTTGGTGATTGGAGGCCAAAACATGAAACGCTCTCTCGAGAGTCAATTTGGCACATCGTACCGTAAATTCTCGTACGACCTCTAAAATGATCCGAATCACAAACGGCCAAAAAAATGACCTTCCCAACTTGATGAGGCACTGTCCAATTGTGCTTTGGTTTCCTTGCGTCGTTTGCAAGGCTAATGGCCATTGGGGCTTGAACCACCGACCAGAACCTCTTACCAACACCCTAAGGAATGATTTGAACCATGGCTAAGGACCCTAGGCCAGACACAATTCGCACCACACCCAAAACCAATCGAAAGTCCCACCCGAGAGCACCCTTGCATGCATGTGGTGTTTTGCTTTGTTTGCTGTCTCGTGTCGTTCCAGTGGCCATTTGATTGACCATGGCACAATCTAGACATCTAGAGGTATGGTATTAACCGTGGCTATGGGCCATAGGCCAACAAAGATCCACACCATTCCACAAAACCGAAAGTTACACTTGCAGTAAAATGAGAAGGCCGAAGGGGGAAGGGGTTGTTCTTGTGTTTTGATTTAAAAACCGATGCAACCATGGACCAAGCCTCAAAATGGCGACTTGGTCACGTCTTAGACATGTTATGGAAGTGTTCTAACCATGGCTATAGGCCCCTTGGGCAGCCAAGATCAGAAACATCCTCTATGGACAGCAACTCAAAAATAATCGAGCACAAGATGACACTTAATGGGGTTATGCTGTCATCTCTGGATTTCAGCTTGCATAGGACTCAAACCAATGGACAAACGCATTCCTAACATGTCCTAGTACGTGCCTAGGAGCAGCCCTAGAAGCCTGGAATCGAACATACCCTGAAACCATTGAAACAATGAAACCCGTGAAGCATGTAATGTAGGAAAAACTGTGCAGAAATTTGTGAACAATAAACTTGCTGTAAATTTCGGTTTTGATTGAAAGGTCATGATCATGTAGTGCTTAAAATTCATAATACAACTTTATTGAAGAGCAAAGAAGAACATATGCATGCGTGGTTTTGTTTTGAAAAGAAAACGAACGAAATGCAACGACGCGGCGCGGAGGAGACAGAGCGTTTTCTTTCTTGCTTGCTACACGATTTCTCTCTTGTTTCTAGCTAGCACCTCTCGATTTTTTTCTCTCAAAAAGTCTTTGAAGTCGGTGATAAGGAAGGGGAATGGTGGTTAGGAGAGTGAGGGGAAAAGGGGTTGCAATATAAGTGGGATGGCAAGACCAAGTCTCCTCTCTTTTTGAATTTGAAATGGTTGATAACAAATATTTCTTGGAGGGATATTAGAGGTGACCGATTCTTCATGTCATCACAAGGTTAGGATAATGATCTAGTATTAATAATTAAAGGTGATTAATAAATAAAAAGATTATCATGCTAAGGGATGACAAGGAAAGGGTCAAAGGTGAGTTGGCAACAAAATTGATTAATCATCTAAGGGGGCCGAAAATTTGAAATAAAAATGAAGGGAAATATTGTTTAGTTAGTAAATTTTTAAACCTTAAGAACCTTACCTATCCTTTAAATAATTTAAGGAATTAACACCAAAAATTATGGAACCTAAATGAACTTAATTCCTACTTACCTCAAGTAACTTAAATAATTCCTTAAACCTCCTTTTAACTTAAATCAATTTATTAGCTAGTTAAAATAAACTCTGGGAATGATTTCTTAAATCTTAAATTATATCTCAAAACTCCAACTCCAGTCCGGCCTCACTGAATTAACTGAAAAGATAAAAATTTAAACTACTGCATAAAATAATTAACTTTAAAGAAAATCATTTAAATACTCATGCAATAAAATCATTTTAATTTAAAATACTAGAATTATGCATGGCTTATACGTAGTCTAATTTACGGGTTCTAGATTCTCTCTCACGGTATTCCCATGTATCTTCTATGTCACAGTCAATTCATATCCCTAAAATTATTTTTTTTTTTACCGAGCATGCATCGTATATTTATCATATAACATTAAAATTTCATAAATATTAAAAATAATTATTTTATCAGGAAACAATTGCTCAGGACTTATAACCCTCCACTTATGTAAAATGACCATTTTACCCTGAAACCCTAATCTTTCCCATTGACTCCTTTTTTTCTACCTTAAAACTTTTACTCTAGTTTAACCCAAACTATCATATAAGCTTAGAATTGACTCTAAATTATTTCCCAAGCATCAACTTGAGCCTTAAAACCATTTTTAAAATTTGATTTAAAACATAAAACGCAAGTCTCGATTTTAACCCGAATTTATTCAAACCTTAACAAAACTTTCTCAAATTCGAACTGAAACGTCTACTAAAAAATTTTATTTTTATTTTTGTAAACTAAATCTCAAAAAATACATTTAATGCATGCATGCATGCAATAACAGATGTAAATCAGACATTTTAAAATAAAAGCTTTCGATTAACAGTAAAAATACTATGGTAACAAAATAATACCAATAATTAAACCCTAGACTGCATGTAAAATAATTCAAATGTGAGACAATCAAAAATTTTGACTAACCATCGAAATGTAAAAACGAAAAAGTATGAAAATATCCATGATCACTCCCAACTCATAAACATGATGTGCGGAAAAAATATGGTCCTCGGGTTAACATGCGCACATCCAAATTCGCTTACTAAGTCTTCGGCGCCTCCAATCTCCTCTTCAATATGCTCACATGCATCATTCACACCTAGTGAGTCCAAAGACTCTGTGGAATCAACATCCTGAATCGTTAAAACAAGTACATATTGATAGCATGCAATGGTGAAAAGTACTGTAATTAAAAATACATTTCATGAGCTTCAAATCGTAAGCATAAACATAACAAGATAGAACCTAAACGTGTTACTATCGCATCATAACAACATACACATATTGTTGGAATCAGAATTTCGGAGTTTGAAAAATTAAGCGATTGAAGATTGCATAACTGATCGGCCCAACCGAACTTATTTGAATTGAAATCACTTAAACTGAAGTTGCCCGAACTGAAAATTAATGTTCTAAATAATCGAAGGAAATCAAACTGGCGAAAGCTAACTGAATCTGTGAAGATAACTGAGCTATCAGTTAAGAGAGATCATTTATATAGTCAGCTCAACTAATAGGCTATATATTCAACTAATAATCAGTTGGACACGTCATCAGCTGAAGCATAGCCATCAACGGACATCTGTACAAAGCAGACTGTAACTGATAGTGGGAGCACCGCATATCAGAATGCTACAGTGTACTATTTTCAGAAGAATGTTGACATGTTTAGAAAGGACAAATCAACAGATATAAGTCTTTTGAATGCATTCAACGTTACCGTTGGAAGAAAAACCTATAAATAGTCGTGGTATTCAGCTGAGAAAAATACTTTGCGCACATTCATTCTGATTGAATTTTTGAATTGAAGGTTACAAGATCAGTTGCGAAAAAGCTCACACTTAACAGACATATCAATAGCTTTCAGGCTATCTTTCGAGCAAAAGCATTAGCACATCTCTTTGTTGTATTCGATCTTTTAAGATCAGTTGTGCTTAGAAAAGAATATCAGTTGCATACTGATAAAGTTGTAAAGACACTACGAGTTTCAGTTTGGCAGTGTTTAAGACAAAACTGAAGTGGGTTATTACAGTTTTTGTAATTAATCAAAGTGTAACATACCGTATTTTGAACTACTTCAAATTTGCGGAAAAATATAAATTTTCTAAAATAAATAATAAACATTCAAATTGCGATTAAAATAATCTACTCTTCTAAAATATTTGAAATAAAAACGATTACAAAAAAAGTTTGACAAAAAAGTACTCGTTTAAATATCGTGAAATAGATTCATAAAATCAAAGTAACTAAATTAACATTCTTGAAAATTCTTGAAGACATAGACTGTAGAGGCCCGAAATTCGTACTTGAAAATTTGCGGAAAAATTTAAAATTTTCTCTTTAAATAAATAAAATGCCTCATTCATAAAATAACTAAATAAAAGTTTTGATGTTTAATGTAACAGCGGAATAAAAGTTTTAAATGTCGAAATATCAGCGGAAGTAAATATCTGTTTCAAAATAACAACTTAAAATAATTCATCATGATAAAAATGAGTTTGCATAAAATAATAAATAAACTGGTAAATGGGGTCCTCGGGTTCCTACCACTGCCAACCCAAGATGGCTCACTGGTCCCCGCCCTCGACCCAATACCTTTTCTGATGCACTGAACAGAGCAAAAGGAGCAGAGGCTGGCTTGATCAGGCAGCGAGGAGCTTCCTATAGTGCTCAGAGTCAGAGACCGCCACAGCCCGCCGCACAGTTTCCACCACCTCCTCCTCGATTTGATAGTGGAAGCAGTAGTAGTAGCAAGAAAGATTCTTTGAAAGCTAAAGGCAAGCAGTTCAAGAGATCAGGGAGCAGTTCGTCGAGCTCCAGTGGACCCCGACAGGGAGGTCCTGGTCAGAGTGCGGAGTATGCAGGTGTATACTGCCGTTCTTGTGGAGGATGACATGCCACAGAGCAGTGCCAGGGAGTGATGGGCAGATGCAACATATGTAGGCAACAGGGACATTTCGCCAAAGTCTTTCCACAGAGAGGTGCACAGAAATTCCAAGGTGCAGGGTCATCTGCATCAGTGACTCAGCCTGAGAGGCAAGCTTCGTCTGTCCATTCCTTCCAGCCCACTCATACACAGTCCCAGCCTAGAGCCAGAGGTGGCTAGACAGTGAGCCAACCTCCCAGACAACAGGCTCAGGTGTTTGCATTGATGGAGGAGCAGGCCAAATATGCACCAGACGATGTGATTGCAGGTAACTGTTTTCTTTGTGGTTATCCTGCCTATGTATTGATAGATACAGTTGCATCACATACATTCATATCAGAACGTTTTGCATTGATACATGCATTGCCTGTCGAGTCATTGTCTGCTGTAGTGTCTATTTCTTCTTCGTTGGGAAGTGGTTTGATATCTGTGACTTCAGTTAGACATTGTATACTACAGTTTGAGGGGCATGAGATTGATTTAGACTGTGTTGTACTTGGCTTATCTTATTTTGATTGTATTGTCGGGATTGACATGTTAACCAAGTACAGAGCTACCGTAGACTGTTTTCATAAGATTGTCAGATTCAGACCTGAAATGACAGAAGAATGGAAATTCTACGGTAAGGGTTCCAGATCTCGGATTCCCTTAGTGTCTGCTTTGACTATGAATAGATTGCTATAGAAAGGAGCAGAGGGGTTCCTTATTTATTCTGTAGACCTACAGAAATCGAGACCGGCATTGGCAGATTTGCCAATAGTACGGGAGTTTGCAGATGTATTTCCAGATGAGATCCTAGGGTTACCCCCAGCCCGAGAGGTAGACTTTAGTATTGATTTTATTCCAGGTACCGTTCCTATATCTCGAGCTCCATATAGGATGGCGCCGATAGAGTTGAAAGAATTGAAGCACAGTTAGAAGATCTTCTAGCCAAGGGATATATCAGACCCAGTGTATCTCCTTGGGGGTGCTCTAGTGCTATTCGTGCGCAAGAAAGATGGTTCGATGAGATTGTGTATCGACTATCGGCAACTGAATAAGGCAACGATAAAGAACAAGCATCCTTTGCCTCGTATCGACGACCTATTTGATCAGTTGCAGGGATCTTCTATCTATTCCAAGATTGATTTGCGATCGGGATATTACCAACTGAGAGTTAGAGATGTTGACATACCGAAGACAGCATTCTGAACCGAGGTATGGACATTATGAGTTTGTTGTCATGCCTTTTGGTTTAACGAATGCTCCAGCGGTGTTTATGGGATTGATGAACCGTATATTTAAGAGGTATTTGGATGAGTTTGTGATTGTTTTTATTGATGATATCTTGTTTTATTCTAAGAATCTGAATGAACATGCTAATCATTTGAGAATTGTGTTGCAAACGTTGAGAAATGAAAGATTATTTGCTAAACTGTCAAAGTGTGAGTTTTGGCTGAGACAGGTTGTCTTCTTGGGTCATATCATATCTGGAGACGGTATTTCTGTGGATCCGAGTAAAGTTGAAGCTGTGATCAGTTGGCCAAGACTGACTTCTGTGCCTGAGATACGCAGTTTCATGGGTCTGGCAGGGTACTATCGACGATTCATGAAAGATTTCTCCAGCATTGCAAAGCCGATTACCCAGTTGACACAGAAGAATGCTCCGTTTGTATGGTCTGAGGAGTGTGAGTCTAGCTTTCTAGAGTTGAAGAAGAGGCTGACCAGTGCACCTGTCTTGATGATTCCTTCAAATACTGGTGATTTTGTTGTGTATTGTGATGCATATCACAGAGGGTTAGGATGTGTTCTTATGCAGCGAGGACATGTGATCGCATATGCCTCTAGACAGCTGAAGCCACACGAGATTCGATACCCAATTCATGATCTTGAATTGGCGGCTATTGTTTTTGCATTGAAGATTTGGCGTCATTATCTTTATGGCGAGAAATTTGAGATCTACTCTGATCACAAGAGCCTAAAATATTTGTTTTCTCAGTCAGAATTGAACATGAGACAGCGTAGATGGCTTGATTTGTTGAAAGATTTTGATTGCGAAATCAAATATTACCCAGAGAAGTCAAATGCAGCAGTAGATACCTTGAGTCGAAAGGTATGTGCCCTATCCTTATCGACGATAGGTGTTTCGAATTTAGTTGAAGATTTCTGTTTGTCTGGTTTAGCATTTGACACAGATGGTAGACCATTGAAACTTGCTACGATTCAAGTTGAGCCAGATTTGATTATGAGAATTAAGGAAGCCCAAAGAAATTATCAGGATGTGCAAAAGTCGATTGATATGGTCAGATCAGGACATCAGTCTGAGTATCAGGTACATGATTTTGTTCTGTATGTGAATAACCGTATTGTAGTGCCAGATGTTCCAGAATTGAAACAACAGATTATGTCAGAAGCGCACTGTAGTCGGTTTAGTATTCATCCTGGTGGCAGGAAAATGTACAACGATTTGAAGATACAATTCTGGTGGAAACAGATGAAGTCAGATATTGCAAAATTCGTGTCTAAGTGCTTGAATTGCCAACAGGTAAAGGCCGAGAGAAAGAAGCCCGGAGGTTTACTTCAGAGTTTATCTATTCCTGAGTGGAAATGGGATCACATTTCCATGGATTTCGTGACGAAGTTACCTCGATCATCCCGGGGCTGTGATGCGATTTGGGTCATTATTGACAGATAAACCAAATCAGCGTGTTTTATTCCATACAGAATGACATATCGACACGATCAGATGGCAGAGTTGTATGTCAGAGAGGTAGTCAAATTGCATGGTGTGCCGAAGTCTATCATATCAGATCGTGATCCACGATTCACTTCACACTTTTGGCACAGTTTGCAGCAGGCTTTAGGTACGACATTGCACCTGAGTACTGCCTATCATCCCCAGACAGATGGACAGTCAGAGCGGACTATCCAGACTTTAGAGGACATGTTGAGAGCTGTAGTGCTAGATTTCGTCACTAGTTGGAAAGATTCACTGCCACTTTTTGAATTCTCGTACAACAACAGCTATCAGACGAGCATTGAGATGGCTCCGTTTGAAGCCTTGTATGGCAAGAAGTGCAGATCTCCGTTGTACTGGGATGATATATCTGAAGTACCAGAACTTGGGCCTGATATGATTCGTGAAATGACTGAGAAGGTAAAGATAATCCAGAAGAGAATGAAGACGGCACAGGATAGACAAGCCAAGTATGCCAATATCAGACGTAGACTGTTAGTATTTGAACAAGGAGACAGAGTGTTTTTGAAGATTTCTCCTTTCAGAGGCATTGTCAGATTTGGCAAGCGTGGAAAGTTGTCTCCTAGATACATCGGTCCTTACGAGATTCTTGAGAAGATTGGCGATCGAGCATATCGACTGGCTCTTCCTCCTTCTTTATCTGGGATACATGACGTTTTTCATGTATCGATGTTGCGTAGATATATGCCAGATATTTCTCATGTCATTCAGCCTGACAAAGCCGATCTTGATCAGACGTTGAGTTATGTTGAGCAACCAATACAGATTCTTGATCGGAAAGAGAAGCAGCTCAGAACGAAGACTATTCCACTTGTAAAAGTCCAGTGGAGTCGTCATGGCATCGAGGAAACGACTTGGGAGACAGAAGCAGATATGAGACAGAGATATCCCGAGCTATTTCTATGACGTGAGTATTTATTAAGTTTTAATTATATTGCATCTTGTATATAATTCAATTGATTGAAGTCGATTTCGAGGACGAAATCATTTCTTAGAGGGGGAGAAATGTAAGGCCCGAGAATTGGATTATCATAATCAGACTTGTTTTGTTGATAATTAAAGGGATTGTAGACGTATTGTATCGGACCGAAAGAGACGGAAAATTAGATGCAATTTTTGGTGTGAGACGAGCTCGGCTGTGGGGACCCGGACGCTAATCAAGTTCTTAATCATCATTGGGACTAATTAATCAATTAGTAATACAGGGTCTAAATTTTTTTTAAAATGCGGAACGTAGTGATATAAAACATATATACATCTCAGTATAAAAGTACAAGTCCTGTACTACATAAATTTATTCAACTAAGGTTTAACAACTAATATCAAGTGTCCAACCCTATCTCTAATCCAAGTCCGGAGCCTCCACTCTAATCACGATCTTTCCTCATCTCCTCGACCCTGAACCTGTCTCACCTGTTGTCATGCACACATACAAAACAAGACAACAGCCGGATAACTCCGGTGAGAATAAATCCCAGTATAAACAATGTAAACATGCAATCATATAGAAACATATACAAAAGCATGTAACAGTTATCATTAACATGTAGCAAATCAACAAACATGAATGATATAAAACTGTAAATCAACTAGTCATCACAGACTCGACTCAAACAACGCGTCGTCTCAGACTCGACTCAACTCTAACCTAGGGATCCCAATGTCTGGATATTGATAATTATATCGAATCTCAGTCGATAGGAATGAATCAACCCTAAACGGCATCGATATAATTCATATACCCAGTGTCTGGGCGAAACAGCCGCAGAATTGACGAATCAGTCAAGAATTAAGCGAATCAGCCAATAACTAGACGAATCAGCCAGTAATTAAGCGAATCAGCCAAAGTTTAGACGAATCAGTCGATAACTAGACGAATCAGCCAATAACCAGACGAATCAGCCGGTGACTAGGCGAATCAGCCAATGACTAAACAATCAGTAGTCAATACATGCAGTGACTATAAATCAATAGACTACAAACATCAATCTCATCAATTACAAATATCAATGCAATAAACTAAGTATGTGATTTAGGGAGACTCGATTCAAACCTCACTCGAGTTGTGCAATCCCAACTCAACATTAATTTATACCTTTCTTTCTGATAATCTGACTCTGTCGAAGTCTCGAACCCCAAAGCCTGACAATATCAATCTGGCAATAACAATATCGAGGAGTATAATATCAATACATTACTCCAATCAAATCTGTTCTGCTCAATACTCAATCTAATTCACTATCGATGACATAACGGTACAATATCGATATACCCAACAATACCATATTAGTCAGATATCACTTCCAATATCTCATAATCGATAAAAATTCAATTCTGATATGAAATCTCAATCAACTCAACTCTGAAAATCATAACAATCCCATATGGTATCTATTCTTCAGTCCGCTTTCGAGTATACGATGTCTAACATGACAAGAACATCATATATGAATCCTATCAGATTCGGACAATACCATAATTCCAAATCATATCAAAATGTAGCAAAACTTACGTCCAGTTGTAGCCTACGTCGATAAGAACACAGTACCGAAGTCGGATTCAAAATCAGACGAACGGATCGAAATATAAAGGCGTAAGAATTTCTGGAGGCTTCTCGATTTCTCTCCTCCTTTTCTACTGAATTCTGAAGGTTTGTATACATATATATATTCACACGTTGCATGTCCAAGCAACGTGTTAGCTTTTCCTCAATTCTGGTTGGCTCTCGGGCGGTTATAAATTCCCGCCCGGGCGCTTGCTCGGCGCTCGGGCGCGGAAGTTTCTGTCGACATACTCGGCTAAACATCTCCTGGCGCTCGGGCGATAATATTCTACCGCTCGGGCGCCAAACATTCTGTCCAAACTCATGGTGCATTGGCGCTCGGGCGGTTCTTTTCTACCGCTCGGGCGCGAGATGTTCGGTCCAACATCTTGGCTTATATGTAACGATGCCCTGCTTCTTCATTTGAGTTCCTATAACTTCAATTCTGTCAATTAATCAACGTCTGATTACAGCAATTAAAATCTCGGGCATTACATTTCTCCTCCCCTTAGATAGGATTTCGTCCTCGAAATCCCAGGCAATTAGATCATATCATAGAGAATCATATCAAACAAGGAAGAAATGTATACAAAGGCTAACAGAAAACTTACCTCAATAAAACAATTCTAGAATCTTTATCTCATCTCGGATTTTGTTTTACAAATAGTTTCTTCAGTATCATAACGATTCCATTGAAATTTCACAAACGGAATAGTCTTCATTCTGAGGTGTTTTTCCTTCCGATCAATAATCTGAATCAGCTTCATTTTTTCAGTCATATCTCTGATCATGTCAGGTCCGATCTCAGGAACCTCAGAGATATCATCCCAAATAAGAGGGGATCAACATTTCATTTCGTACAACGCTTCGAAAGAAGTCATTTCAATACTTGTCTGATAGCTGTGGTTGTACGATAATTCATAAATGACAATAAATCATGTCAACTAGTGCTAAAATCCAGCACTACAGTTTTTGGATATTCTCCAGTATCCGGATAGTTTGCTCCGACTATCCGTCAATCTATAGACGATAGGTGAAGGAGTTTATAATATATTCTGCCAAAAATACAAAATCAACAGAAAATCATGGTATGATATAGTCAATTTTGGCATTCAATGCAGTCTAATCACTCTTCTGACATAACTCTTGATCGTCTGATCTTATCTGTACATCATCCTGTACACCTAATATATGCAGATTCAAGCATTCTATCAACACCTTTTCAGCTATCAAAATGCATACCGCATAGATTATTGCACACTGTCTGGCAATATTTATCATTTTAAATTCGGAACATCTGGAACAACATGTTGGTTATTCATATACAATACAGTATTACTTACCTGATTCAAACACGGATTCAAAACAACAGCAAGCTTCAATCAGATTCAAAACATCACTCATCGGTACTGATCTGCTAAACTCATAAACCGTAAATGTTTGACACTGATATCCACCTCGGCCAACTAATTCCGGTTTAACTCTGCTAAATTCAACAGATATATCATCTTCAGATATAACACACCCTGAATATAATCTGTCTCAATCAGGATTCTCAATTTCAACAGTTTCTGATATCAAATCAAGGTTAAAGTCAATCTCTCTGACTGAAATCAGATCTGAAGTCTTATTGGGGAAAACATCAATAACTTTCTTATCATTGGTAAATCAGCCAATGATAGACTCAACTTCAGTAAATCAACTGGATACATAAGGAGTCTCTCTGCTCCTTTCTGTAATAATCGAGTCATAGGTAGTACGGATTATCAAAGGAATTCTCAATCTAGAATCCTTATCGTACACTATTCATCCCTTGGCCATCTCAGGTCCGATTCTCACCATCTTCTGGAACTAATCTAGGGTAGCTCTATACTTGGTCAGCATATCAATATCAGTAATGCAGTCCCAAAATCAGATAACACTAGTACAATTCCAGCTACCACACGATCTAACTCAATCTCATTCTCATCCTACTGTAGTATACGATATTTTACAGAATTCATAGATATAAAAACTCTCCCCAACTAGTCAAGAGATACACTACAGTAGAATAAAGCCTCAACAGGCAATGCATGACTCAATGCAAATCATTCAGAAATAAACATATGGGAAGCATCCGTATTCATCAATACAAAAGCAGGATAACTACATCAAGAACAGTTACCTGCAACATCATCATCTGGTGCTTCCTGAGCCTACTCCTCAGTCAAAGCAAATACTCTGGCGTGCTGTCTAGGAGGCTGGCCAACTGTCTGGCTTCCTCCTGGCCTCTGCTGTGACTGAGATGGTGCTGGCTGAAATGAAGGAACAGCAGCTGATCGTCTACTCCACTGTGCCGCTGATCCAGATGATTCGGCTCTCTGGGATCCTTGAGAACCCTTCTGTGGACACACTCTGGCAAAATGTCCCTGTTGTTTGCAGAAGTGGCAACTACCAAGTACTCCTTGGCATTGTTCAGTGGAATCTCTCCCTCCACAAATTCCGCAGTAAGCTCCGGTATAACTCTGTTGGGGACCACTGGAGCTAGAAGAACTGCCGCCAGACTTCTTAAACTGCTTTCCTCTAGCCTTCAGAAAATCTTTCTTTCCACCACTGCTACTGCCACTCTCGAATCGGGGAGGTGGTTGCTGTGGTCTCGGTGCGGGAGGAACATCTGCAACTCCTCTCTGCCTTATCAGGCCCGCTTCAGCGCCCTTTGCTCTATTCATAGCATCAGCAAAGTTATTCGGTCGCCCTGTGTTCACCAATGTAAATATATCGGGATTCAAGCCATTGATGAACTGATCAGCAACGTCTTCGTCATTTCCAGCCACATGTGGAGCAAAATTCAACAAGGTAGAGAACTTGGTCACATATTCTTCAATGTTCAGCTGACCCTGTCTCAAATTGGCAAACTCCGACCCCTTGTCTTTCTTGTACGACACTGGGAAAAATCTTTGATAAAACTCAGTTTTAAATACATCCCAAGTAATAGTCGTACCTCGCTGTTCCAAGGCCCTCTTCATCGTAATCCACCAGTTCTTTGCAACATCAAGCAACTGGTGCCCAATCAATTTAATTCGGCGCTCATCACTGTACTCCAGTGAATCAAACAGCATCTCAATGTTATCTAACCAACTTTCACACTCAACTGATGTCTCAGTACCCTTCAGTGTCGGTGGTTTGAACGACTGAAACCTTTTCAATAATGTCTCCATTGGAGTGGCTGTAACATCCATTGGAGGATTCGATGTGCTACCCTGTTCTGGTATTCTTCGAGGAGGCATATCTGAATATCAAAAGGATTAGTAACCCCAATCCAACAAACCTGTTTCAATTCAGTCCCTCCTCCGATCATCTTACTGCTGATCGAGAATCGGTTTAAATTCGTTCCCAATAATACATATTACACAATCGAATCAGATAAGTCAAGTAACATGTATTATATAAAGCAGTAAAATATAATCTCATGCTAGCATACACAATGTAAATCAACATTAAAATAAATCTCATGCTAGCAATCACATGCAAGGAAAGAAAACTCAATCTACCCCGCTCATTCTCTTCTATCTCAGTCTAAAGGATCTATTTGCTCTTATTCCACCTGTTGTGGGGACCCGGACGCTAATCAAGTTCTTAATCATCATTGGGACTAATTAATCAATTAGTAATACAGGGTCTAATTTTTTTTTAAAATGCAGAACGTAGTGACATAAAACATATATACATCTCAGTATAAAAGTACAAGTCCTGTACTACATACATTTATTCAACTAAGGTTTAACAGCTAATATCAAGTGTCCAACCCTATCTCTAATCCAAGTCCTGAGCCTCCACTCTAATCACGATCTTTCCTCATCTCCTCGACCCTGAACCTGTCCCACCTGTTGTCATGCACACATACAAAACAAGACAACAGCCGGATAACTTTGGTGAGAATAAATCCCAGTATAAATAATGTAAACATGCAATCATATAGAAACATATACAAAAGCATGTAACAGTTATCATTAACATGTAGCAAATCAACAAACATGAATGATATAAAACTGTAAATCAACTAGTCATCACAGACTCGACTCAAACAACGCGTCGTCTCAGACTCGACTCAACTCTAACCTAGGGATCCCAATGTCTGTATATTGATAATTATATTGAATCTCAGTCGATAGGAATGAATAAACCCTAAACGGCATCGATATAATTCATATACCCAGTGTCTGGGCGAAACAGCCGCAGAATTGACGAATCAGTCAAGAATTAAGCGAATCAGCCAATAACTAGACGAATCAGCCAGTAATTAAGCGAATCAGCCAAAGTTTAGACGAATCAGTCGATAACTAGACGAATCAGCCAATAACTAGACGAATCAGCCGGTGACTAGGCGAATCAGCCAATGACTAAACAATCAGTAGTCAATACATGCAGTGACTATAAATCAATAGACTACAAACATCAATCTCATCAATTAAAAATATCAATGCAATAAACTAAGTATGTGATTTAGGGAGACTCGAGTCAAACCTCACTCGAGTTGTGCAATCCCAACTCAACATTAATTTATACCTTTCTTTCTGATACTCTGACTCTGTCGAAGTGTCGAACCCCAAAGCCTGACAATATCAATCTGGCAATAACAATATTGAGGAGTATAATATCAATACATTACTCCAATCAAATCTGTTCTGCTCAATACTCAATCTAATTCACTATCGATGGCATAACGGTACAATATCGATATACCCAACAATACCATATTAGTCAGATATCACTTCCAGTATCTCATAATCGATAACAATTCAATTCTGATATGAAATCTCAATCAACTCAACTCTGAAAATCATAACAATCCCATATGGTATCTATTCTTCAGTCCGGTTTCGAGTATACGATGTCTAACATGTCAAGAACATCATATATGAATCCTATCAGATTCGGACAATACCATAATTCCAAATCATATCAAAACGTAGCAAAACTTACGTCCAGTTGTAGCCTACGTCGATAGGAACACAGTACCGAAGTCGGATTCAAAATCAGACGAACGGATCGAAATATAAAGTCAGTAAGAATTTCTGGAGGCTTCTCGATTTCTCTCCTCCTTTTCTACTGAATTCTGAAGGTTTGTATACATATATATATTCACACATTGCATGTCCAAGCAACGTGTTAGCTTTTCCTCAATTCTGGTTGGCGCTCGGGCGGTTATAAATTCCCGCCCTAGCGCTTGCTCGGCGCTCGGGCGGTTAATCTTTACAGCTCGGGCGCGGAAGTTTCTGTCGACATACTCGGCTAAACATCTCCTGGCGCTCGGGCGGTAATATTCTACCGCTCGGGCGCCAAACATTCTGTCCAAACTCATGGTGCATTGGCACTCGGGCGGTTCTTTTCTACCGCTCGGGCGCAAGATGTTCGGTCCAACATCTTGGCTTATATGTAACGATGCCCTGCTTCTTCATTTGAGTTCCTATAACTTCAATTCTGTCAATTAATCAATGTCTGATTACAGCAATTAAATCTTGGGCATTACATCGGCGCATATGCGCCACCAGTCCGGCGCATATGCGCGACATTTCCAGAAACATTAGCGCACATGCGCGAGTAGATACGCGCATATGCGCGACACGTCCAGAGTCTTTGGCGCATATGCGCAAGATGAAGCGCGCATATGCGCGAGGAGTTAAGATTGACATTGCCGAGACCAGTAGGTCTCGCGCATATGCGCGGGTTATGTCGCGCATATGCGCGAGACGTGTAATCAAAAGAATGAGCCATGTGTTCTTGCGATGCATATATAAAGTGTAACCTTTTATTTCAGAAAAAATAAACTTCAGGAATCTACCGAGAGAACTCTATGAATACTTCAAGTTTCTAAAAGGCTTTAAACTAAGATTTCCCAAGATTTAGTCATCCGATTTGTATTCCGAGTTGAGATTATTGTTCCTCTCATCAAAGGCTTCAAGGGGATGTAAGTTTCATTCATTTCCGACATGAATTGAAATATTGATGTTGGGGAAAGCTTGATATGATAGAGATTATGTGTTCATATGATTGTAGTGATTATAGATTCGAAACCGGATTGAAGAAATGATGTCGAATGCGTGTACTACGATTTTCAGCATGTATTATGATTAAGAATATGCAGATTTTGAGAGTATGATATATATATGGTGTTGATTATTGATTGTTGAAAGTTGATATTGATATGTGAGTTGATCGGTAGCAAGAAACTACGTTGTTATGCCGTCGAAATACACCGAGATAGAATATTGTTATGAACATGTATTAGTTTGAGTTGTGGATTGATATTGTGCATCTCAACATTGTCATTTCAGAGTTGGATTGACAGATTTGATACCGACTTCGAGACTGCGATTTACTTCAACGACAAGAAGGTATAATTCAATGTTTGTTTGGGGAAGACACAACTCAAATGAGATTCAATTTGAGTTTCCCAACAAAATCACATACTTGTTCTGTTTGTACTTTATATTGATTTATATATATGTACTGAGATAGGAGTGTCATTGGTAGATACGCCAATTTTCTAAACTTTCGGTGATATTGATACTTCGGATCAGATTCACTCCGATTGTAGATTTCGATACAGACCAGACCGAAGTTTAGGAATAAGATGTAACGCCACCACGATTGGGAGAGTAGGTGGGAGACCTGTTACATCTTATTCACACCGGGATCCCTAGATTTAGATACGAGTCGAGTTAAAGAGTAAGAGTCAGATTGTTTTATCTGTATTCACTAATGTGTCATAATTACTGATTATGTGTTATGATTTGTATGAAACTGCATGACATGCATGTACATATGTTTTATACTGGGATTTATTCTCACCGGAATTTCCGGCTGTTGTTGTGTCTGTATGTGTGCATAACAACAGGTAGGGCAGGATCTGGGTCACAGCAGAGATGAGAGATGGATATAGCGTGGTGATCACGGGCATAGCAGATGTACTAGTAGTTGTGCTTTTATCATGTACTGTATTTGAATACTGGTTTGTTGAATATGTACTGGACAAGACATGTATATTATGTTTGTAGAAATAAAATAAATGAAGACCTGGTGCATGTTTATATACATTTGAATTAATGTTAAAAGCAAAAATTTGACCCACATTTTACAGCAAAGATCCAACTAATCCCAAAAAGAATCGAGTTAGAGCCCGGGTCCCCACAACAGTGTGCCGGTTGTGGTCGCGCATATGCGCGAGACGTGTTTCTTAAAGAAGCGAGCCACGTTTTGTTAGGCATGCATTAGATATATATATATTACTTTCCTTCATTCAGAATTCAGTAAGGAGGAAACGAAAGCTCTAGGGAATTGCTAGTGCTCTTCGAAGAATAGAAATTGATTTGTGGGAAATCTGACAGTCTGATTTTGAATCCGACTGAGGTACTGTGTTTCTATCGACGAGAACTTCAACTGGACGTAATTTTTATTACGTTTTGATATGATTTGAAATTATGATACTGCCAGAATCAGATATGATTGATATATGCTGTTCTTGACATAGTAGACATCGTATAATTGAAACCGGATCGAAGAACAGATACCGTATGTAATTGTTATGAATTTTCAGAGTTGATTTGATTGTGATTAGACCGATTTGATATAAGAATTGTGTTGTTATCGATTATGAGATGTTGGGATTGATATCTGATTGATACTGTATTGCTGCGTATATTGATATTATTCAGATTGGTATCAGATGATTTGTTGATTTGTATACACTGATATTGTATTGTCGATATTTCGAGATTGTACAGTTATGCCGTTAAAACAGAATTTGATTGAAAAATGATTATATCCAGTACTGATTTGATTGAGAAGTATATTGATATCGTGTCTATTCGATATTGTCATTACCAGATTTATATGGACAGAGTTGAGTCCGAGACTTCGACTTCATCGGACCGAGAAGAGAAAGGTATAAATCAATGTTGAACCGGGAGATACGACTCGAGTCAGATTGGACTGGAGTTTCCTTAAACCACATACTAGATTGTTTATGCTTTGAGATGTTTATATTTTGTCTATTGAATTATAGAAATGCACTTAAGATAGATGAGTCCTTGGCAGAGCAGCCAAGTTACTAGATGTTCGGTGGTATCGAATTGCTTAGGAGAAGATCGATTCCTATTGTAGATATTCGATACAGAAAGAATCGAAGTCTAGGAATAAGACGTACTGCCACCCCGATTGGGAGAGTAGGTGGGAGATTTGTTACGTCTTATTCACACCTGGATCCCTAGACTTAGATTCGAGTCGAGTCAAGAGTTTTATCTGTATTCAGTAATGTGTCATAAAATCATGATTCATGTTCTTGATACATGGTTTATGTTTTGCATATGATCTTATGCATTGCATGTATACATGTTTTATACTGGGATTTATTCTCACCGGAGTTTCCGGCTGTTGTCGTGTTTGTATGTGTGCATGGCAACAGGTGGGACAGGATCAGTACCGAGAAGAGCTTGAACGAGTGATGATTAGCGTGGTGATCCGGGCTTAGATATGAAACTGGTGGTTTATTTCTAGACGTGTAATGATGGGAAACAAACACTAGTTAGATGGTTTGTAAATGGAATAAATTTGCAAGTGGATCATGTGTTGTAGACTTTACATTTGATCTTGTATAATAAAGAAACTTAACTTGTTGTATGCTTGTATATATTTAGGCTAGTAATGCTATGATGTATATATATAAGAATTTTTTTTTTAAGCATACACAATTTATCCTATTAGTCCCAATGATTGAAGAAGACAAGTTAGCATCCGGGTCCCCACAACAGGTGGTATCAGAGCATTAGGTTCCTTAGCCTCAGATAGAAAATGGTGAGCGGGGTAGATTGAGTTCTTTTTCCTTGCTTACTTATTGATACTAGCATGAGAATATTGTATTGTTTTTATACTTATGTTCTATGCTAGCATGAAAGCATGTTTTATTGCTTTGAAAGTACATGGTTGCTTGATTTATTTAGTGGATTGCAATGTGTACTTGTAAAGAATGAATCAGAACCGATTCTGGATCAGCAGTAAGATGATCGGAGGAGGACTAAAACATGTTTGTTGTATTTGGTTACTAATTTTTTTGGTAATCAGATATACCTCCTCGAAGAATTTGAGAACCAGATAGTACTTCGAGTTATCAGATGGATGTGTCAGAAACCCCGATGGAAGCAATGTTGAAGAGATTTCAGTCATTCCAACCGCCAATTTTGAAGGGTACTGAGACATCAGATGATTGTGAGAGTTGGCTAGATGAGATAGAAATGTTGTTTGATTCGCTTGATTATCCAGATGAACGTAGAATTAAACTGATTGGGCACCAGTTATACGAGGTCGCGAAGAGTTTGTGGATCGCAACCAAGGAAGCATTAGAACAGCATGGTACAGTGATTACGTGGAAAATCTTCAAAGCTGAGTTTTATAAAAGAATTATCCCAGGATCGTACCGACAGGATCAGAGTACAGAGTTTGCCAATTTGAGACAGGGCCAACTGAAAATTGAAGAATATGTAGCAAAATTCTTTACCTTACTACGTTTTGCGCCTCATATGGTTGGGAATGATGAAGCTGTAACTGATCAGTTCATCAATGGATTGAATATTGAGATATCTGCATTGGTAAATGTGGAGCGACCCCATAGTTTTGTTGATGCTTTGAACAGAGCAAAAGAAGCTGAGGCAAGTTTGATCCAACAGCGAGGACAGCCGTATGTTGTTCAACCACAGAAACAGCCCCAACCTCCAGCTCAATTCTTGCAATCTCCATCTAGATTCGCTGGTGGTAGTGGTAGTGGAGGAAAGAAAGATTTTCTGAAAGCTCGAAAGAAATAGTTTAAGAAACTAGGAAGTAGTTCATCTAGCTCCAGCAGTTCTAGCCAGAGCTATACGGGAGTTTATTGAAGAACTTGTGGAGGAAGACATTCCACAGAGCAATGCAAAGGAGTATTTGGTAGTTGCCACATCTGCAGACAGTCGGGACATTTTGCTAGAGTATGTCCACAGAGAGGTTCCTGAAGATCTCAGGGAGCAGAGTCATCTGGATCAGTGACTCAGACAGATAGACGAGTATCTACCGTTCACTCCTTCCAGACACCACCGACGACTCCGCAGTAACAGCTAGGGCCAGGAGGAAGCCAGACAGGTAGCCAGCCTCCTCGACAGTAGGCGAGAGCACATTTGATGATATTGTGGCAGGTAATTGTTCCCTGTATGGTTGTTTTGCATATGTATTGATAGATACTAATGCATTCCATATGATTAGTGTTGAATAAATCTCATTGATATATGCTTTGTCTATTGAGTTATTATCTGGTGTAGTATTGATCTCTTTTTTTCGTTGGGGAGAAGGTTTTTTATCAGTGACATCTGTTAGACCTTATATTCTACAGTAGGACAGATATGAGACTGAGTTAGATTGCATTGTACTTGAGCTGTCTGATTTTGACTGCACTATTGATATTGATATGCTGACCAAGTACAGAGCTACCGTTGATTATTTCCAGCAGATTGTCAGATTCAGACCAGATATGGCTGACGAACGGAAATTTTACGGTAGGAATTCTAGATCTAGAATTCCTTTGATATCGGTGATGTTGATGACTCGATTATTACATAAAGGAACGGAGGGATTCCTTATGTATTCAGTTGACATACTGAAATCGAGCCTATCATTGGCTGATTTGCCAGTGGTATATGAAATTGCTGATGTGTGCTTAGATGTGATGTCAGAATTAATTCCAGTCAGAAAGATAGATTCCAGCATTGAATGAAGGCCAGGTACTGTTCTTATTTCTAGAACTCTGTACAGAATGACACTGATTGAATTTAAAGACTTGAAAGACCAGTTAGAAGATTTCTAGCCGAGAGTTACATTTGATTGAATGTTTCTATTTGGGATGCTCCAGCTATGTTTGTGGGTTGATAAACCCTGTGTTTATAAGTATTCTGATTATTTTATGGCCGTTTTATCTATGATTATTTCATCTATGATATCCTGAGATATTTGAAGCATATGAGTGATCAGATCGAACATTTGAAAATTTTATTGAATATTCTGAGAATTGAAATGTTGTATACAGAAACTGTTGAGATGTGAATCTTGGCCGAGACAGATTGTATTCGAAACATGTTAGATCCGAAGATAGTATATCGGTTAATCTTAGCATAGTTGAAGTCGTGATCAGTTGGATGAGACCGATAGCATTGTCAGAAATTACAGTTTTATGAGTTTAGCAGATCAGTATCGATGGGTGATGTTTCGAATCTGATTGAATATTGTTGTTATTCTGAATTCGTGTTTGAAACAAATAGTAGACAGTGGAGAATTTATATTGTGCGGGCTGAATCAGAACTAATTTTGAAAATTAAAGTAGTTCAGAATGTTCAGAACTTGATTTCGATGATCAGAGCAGGGCATCTATCAGAATATCAGGTTTGTGACAGTGTGTTATATGCGAGTAACCGTCTTATTGTGCTGAATATTTCAGATTTGAAACGACAGATATTGTCAGAAGTGGACAGTAGTAGATTCCGTAATTGTCCTGATGGTAGAAAAATGTACAGTGATTTGAAAAGACAGTTTTTGAGAAAAACAGATGAAATCAAATATTACAGAATTTGTATCGAAATGTCTAAAGTGCCAGCAGGTAAAGACAGAAAGATAGAAACCCGGGGAATTATTATAGAGCTTGTTTATTCCTGAATGGAAATGGGAGCACATTTCCATGGATTTTGTGACGAAGCTACCGAAATCTTCCCGAGGTTGTGATGTGATTAGGTCGTGATGGACAGATTGACTGAATCCGCATGTTTTATTTGTACAAGATAACGTACAGACATGACCAGATGACAGAAATTTATGTCAGAGAAGTAGTCAGATTGTATAGAGTGCCAAAGTCGATTGTTTCAGACCGTGATCTTCGGTTACTTCGCACGTTGGGCAGAGTTGCAGCAGGCTCTAGGTATGAGGTTATACCTGAGTACCGCATATCATCCACAGACTGACGAACAGTCAGAGCGGACTATCCAGACACTGGAGGATATGCTTAGAGCGATAGTAATTTATTTTAGCACTAGTTGGCAGGATTCATTGCCATGTTGTGAGTTTTTGTACCACAACAGTTATCAAACGAGTATAGAAATGATACCGTTTGAAGCATTGTGCAGTAAGAAGTGCAGATTCCCTCAGTATTGAGATGATATCCCTGAGAGTTATGAGATTAGACCTGATATGATCAGAGGTATGACAGAGAAAGTAAAGTTGATTCAGAAGAGAATGAAGATAGCTCGGGACAGATAGGCCAAATATGCCCACGTCAGACGACGACTAGTGGTGTTTGAGGCAGGAAACTGAATATTCTTAAAGATTTCTATTTTCAGAAGTGCGGTAAGATTTGACAAGAAAAGGAAGTTGTCTCCAACTTATATATCGATCCGTATAAGATTCTCGAGAAGTCAGACAAGACAGTACTAGAAAAGACACCGAATTATTATGAGAAGATAAAAGATTGTATCTATTGACCTGCATTATCGCCTTCTCTATCTGTATACATGATGTGTTTCATGTATCTTTATTGCAGGAGTATATCTCCGATGCCTCATATATTATTCAGCCAGACGGGGCCGAGTTAGATGAAATACTGAGTTAACTCGAGAAACCGATCTCGATCCCCGATTGTAAAGAAAAGATGTTAAAAACGAAGACTAGTTCGTTTATGAAGGTTCAATGAAGTTATTATGGTATCGAAGAAATTACCTGAGAAACAGAATCTAATATAAGACAAAGATTTCAGAATTGTTTTATTGCGGTGAGTTTTATGATTAACTTCTGTTATACATTTCTTCCTGGTATGATATGATTATCTGTGATATGATCTGATTGCCTATGATTTCGGGGACGAAATCAGATCTAGGGGGGGGAGAAATGTAAGGCCCGAGAAGTTGATTATTGTAATCTAATATGAATTGTGGATAATCGAGATGTGATTATAGACAGGACGGATCAGACCTGGATTTCATATTAATTTGAGATTATTGATATGATTATGAAAGGGCCAACCGAGACACGAAATGAGATTGCATGTGATGATGTATGTGCGAGTACCATACCCCTCGCGCATATGCGCGGCACTTTTGCGCGCATATGCGCGAGGAGGTGCATTGACGAATGCTATGTCCAGAGGACCTCGCGCATATGCGCGACGATGGTGCGCGCATATGCGCGAGATGCTGAAGAGAAGCCTGCCGAGACCAGTAGGTCTAGCGCATATGCGCTGGTTGAGGTCGCGCATATGCGCGAGACGTGTTTCTTAAAGAAGCGAGCCACGTTTTGTTAGGCATGCATGAGATATATGTATATTACTTTTTTCATTCAGAATTCAGTAAGGAGGAAACGAAAGCTCTAGGGAATTGCTAGTGCTCTTCGAAGAACAGAAATTGATTTGTTGAAATCCGACCATCTGATTTTGAATCCGACTGAGGTACTCTGTTTCTATCGACGAGAACTTCAACTGGACTGTAATTTTTATTACGTTTTGATATGATTTGAAATTATGATACTGCCAGAATCAGATATGATTGATATATGCTGTTCTTGACATAGTAGACATCGTATAATTGAAACCGGATCGAAGAACAGATACCGTATGTAATTGTTATGAATTTTCAGAGTTGATTTGATTGTGATTAGACCGATTTGATATAAGAATTGTGTTGTTATCGATTATGAGATGTTGGGATTGATATCTGATTGATACTGTATTGCTGGGTATATTGATATTATTCAGATTGGTATCAGATGATTTGTTGATTTGTATACACTGATATTGTATTGTCGGTATTTCGAGATTGTACAGTTATGCCGTTAAAACAGAATTTGATTGAGTTCTGATTATATCCAGTACTGATTTGATTGAGAAGTATATTGATATCGTGTCTATTTAATATTGTCATTACCAGATTTATATGGATAGAGTTGAGTCCGAGACTTCGACTTCATCAGACCGAGAAAAAAAAGGTATAAATCAATGTTGAACCGCGAGATACGACTCGAGTCAGATTGGACTGGAGTTTCCCTGAACCACATACTAGATTGTTTATGCTTTGAGATGTTTATATTTTGTCTATTGAATTATAGAAATGCACTTAAGATAGATGAGTCCTTGGCAGAGCAGCCAAGTTACTAGATGTTCGGTGGTATCGAATTGCTTAGGAGAATATCGATTCCTATTGTAGATATTCGATACAGAAAGGACCGAAGTCTAGGAATAAGACGTACCGCCACCCCGATTGGGAGAGTAGGTGGGAGATTTGTTACGTCTTATTCACACCGGGATCCCTAGACTTATATTCGAGTCAAGTCAAGAGTTTTATCTGTATTCACTAACGTGTCATAAAATCATGATTCATGTTCTTGATACATGGTTTATGTTTTGCATATGATCTTATGCATTGCATGTATACATGTTTTATACTGGGATTTATTCTCACCGGAGTTTCCGGCTGTTGTCGTGTTTGTATGTGTGCATGGCAACAGGTGGGACAGGATCAGTACCGAGAAGAGCTTGAACGAGTGATGATTAGCGTGGTGATCCGAGCTTAGATATGAAACTGGTGGTTTATTTCTAGACGTGTAATGATGGGAAACAAACACTAGTTAGATGGTTTGTAAATTGAATAAATTTGCAAGTGGATCATGTGTTGTAGACTTCACATTTGATCTTGAATAATAAAGAAACTTAATTTGTTGTATGCTTGTATATATTTAGGCTAGTAATGCTATGATGTATATATATAAGAAATTTTTTTTTTAAACATACACAATTGATCCTATTAGTCCCAATGATTGAAGAAGACAAGTTAGAACCCGGTTCCCCACAGTATGAGTCATGGCTAAGGGCTAAAAGCCAACCACAACCCACTTGACACCTCAAAACCGAAACCCAACACACTCAACAAAAACCAGAATTTTAAAACCGAAGGGGGCTGTTCTTGTTTGTTTTGAAAACCGATGGGACCATGAACCAAGCCATGAAAGGGCATCTTGTTCACGTCCTAAACATGTCAAGGAAGGATTCTAACTATGGCTATAGCCCCTAGGACAGCCAAGAACAGAATCTTCACCTTAGACAAGAAACATGCAAATCGGGACACAAAATGACATGACGGGGAGTTGCTGTCAAAACGTGTTGCAAGGGGGGAAAGGGGCTGCAACTAATGGACTACCACCTTCCTAGCACAACCTCTAACATGAACATAAGCAGCCTTGACCCCCTAGAAATCGAGCCAACCTTGAAACCACAAAAACATCAAAACCCTGAAGAACTAGTGGGGACCGAAATTCTGTGCAGATTTTTCTTTGAAAGTTGCTGTCCAAATTCGGATTTTCCATGGAAATCATGATCATGTAATGTTTTAAAATACTTATATAACTTGACTGAAGAGCAAAGAAATAATATAAACATGCCTGGATTTGTTTTGAAAGAAAACAAACGATTATGACGACGCGGCGCGGAGGAGACGTAGTTGCTTTGCTTTTCTACTTTTCTCTCTTGATTTTCCTTAGACTCTCACGATTTATCTCTACTGAAATGCTCTGAAATTTTCGAAATTATGGAGAGGGAAAATGGATAGGAGAAATGAAGGGAAGTCTACTAATTAAATGGGGATAGAATGGCAAGGTCAAATCTTTCTATCCTAGAGTTTGAGAGATAAGGGAATTGATTTGATTTGAGGGAGATACAATGAGGTGGTGACCGATTTCTTGCTTACAAATATGGGTAGGAAAATTTCTTAATTAATAATTATTGAAGATTAAATGGTTAGGGAATTATCTTCCAAGAAAAGATAAGGAAATGAATTAAAGATGGAGGGTTGCCAAATATTTTAAATTCTATCCAAGGAGTGGCTGATTTCTACAAAAAAATGAAGATGAAATATTACTTAAGTTATTAATTATTGTTGATTAAAAATGAAGGGATTATCTACCAAGGATGGATAAGGAAAGAATCAAAGTTTGTGAGTTGTCAACTAAATTCAAATCTTCTACAAAGGGGTGACCGAAAATCTTTTAAATAAATGAGGTGAAATATTACTTAAATCTTGTATTTTAAATCTTTAAAGTTTTATCTACCCATTAGGTATTTTAGCAAATTAATTAATTAGTTTAGGATGGTAATTATCTTGCATGCATGCCTAATTCTTTAAGTTAAATTACTAACATGTTAAGTTGAAATTCCTTAATTAAAATAAGCCTAGATTAACTTAACTCAATTGGTCACATATTTTAATTTAGGCTTTTAAATTAAATTATTGGACATAAAGGAACTTATTTACTACTTATCTCAAGTTAATTAAATAAATCCTTAAACATTATTTTATTTTAAAATGACTTATTATTTATCTTAAATAAATTCTAGGAATGTTTTCTTAATATTAAATTTTATCTCAATACTCCAACTCCAGTCCGGCATCGCTTATTTAACTTAAAATATAAAACTAAACTTATGCGATTTAAAATAAATAATCATGACTAACAACTTTAAAAATGCTTTAAATAATAAAGAAATCATTTTTAATTTAAATACTAGAAATTATGCATGGCTTATACGTAGTATGATTTAACGGGTTCCACAACTCTCCCCCCCCTAAAAGAAATTTCGTCCCCGAAATTCGTTTATCCTCGATAAACAAAAAGTTTAGACTCTTAATTCTAGAATACTAATAATCCACGCTTCCGATGCGCTACTCTGATAAGACAAAATATTAAGCTGTCCTTCCGTCTCCTCAATCCTAAATAAATTTGTCTACGAAAATCCTCGTTTGTGAATCGCAACTTAAAACAACTTATGGTGATTTAGTTCTATTCAACTATAGCCCCGAATTTTGACTTATCCCGCAATTCCTCGTACTAGAGATGGATGTCCATATTTAACGCACCTTACTTTCCTTATAATATACCCAAGATGTTCATTGACCTATTATATTCCAATATTGAAATCTTAACAGCATCCCTTCTTAACTTTATTGACCTCAAGATATTTTAAAGCTTCAAGTCCAAATATTGGCATTCATGCAGTTCGACTTAGGAGATCTTACTAAAGCACTTAAAAGTTAAACCTTATCTCAACCCCATAATAATATTAGACTAAGATCCTTGAATTGAATCTTTACCTTACCGCACCAAACTTACATAACCTGACTAGTTAGAAGTACATCCCAATATAACGTTGTTGCAAATCTTAAGTTCGAGTAGTCTTAATCCATAAAACCCAAAATATACGATACCGATCTTCCATCTAAATAATAAAATTATTCTAGCACCAATTACAGGCTTAAACTATTTTCTTTTCAATTAGAATAAAATTGAGACCTAAGACCCTTGGACTTTCCTTATTGAAGCGAACGTCGCATTCTTACGTATCCTTAATGCTTAATTAATACTAGCATATAAAACTTAATAACTTCTCCTATGATAATGATGGGCTAACTCTAATAAATCAACTTCACTTATAACCCATAAATTCTAGAATCCCCATATCAAGATTTCAGATTTCTTACTCAATAAAAATCTTAATATTCGTTCATTGATAACCTATGATGAACACAACTCGTTTCTTTTGGTTTTTATCTCACCCAAAATTTTTGTACGAACACCTATTTCATAAACTTAAAATTCAAGCTTACGCGACCCAAATAGTATTAGATAACATAATCCCAACACAAATATTCATTTATTCTCAAGTTTCTCAATGACTTTCAAAAATTTCTTAAAACCAGGTGTCTACCTCAAATCTTATATGCGTCTATCAAGTAATCTAACCATCGATCGTACCCAATTTTTTTATATAAAAAAAAAAAAAATTCCAACAAAGGTATAATTTTAACTCTTAAGATCATGATTAAAAATTATGATTCATCAAACTTAAATTCCCAAATATATTTTTTTTAGCTCCATATCTATTCTTATAACTTAACTAACTGATTAACTTTATCTTAAATTGTTATCACTCTAAATTCTTAATTTGTCACAGTATTAATTCACTAGAGCTTAAACTTTCAAGCCAAATGTTGATTCATCCTACAATACCCTTGGTTACCATTCCTTATAACCTTATAACTCAATTGTTTCAAGGTTCTAGATATCCCTTCAAACCTAAATCATCAAATTTCATATCCTTTAAACCATTCGCTTCTCACTTACTGCTAACCAAGTCCCCAAGTTTCTTAAAAATTGCAAAATTAGTTCTTACTTTCCTCGAATCTTATCTGATTCGTCCTTAATCTCGAGAATCCAACAATTACCCATAAGTTGTTGGAATTCCTAATTCCATTCTATAGGTTACCCGTAACATAAAGTTCATTGATCTTAAGCTTATTAAACCAAAAATCAAATCTCATAACCTCGAAAATTACTGATTTAACCCAATTGTTCCTCCAAAGTTCGAATTTAATCCTCAAAAATTTTCAGAACTTGCAATTTGGCCCTTAAAGTTCTCGAAATTTATCATTTTGGCCCTACAACCCTACGAAATTTGCATTTCTGGTCCCCATAAAATTTTCAATTTTAGCCTCATTAAACCTTAAAATTCTCAAAACTCAGAATTTAATCCCAAAATTCGATAAACTCGAAAATAGTTTCTTATAATTTTATTTTTGCACTTAGGTCCTCAATTATTAGTTATTACAATTAGGTCCTTAAAATTCTCAATTCATGCAATTCAATCCTTAAATCCAACTAGGTAGAGCATGCATCCGAAATAAATTCTACGTTTTTATACTTCCAAATATAGTTGTAGTCCCGAATCCTTAATACTTACATAGAATTCTCAAAAACTAACTAAACTAGCAACCGCGAACCATCAGTAATTTCTTAGAAAATCTACAAGTCGCAAGAGCATTTATAATCTTCAAGATTAATTTATGATCCAAAAAGTAGAACATCAGTACTACTAGCCACAAAAAAATCAATATAAACAATCCATTATTTCTTTAAATTTAAGTAAGTACTGCATAATTAAAGTCTTGACACAAAACATTTCATGAAAACATGCTGTTAAAATATTTCATGCTTTAAACGAAATGCGTGAACGTAAAACTTACAGACCGAAGACGTGACTTCGTGAGCTTCTCGAGATCAGTAGTAGTACAACCCTTTACAAGAATATAGGCTCTGATACCAGCTGTAGAGGCCCAAAATTCGTACTTGAAAATTTGCGGAAAAATTTAAAATTTTCTCTTTAAATAAATAAAATGACTCATTCATAAAATAACTAAATAAAAGTTTTGATGTTTAATGTAACAGCGGAATAAAAGTTTTAAATGTCGAAATAGCAGCAGAAGTAAATATCTGTTTCAAAACAACAACTTAAAATAATTCATCATGATAAAAATGAGTTTGCATAAAATAATAAATAAACTGGTAAATGAGGTCTTCGGGTTCCTACTACTGCCGACCCAAGATGGCTCACTGGTCCCCGCCCTCGGTCCCGACCTCATCAGTACCTACAACAATCAAGTCTAGTGAGTCTAAAGACTCATCATGCATATATCGTAGATAACAAGTAAATATATCATAAAAATTTAATGCCGTGTAATGATATCATGTCGTAAAGCATAACGTGAAAATATCTTGTCATGAATAATTATAAATACGTGCATAACTGAAATGAAAGTCGTAAGTGAAATGTTTGCTGGATAGAGCCCTGTCATGAAATAGCATATAATAATTTTCTGTTGAGAATATGTTCTACGCAAGTGGCCCATAACGTGAAATGAATCGTCTGATCATAATAAACCACAATATACTGGGCGGTAGAGATCATCAAAGCCCTTGGACTGGATATCTGTACCCATACATGAACATGAACTGAACCGGTCATTGACCACCGGATGAATTAATAATCCCATGATAAGTTGCAATCCCATGAACGTGAAGTGGCCACAAGCAATATCGCATATATCTCAAAAGTGAACATTTTATATTTTTATGCACGTAATATAATTAAATGTCCTGTATTATTTTACCGAATGGCTTGGATCGTTCCTAGACCCACTGCGACCTAATTCTTACATGAAAAATATGCAAACGATTTATTTTATTTTTTTTGAAAATATCTTAGTCATTGAACCCAAAAACGGGCCAACTAGACCAACAACTAAATTTCTAACCATGACTCCGTACCAACTCGAACCAACATCGAACCAGCAATTATTCATGATTAAAATACACCTAAAATGATGAAATAATGCTCATAAAAATTGTGCAAGTCGAAATTTGGCAAATGGAGGCCAAAACATGAAACGCTCTTTCGAGAGTCACTTTGGCACATTGCACCGTAAATTCTCGTACGACCTCTAAACTTAACCGAATCACAAACGGCCAAAAACCTGACCTTCCTAACTAGATAAGGTATTGTCTAGTTCAAGGCCATAGGCTAAAAGCCAACCAAGAACTCAAACGAGCCTCTGAACCGAAGTGCCAAGTTGCTGTCAAGAATTACAGCAGCAGCGCTTGCGCTTGCATAGCTTCGTTTGCAAGGCTATTGGCCATTGGGGCTTGAACCACCAACCAGATCCTCTTACCAACATCCTAAGGTATGGTTTGAACCATGGCTAAGGGCCCTAGGCCAACCACAATTCCAGCCAACACCTACGACAATACAAGCTTCACCCGAGAACACACACATGGCACGCGTGGGGGTGTTGCTTGTTTTGCTGTCAAATGAAGGATCCAATGGCTATGAGGTTAACCATGGTCCATGATAGACATGCTAAGGTGTTGTATGAGTCATGGCTAAGGGCTAGAAGCCAAACAATACCCACTTGGCACCTCAAAACCAAAACCCAACACACTCAACAAAAACAAGAATTTTAAAACCGAAGGGGGCTGTTATTGTTTGTTTTGAAAACCGATGGGACCATGAACCAAGCCATTAAAGGGCATTTTGGTCACGTCCTAAACATGTCAAGGAAGGATTCTAACCATGGCTATAGCCCCTAGGGCAGCCAAGATCAGAATCTTCAACTTAGACAAGAAACATGCAAATCGGGACACAAAATGACATGATGGGGAGTTGCTGTCAAAACGTGTTGCAAGGGGGGAAAGGGGCTGCAACTAATGGACTACCACCTTTCTAGCACACCCTATAACATGACCATAAGAAACCTTGAGCCCCTGGAAATCGAGCCAACCCTGAAACACAAAAACATCAAAATCGTGAAGAACAAGTGGGGACCGAAATTCTGTGCAGATTTTTCTTTGAAAGTTGCTGTCCAAATTCGGTTTTGCCATGGAAATCATGATCATGTAATATTTTAAAATACTTATATAACTTGATTGAAGAGCAAAGAAATAATATAAACATGCCTGGATTTGTTTTGAAAGAAAACAAACGATTACGACGACGCGGCGCGGAGGAGACGGAGTTGCTTTGCTTTTCTACTTTTCTCTCTTGATTTTCCTTGGACTCTCACGATTTATCTCTACTGAAATGCTCTGAAATTTTCAAAATTATGGAGAGGGAAAATGGGTAGGAGAAATGAAGGGAAATCTACTAATTAAATGGGGATAGAATGGCAAGGTCAAATCTTTCTATCCTAGAGTTTGAGAGATAAGGTAATTAATTTGATTTGAGGGAGATACAATGAGGTGGTGACCGATTTCTTGCTTACAAATATGGGTAGAAAAATTGCTTAATTAATAATTATTGAATATTAAATGGTTAGGGAATTATCTCCCAAGAAAAGACAAGGAAATGAATTAAAGATGAGAGGTTGCCAAATATTTAAAATTCTATCCAAGGAGTGGCCGATTTCTACAAAAAAATGAAGGGTAAATATTACTTAAATCATTAATTATTGTTGATTAAAAATGAAGGGATTATCTACCAAGGATGGATAAGGAAAGAATCAAAGTTTGTGAGTTGTCAACTAAATTCAAATCTTCTACAAAGGGGTGACCGAAAATCTTTTAAATAAATGAGGTGAAATATTACTTAAATCTTGTATTTTAAATCTTTAAAGTTTTATCTACTCATTAGGTATTTTAGCGAATTAATAAATTAGTTTAGGATGGTAATTATCTTGCATGCATGCCTAATTCTTTAAGTTAAATTACTAACTTGTTAAGTTGAAATTCCTTAATTAAAATAAGCCTAGATTAACTTATCTCAATTGGTCACATATTTTAATTTAGGCTTTTAAATTAAATTATTAGACATAAAGGAACTTATTTACTACTTATCTCAAGTTAATTAAATAAATCCTTAAACATTCTTTTATTTTAAAATGACTTATTATTTATCTTAAATAAATTCTAGGAATGTTTTCTTAATATTAAATTTTATCTCAATACTCTAACTTCAGTCCTGCCTCGCTTATTTAACTTAAAATATAAAACTAAACTTATGCGATTTAAAATAAATAATCATGACTAACAACTTTAAAAATGCTTTAAATAATAAAGAAATCATTTTTAATTTAAATACTAGAAATTATGCATGGCTTATACGTAGTATGATTTAACGGGTTCTACATAGGCGGTCCTCGGGTCTAGCTTCCGCACAGTCCGAGCCGGCTCATTGGTCCCCACCTCTCTCCTCTTCAAACTCGTCCTCACCTGCATCGATCAAGTCTAGTGAGTCTAAAGACTCAACATGTATAAACCGAGAATAACAAATAATACATAATAAAATCACATGTATTTTAAAGTAGAGCGTACATATTTAAACTTGAACATAATTACATAAACATAGATGTGTCATCATATCGTAGAACTTTTCATAAACGTACTTGCGTCATACATACGTGAACATACATGATCATCATCATTTTGCGTAGAGATGTGTTTCAAATCAAGTGACCCATACATAAATGCGCCTGATTAGACTAAACCACAGTACTGGGCTGGCAGGGATGTCCACTACCACATACATGAGATTCCCGTTCATGCTTTAACTCTCCACCCTTGTAAAGCATGACCGGGTTTAGATAAGGATTGGAAAGTGGTAAAGCATGACCAGGGACCAATCCTGTCCAAAAATTACGAATTTATTTTCAAACGTACATATCAAAAAGTACAAAGTTTTATATGTTGAATGTCTTTCCAGAAAGTCGACCGAAAATTCACAGTACTCAAAGTGACAACAAACTCGTTTTCTTGATATCTAAAAATCGTTTAAACATCTCAGTTTGAGCAGTCACACGAAAATGATCATAACTCACTCATTTCTGGTCCAAAAATCACGAATTTAATGTCAAATCGAAGGTATTTAAAAGTAAAACGTTGTAGATGTTGAAAACCTTTCCAGAAAATCGATCAAAAAAGTACAGAACACGAAATTACAGCAACATCCGGTTTTGAGATCTAAAAACTTTCATGAATCATTCCAAATGTTTTTGCTCAAAATTTTGCTTAACAAACATGGATCTTTACACACAATAAACTTCAAAACATAGACTATGAGACAAGATCGATGAAAAAACGAAACAATATACATGACTTTGCGCTAAAAATGCACGAAGATGACGAATACCGACGCGGTGGATCATGGGGGATGACCGGGTGACGTTTGCTGTGTGATTTTTTGTCCAAAAATGATCGTGAATCTCCAAGAAAAGCAAGGAATCGGGAGGGTTGCTGAAAGACTCAAGAACTCTATTCTCCCTCAAAGAAAATGTACGTATACGTGTGTGTGTGTGTTGTGCGTGTTGTGTAGAACCCAAATTCAGTACACGTATAACTCATGCATCTATTTAATTATTAAAGCATTTATGTAATTTTAAAATGAGTCTTAGTATTGCATGATTTAGTGAAATGCATTATTTTAAATTATTTACGTTTATGTGATGCACGTTAAATTGTGTTTCGAGTTTCATGTTCAGGCGATTATTCGAGGCGGTATCGAGGAATAGAGACAGGTGACGAGTTTGGCAATTTCTTTTTATGTGGTATTTTATTTTAAGTTGAGGTTGGGGCATTTTAAATAATTACTAAGTTTCAACATCTTTAAAGCATAAATTATTTATTTAGGAATTTTGGAGTTTTAAAACTTTTAAAGATTTATTTCTCGTGCACCTTATTTTTAAATTAAGCGATTTTGTTAAAGTTAGAGGTGGATTAGCATTTTAATTAGTTGTTAATTACTAATTAAGCAATTTATTTTCCTAATTAACATCCCTAATCCCCTCCCCACTACCCAAACACGCACACACGCACTCACACACACAAAAACACGACACAAACACACACACACACACATACTTTCAGATTTTTATTATTGAGAGGTGAGAAAACCTTAGGGTTCTTGAGAAAAATAGTAGCCGCCCCCTCCATCTCCAATTTCCAGCAAGTTTTCGTGTATTTTATTCAAAGAAAATCGAGCCACCATCGTCCCGGATCAAGCCTCGCTCCGTCTCCGCTTCGGTATCACCGTATCGTGAGTTTTAAATATCAAAAGGCACGTATATTATGTTTTTTCTGCGTCGATCTTGTCATAGTACAAATTTTATTGTGTTTTGTATGAAATCATGTGAACGTTATGTAGTAGTTTGAGCAGAAATTTATTGGATGTGTTTAGAAGAATTTTTTAGATCTGAAATTCCGAACACTAATGTACTTTGAATTAGTGCGATTTTTCGGTCGTGATTTTGAGAAAACTTCAAACATGAAAATTGTAGAACTTTTGGATACCTTCGATTTGATATAAAATATGAAATATTTGGATAAAAATTGAGTGAGTTATGGTATTCTGCGTTGGACTGCTCAAACTGCGTTTTCTGAAAAAAATTATGTTATTGAGGTGTTCTTGAAGTTTTATTGTTGCAAGCTTTGTTGGGGATCAACGGGTGATTGTTGCTGCATTTAGGTATGTTTAGTATGATGTTTGGTTGATAATTGGTGTAGCGGTTAGCGTAGATAGGAACTTGAATTCATTATAAGTCGTAAGAAGCGATTTGGTGTCATGTCCCGTGTTTTTGAGTTGCATCGTGTCGTAGTTTGGATATCGTGGATTCGCGGTGTTTGTACGGGTTGTATCAATGTAGTAGCATCCTAGGATGGGTCTCGAGGTGTCGGGTCATAGTCCGTGCAATCATGTTTAGAATTTTGAACATCACATGTACTGAATTTTCATTGGTTTTCTTTTACCGAGGGTACACGGACCCGGACACGGACCTAGGCACGGGGTCCGTGCCTTTGTTCCTTCCGAAGTGCCATTTTGCCGAGTCTACATGGACCCTTACACGGACCTAGGCACGGGGTCCGTGCCTTCCCTTTCCTTCACATGCTTTTTACAGTACCTACACGGAACCGGACTCGGACATGGGCACGGGACCGTGTACCTCCTGTTTGGGATTAGTTTAGGGTTCCCTTTGAGATTGTTTTGGGGTTCTATACCATGGCTTAGTATGATTATTGAACAAGTTCAAGTCACGAGGGATTTAGAATGTCATAAGCTATTTATTTACATCGGTGGTGAGCACGAGTACCTACGTCTAAGCTATGAAAGATAAGTGTTTGAACTCATGTTAGTATGTTGCTAGCAACGGCCCCAAGCGAGATCCAACGAATCCCTCAACGCCAAGTGAGTATGTGCGACGTGCAAAGAAAATATTTCATGTTTTTGAGGTATGCTAAGTGTCTTGTGACCAAATTATGAATGGGTTTTGAAGTCGGCGAACGTGGCCGAGGACCTCTCCACCCCGTTAAAGCATGAGCGGGTTTAGATCCGGATTGGAAAGCGTTAAAGCATGAACAGGGACCAATCCACCCGTTAAAGCATGAACGGGGATCTTAGGTATGTGGCAGTGCATTCGTCCCTGTCAGCCTAGTACTGTGGTTTAGTCTGATCAGGCGAATATGTTATGGGTCACTTGCTTTGAAACATGCCTCTACGCAAAATGATGAAGTTTATGTATGTTAATGTATGTACAATTATGCAAGCATGTTTAAGAAAAGTTTCACGTTATGGCACGTCTATGTATGTATGTAAGTTCAAGCTTTTATGTGCACGTTCAAGTTCAAGTATGTACGTTCTATTTTGAAGTTGCATGTGATTTTATGACATATTTCTCGTTACTTCAAGTTTATACGTGTTGATTCTTTAGACTCACCAGACTTGATCGATGCAGGCGAGGATGCATTGGAGGAGACGAGGGATGAGGAGCAGTGAGCTGGCTTGGACTGAGCGGGAGGTTAACCCCGAGGACCGCCATGTTTTAAGCTTTTTGAAACGATCAAAATACTCTGATTTATGTTACGGGTTATGAGATTTTAATCAGATGCTTTTGGTGAACCTTATTTTTAGATCTTTTGTTGCAAACACTTTTGGAGATGTACAGTTTATTTTAAATCGAAGTTGACAGTTATTTTATAATCAAGAAATTTTTTTATTTTTCCGCAAATTTTTAAGTAGTAAAAATTACGGTACGTTACAGTTGGTATCAGAGCGATGTTCTTGTAAAGGATTACGTCTACTGCCAGTCGCGAGAAGCTCACGAAGCCACACCTCAAGTCTGTAAGTTTTAAAGTTTTGAATTATGTTATGCATTAAGCATTAAGTCATGATTTCAGCATGTCATGTTTCAAGTTCAAATTACGTGCATCTTATGCTATTGATATCATGTTCATGCATGCATATTGGGTTTACGTGTTGGGTAAATTGTTGGAACAATATGCCTCCTAGACGCATTATTGACCGGGAAGCTAGGGATGAGGACAGAGAGGCCCGAGAGGAGGGGAGAGACGCTCCACCTCTTCCACTGCCAGATATGCAGGCAAAGATGCTTGCCGGTATGACGCAGTTCTTTGCTCAGTTTGCGGGGAACCAGACTGTGGTAAACACAAAAGCGAGGCCCAGACTAGAGGCAGTTTATGAGAGATTCAGGCGGATGAGCCCAAAGGAGTTTTCTGGGACGACCGACCCGATGGTGGCCGAGGGATGGATTAAGTCCATCGAGGTGATCTTCGACTTTATGGAGCTGCAGAATGCAGAACGAGTCAGATGTGCCACGTTTCTTCTATCAGGTGACGCCAGACTATGGTGGGAGTGTGCGTCAGTATCAGTAAATTTGCAGACTTTTACGTGGAATTGGTTTAAGGAGATATTCTAGTCCAAGTACTTCATTGAAGAAGTACGATCCAGATTGACCAGGGAATTCATGACACTGCGACAGGGAGATAGTAGTGTAGCAGAGTTTCTCAGGAAGTTTGAGAGGGGGTGTCACTTTGTGCCCCTGATAGCTAATGATGCCCGGGGTAAGTTGAGGCATTTCATGGATGGGTTGCGGCCGATCTTGCGCCTAGATGTGAGAGTTGCTGGTCCTACTACCTTTGTAGTTGCCGTGTCTCGAGCTTTGGCGGCAGAACAGGATCAGAGGGATATTGAGGATGACATACAGGGCAAGAGGCCCTATCAGGCTCCACAGCAGCTGCAGCAGAATCAACAGCGACATCAGTTTTAAAACTGTTCCAGGGGCAGCCAAGAAAGAAGCCTTATCAGGGACCGCCAAAGGACAAGGGTCCTATGCCACAGCAGAAGGCGCCACAGAGGCCGGGAGAACACCTGGTGTGCCCGAAGTTCAATCGCCATCATCCGGGGCAGTGTCTATGGGGATCAGGGAAATGCTCTAAATGTGAAGCCAGTGACCACATGTTGAAGGAGTGCCCACAATGGAGACAACCGACCTAGGGCAGAGTGTTCGCCATGCATGCGCAGGAGACGAACCCAGACACGACATTACTGACCGGTATACTTTTCTACCTAAGCTCAGTATTAATCTGCCTTGCATGTTGAAGTTCTATTTGGGATTACTAGTGTGCTAGTAATATTTTTTAGTCACTTGGGATATTAATTTCTGCGATGCTTGAAGTTAATGTAGAAGTTTTGAGATATAAGTTTGTGTTGTGCTAACGTCTCTCAGAAAATATTTTCATCAAGAGATTAGCCACGAAGGCCCTGATAGATTCAGGAGCCACTCACTCCTTTATCTCGGAGACATTCGCTAATCATTTAGACATCAAGTCTATCGGCCTTGACGTGAACTACTCGGTGACAGTCCCCTCAGGAAAAGAACTATTAGCTACCAGCATGGTCAGAGATATTGATCAAGAACTGCAGGGCCACCTGGTATATGCCAATCTGATAGTGTTGCCGATTCCAGAGTTTGATATTATTCTGGGAATGGACTGGCTGATGAAAAACAGAGTCCTAATTGACTTTCATAAGAGATCGGTGTTGGTCAGACCGATGGGAATGGAGCAGTTTCTTTTCGAGCCAGACAGATGGAGAGGTTTCCCTCGCATGATTTCTTGCATGTAGGCACGGAGAATCATTTCCAAGGGGTGTCAGGCTTTCTTGGCCAACATTACTTCAACACCCGACGTATCCATGCAATCTATATCGGAGGTACCAGTAGTCAGAGAATTTCCTGACGTATTTCCAAATGACGTCACAGGCCTTCCACCAGAGCGAGAAGTGGAGTTTGCAATCAATCTTATGCAAGGCACTGTGCCAATCTCCAAGGTGCCGTATCGATTAGCTCCAGCTGAGATGTTAGAACTCAAGCAGTAGATTCAGGAGCTCCTTGACAAGGAACTAATTCGCCCTAGTTTCTCACCGTGGGGCGCACCAGTGCTCTTTCTGAAGAAGAAGATTGGGAGCATGAGGCTGTGTATCGATTACCGAAAATTGAACAAGGTAACGATCAAGAATAAATGCCAACTTCCAAGGATCAAGGATTCGTTCGATCAGTTGCAGGAAGCTTCAGTGTTCTCTAAGATAGATCTTCGATCAGGGTATCACCAGCTGAAGGTTAGGGACGCAGATGTTCACAAGACAGGCTTTAGAACCAGGTATGGAGACTATGAGTTCTTAGTGATGCCGTTTGGACTGACGAATGCTCCAGCAATTTTCATGGACCTCATGAACCGAGTATTTCAGCCTTACCTTGATCAGTTCCTCATAGTATCTATTGACGACAATCTCATTTACTCGAAGGGCCATGAGGAGCATAGCCAGCATTTGAAGACAGTTTTGCAAGTTTTGCAGAGTCGCAAGTTGATTGCGAAGTTCAATAAATGTGAGTTTTGGTTGGAGAAGGTATCATTTTTGGGGCACATAGTGTCTGACAGTGGGATTGAGGTGGATCCAGCGAAGGTGGCAGCCGTTAAGGAATGGGTTGAACCGAAGAATGCGTCAAAGATCCGCAGTTTTCTGGGTTTAGCTGGTTACTACCGTAATTTTATTCAAGGATTTTCTTTGATATCAGTGCCACTCACTTCACTGACCAAGAAGAATGCTTAGTTTGCGTGGAGTGATGAATTTAGAAGAGCTTCGATACTTTGAAGCAAGATCTTATTTCAGTGCCAGTGTTAGCCATGCCATCTGGGCAAGGAGATTTTGTGCTTTACACCGATGCATCTAAGCTCAGGTTAGGTGCAGTGTTGATGCAGCATGGCCGGGTTATAGCTTATGCCTACAGATAGTTGAAGGTGCATGAGAAGAACTACCCGACTCATGATCTTGAGTTAGCCGCCGTTGTCTTTGCGTTGAAGATTTGGAGACACTACTTGTACGGCGAGAAATGCTAGATATTTACTAATCACAAGAGTCTCAAGTATTTCTTAACGCAGAAAGAACTGAATATGAGACAGAGACGGTGGTTGGAGTTAGTAAAAGACTACGATTGCGAAATTAGCTACCATCCGGGAAAAGCTAATGTTGTCGCAGACGCCTTGAGCAGAAAAGTGGTAGTTGTAGCACAGTTGTCAGTGCAGAGACCTCTTTAGTCTGAGATTCAGAGGTTTGGGTTAGAGGCTTATTCCAAGGGCAGAGCTCCCAGACTATCTAGTCTGACAGTCAAGTCTGATTCGCTAGACCGAATCCGTAGAGGACAGCTCTCAGATGAGCAGTTGCAGAAATGGAGGCTGAAAGATGAAGCCACGGACAGTGTACTCTACACAGTGTCCATGGGTTAAGGCAGAGCATCAGAGGCCAGCAGGGATGCTTAAGCCACTCCCTATCCCCGAGTGAAAATGGGAGAATATCACCATGGACTTCGTTGTTGACTTGCCGAGATCAGTTAGAGGATCCAATGCAATTTGGGATATAGTGGATCGACTCACTAAGTCAGCGCACTTCTTGCCAGTGAAGACGACTTTCTCCATGACGCAATATGCGGAGCTTTATATCAAGGAGATCGTTCGATTGCATGGGATCCCAGTTTCCATTGTATCCGACAGGGACCCGAGGTTTACATCGTCCTTCTGGAAGAGTTTGCATGCAACCATGGGGACGAAGTTGCTATTCAGTACAGCGTTTTACCCGCAGATAGATAGCCAGTCTGAGCGAGTGATTTAGATTTTGGAGGATTTATTGCGAGCCTGTATAATAGATTTCCATGGGACTTGGGAATCTAAGCTACCTCTAGTGGAGTTTACCTACAACAATAGTTTCCAAGCATCTATTGGTATGGATCCCTACGAGGCTTTGTATGGACAGAAGTGCAGATCACCGATTCATTGGGATGAGGTTGGCGAGAGAGCAGAACTTTGTCCAGAGATAGTTCAGAAGACTGCCGATGTGGTGGTCAAGATCCGAGACAGGATGAAGACCGCCCAGAGTCATCAAAAGAGTTATGCTGACAAGAGGATGAGAGATCTCGAGTTTGCCGTAGGTGATCACGTTTTTGTAAGATAGCGCCTATGAAGGGTTTTATGAGATTTTGGAAGAGAGGCAAGCTGAGTCTGAGGTTTATTGGACCTTTCGAGATTCTGGACAGAGTTGGGACACTAGCCTATCGTGTTGCCCTTCCGTCGAATCTGGCCGGGGTACACAATGTGTTCTATGTCTTGATGCTGAGGAAATACCTAGCTAATCCTTCGCACGTGTTGAGCTATGAACCGTTACAGTTGGCTCCAGACATGTCATATGAGGAGAGACCTGTCCAAATCCTAGAGAGACAGGAGTGCAGACTTCAGAAAAAGGTGACAAAGTTTGTCAAAGTCCGGTGGCTGAACCAAGCAGTGGAGGAATCCACTTGGGACTCAGAGGCGGACATGAGGATTCGCTACCCGGAGTTGTTCGGTAAGGTTTAATTTTGCGGACGAAATTTATATAAGTGGGATAGGAACTGTAGAGCCTAAATTCAGTACACGTATAACCCATGCATCTATTTAGTTATTAAAGCATTTATTTAATTTTAAAATGAGTCTTAGTGGTGCGTGATTTAGTTAAATGCACTATTTTAAATTATTTATGTTTATGTGATGCACATTAAATTGTGTTTCGAGTTTCATGTTCAGGCGATTATTCGAGGCGGGATCGAGGAATAGAGACCGGTGACGAGTTTGGCAATTTCTTTTTATGTGGTATTTTATTTTAAGTTGAGGTTGGGGCATTTTAAATAATTTGTTGAGTTTCAACATCTTTAAAGCCTAAATTATTAATTTAGGAATTTTGGAGTTTTAAAACTTTTAAAGATTTATTTCTTGTGCACCTTATTTTTAAATTAAGGGATTTTGTTAAAGTTAGAGGTGGATTAGCATTTTTATTAGTTGATAATTACTAATTAAGCAATTTATTTTCCTAATAAACATCCCTAATCCCCTCCCCACTACCCAAACACATGCACACACACACTCACACACAAAAACACGACACAAACACACACACACATACTTTCAGATTTTTATTATTGAGAGGAGAGAAAAGCTTAGGGTTCTTGAGAGCAATAGCAGCCGCCCCCTCCCACTCCAATTTCCAGCAAGTTTTCGTGTATTTTCTTCAAAGAAAATCGAGCCACCATCGTCTCGGATCAAGCCTCGCTCCGTCTCCTCTTCGGTATCGCCATATTGTGAGTTTTAAATATCAAAAGGCACGTATATTCCGTTTTTCCTGCGTCGATTTTATCATAGTACAAATTTTATTGTGTTTTGTATGAAATCATGTGAATGTTATGTAGTATTTTAAGAAAAAAAATTTATTGGATGTGTTTTGAAGAAATTTTTAGATCTGAAATTCAGAACCCTACTGTACTTTGAATTACTGCGATTTTTCGGTCGTGATTCTGAGAACACTTTCAACATAAAAATCGTAGAACATTTTGATATCTTTGATTTGATATAAAATATGAAATATTTGGATAAAAATTGAGTGAGTTATGGTATTCTTCGTGGGACTGCTCAAACTGTGTTTTCTGAAAAAAATTATGTTATTGAGGTGTTTCTTGAAGTTTTATTGTTGCAGGCTTCGTTGGGGATCGACTGGTGATTGTTACTGCATTTAGGTATGTTTAGTATGATGTTGTGTGTGTAATTTGTGTACCGGTTAGTGTCGATAGGCATTTGAATTCATTAGAAGTCGTAAGAAGCGATTTGGTGTCAAGTCACGTGTTTTTCAATTGCATCGTGTCGTAGGTTGGATGTCGTGGATTCGGGGTGTTTGTACGGGTTGTATCAATGTAGTTGCATCCTAGGATGGGTCTCGAGGCGTCGGGTCATAGTCCGTGCAATCATGTTTAGAATGTTGAGCATCACATGAATTGAATTTTCGTTGGTTGCTTTCACCGAGGGCACACGGACCCAGACACGGACCCAGGCACGTGGTCCGTGCTTTTGTTCCTTCCGAAGTGCCATTTTTCCGAGTCTACACGGACCCTTACACGGACCTAGGCACGGGGTCCGTGCCTTCCCTTTCCTTCACATGCTTTTTATAGTACCTACACGGACCCGGAGCCGGACCTGGGCACTGGGTCCATGTACCTCCTGTTTGGGAATAGTTTTGTTTTGGGGTTCTATACCATGGCTTAGTACGATTATTGAACGAGGTCAAGTCACGAGGGATTTAGAATGTAATAAGCTATTTATTTACTTCGGTGGTGAGCACGAGTACCTACGTCTAAGCTATGAAAGATAAGTGTTTGAACTCATGTTAGTATGTTGCAGCAGCGGCCTTAACCGAGATCCAACGAATCCCTCAACGCCAAGTGAGCATGTGCGACGTGCAAAGAAAATATTTCAAGTTTTTAAGATATGCTAAATGTCTTGTGACCAAATTATGAATGAGTTTGGAAGTCGGTAACGTGGCTGAGGACCTCTCCACCCCGTTAAAGCCTGAACGGGTTTAGATCAGGATTGGAAAGCGTTAAAGCATGAACGGGGACCAATCCACCTGTTAAAGCATGAACGGGGATCTCATTTATGTGGCAGTGGATTCGTCCCTGTCAGCCCAGTACTGTGGTTTAGTCTGATCAGCCGAATTATGTTATGGGTCACTTGCATTGAAACATGCCTCTAGGCAAAATGATGAAGTTTAAGTATGTTCATGTATGTACAAGTATGCAAGCATGTTTAAGAAAAGTTTCACGTTATGGCACGTCTATGTATGTATGTAAGTTCAAGCTTTTATATGCACGTTCAACTTCAAATATGTACGTTCTATTTTGAAGTTGCATGTGATTTTATTACGTATTATATGTTACTTCCAGTTTATACGTGTTGAGTCTTTAGACTCACTAGACTTGATCGATGCAGGCAAGGATGCATTGGAGGAGACGAAAGGTGAGGACCAGTGAGCTGGCTTGGACTGAGCGGGAGGGTAAACCCGAGGACCGCCATGTTTTAAGCTTTTTGAAATGATCAAAATACTCTTATTTATGTTACGGGTTATGAGATTTTAATCAGTTGCTTTTGGTGAACTTTATTTTTAGATCTTTTGTTGCAAACACTTTTGGAGACGTACAATTTATTTTAAATCGAAGTTGAGAGTTATTTTATAATCAAAAAATTTTTTTTATTTTTCCGTAAATTTTTAATAGTAAAAAGTACGGTACTTTACATGCTGAGTGTGTGTGTAAATTGTGTGTGTGTTTGCATAACGTGTGTGTGTGTTTTAATCGGGGGTTAATTAGGTTAATTAAATAGGTAATAACCAATTAACTTGTTAATTAAAAATACTAACCTAATACTTATTTACCAAAATCCCTTAATTTAAAATAAAATGCACAATTGATAAACTTTAAAATTTTAAAACCTTAAAATTGCCTAATTAATTAAATTAGGATTTAATTAAAATACCTCATCTTGACTTGCAATAAAATACCACATTTTCATAAATCACCTAAATTTTCACTGGTCTTTTTTCTCGATCCCACATCGAATATTCGCCTGAAACATACAACTCAAGAAAACATTTTAACGTGCATAAAATAAACATATAATAATTTAAAATAATGCAATTTCATAAATCATGCATCGTTAAAATTATTTTAAAATTAAATAATTAATTTAACAATTTAAATAAATGCATGGGTTTTACATGTATTGATTTTGAGCTCTACAGTTCCTCCCCCACTTAAATAAATTTCGTCCTCGAAATTAAATCATACCAAACAGTTCCGGGTAGAGACTTCTCATATCTGATTCGGCCTCCCAAGTGGCCTCCTCCACTGATTGATTCAGCTTTTGGACTTTGACCAACTTGGTCATTTTGTTCCGAATTCTCTGCTCCTGTCTATCTAGAAGTCGGACATGTCTTTCTTCATACGACAGATCTTGAGCCAATTGCAACGGCTAAAAACTCAAGACATGCGAAGGATTTGAGATATATTTCCTCAGCATCGAGACGTGGAATACGTTGTGTACTCCGGCCAGATTCGGCAGTAGGCCTACACGATAAGCAAGTGTCCCAACTCTGTCAAGAAATTCGAATGGTCCAATAAATCTCAAACTCAATTTCCCTCTCTAATCAAACCTCATAACACCTTTCATAGGTGTTTTCTTCACGAATACGTGATCTCCTACGGCAAATTCAAGATCCCTTATTCTCTTGTCAGCTTAATTCTTTTGACGACTTTGGGCAGTCTTCATCCTGTCTCGGATCTTGACCACCTCATCTGCAGTCTTTTGAACAATTTCTGGACCAAGTTCTGATCTCTCACCAACTTCATCCTAATGAATCGACGATCTGCACTTCCTTCCATACAGTGCTTCGTAGGGAGCCATGCCTATAGATGATTAAAAACTGTTGTTGTAGTTAAACTCCACTAGAGGTAGCTTCGATTCCCAATTCCCATGAATATCGATAACACAAGCTCGCAGCAAATCTTCCAATATCTGAATCACTCTCTCAGACTCACCATCTGTTTGAGAGTGAAATGCCGTACTGAATAGCAACTTCGCTCCCGTGGTTGCATGTAAACTATTCCAAAATAACGATGTGAATCTCGGGTCCCTGTCGGACACAATAGAAATTGGGATCCCGTGAAATCGGACTATCTCCCTGATATAGAGCTGTGCATACTGAGTCATGGAGAAAGTCATCTTTACAGGTAAAAAAACGTGCTGATTTAGTAATTCGATCCACTATAACCCAAATGGCATTGTATCCTCTGTCTGACCTCGGCAAACCAACAACGAAATCCATGATGATACTCTCCCATTTTCACTCGGGGATAGGGATCGGCTTAAGCATTCCTGCTGGCCTCTAATACTCTTCTTTCACTTGCTGACAAGTGAGACATCCAGACACAAATTGACGGATGTCCCGCTTCATACCTGGCCACCAATACAGTATTTGCAAGTCCTTGTACATTTTGGTACCTCCTGGGTGGATGGAATACGGAGATGTATCCTCTGTACTTCACAATGCCACCGGAAACTGTGTAGAGTACACTGCCCTTGGACTCATCCTTCAGTCTCCATTTTCTGTAACTGCTCATCCGAAGGCTGACCTCTATGGATTCGGTCTAGCAAAGAAGACATGACTGTCAAATTAGGCATCTTAGGAGCTCTGTCCTAAGGATAAACTTCCAGGCCAAACCTCTGAATCTATTACTGAAGAGATCTCTGCGCTGACAGTTGTGCTAGGACTGCAACTTTTCTGCTCAAAGCATCTGCCAAAACATTAGTTTTCCCTGGATGGTAGCTAATTTCACAATTGAAGTCTTTTACTAACTCCAACCATCGTCTTTCTCTCATGTTAACTTATTTATGTTTGAAGAAATAATTGAGACTCTTGTGATCAGTGAATATCTGGTATTTCTCGCCGTACAAGTAATGTCTCCAAATCTTCAACGCAAAGACAACGACAGCTAACTCGAGATCATGAGTCGGGTAATTATTTTCATGCACTTTCAACTGTCTGGGTGCATAAGCTATAACCCGACCATGCTGCATCAAAACTGCGCCTAACCCAAGCTTAGATGCATGGGTATACAACACAAAATTGCCTTTCCCTGATGGCAAGGCTTAAAACTTGTGATGTGGTAAGAGCTTGCTTCAAAGTATCAAAGCTCTTCTGACACTCTTCACTCCATGAAAATTTAGCGTTCTTCTTGGTCAATGAAGTGAGTGGCACTTCAATCGAGGAAAACCCATGAATAAATTTTCTGTAGTAGCCTGCCAAGCCTAGGAAAGTACATATCTCCTACGCATTTTCCGGCTCAACCCATTCTTTAACTACTGTTACCTTAGCTGGATCCACCTCAATGCCAATGCTAGATATTATATGACCGAAAAATGCTACTGTATCCAACCAGAACTCACACTTACTGAAATTTGCAAACAACTTGCGACTCTGCAAAACTGTACCCAAATGCTGACTATGCTCTTCATGGCTCTTCGAGTATATAAAAATGTTGTCATTGAATACTATTACAAACTGATCTAGGTAGGGTTGAAATACTCGATTCATTAGGTCCATAAAAATCGAGGAAGCATTCGTCAGTCCAAACGGCATCACTAAGAACTCGTAGTGCCCATATCTAGCTCTGAAGGCCGTCTTATGAACATCCGCATCTTTTACTTTAATTGATGATGCCCAGATCGTAGATCTATCTTAGAGAACATTGTAGCTCACTGCAGCTGATCGAACAAGTCCTCGATCCTTGGTAATTGGTATTTGTTATTGATTGTTACTTTGTTCAGTTCTCGATAATCGATACACAACCTCATGCTCCCATCTTTCTTCTTTACGAAGAGTACTAGTGCGTCCCATGGTGAAAAACTAGGGCGGATGAATTCTTTGTCTAGGAGCTCTTGAATTTGCTGTTTGAGCTCTAACATCTCAGCTGGAGCTAAACGGTACGGTGCCTTAGAGATTGGCACGGTGCCTGGCACAAGGTCAATGGCAAACTCCACCTCTCTCTCTGGTGGAAGGCCAGTGATGTCATCAGGAAAATCTCTTACTATTGGTGCATCAGATATCGACGGAGTGGGTACGTCAGGTGCGGAAATAATACTGGCCAAGAAAGCCTGACACTCTTTATAAATAAGTCTCCGTGCCTGCATGCATGAGATCATGCGAGAGAAACTCCTCTATCTATCCGGCTCAAAGATAAATTGCTCCATGCCCAACGGTCTTACCAACACTGATCTTTTCTGAAAGTCAATATGAACTATTTTCTTTGTTAGCCAATCCATTTCCAAGATAATGTAAAACTCTGGCATCGGCAACACAAACAGATCTACATAAACTAGGTGGCCCTGCAGTTCAAGATCAATATATCTGACAACGCTAGTAGCTGATAACTTTTCCCCTGATGGGACTGTCACTAAGTAGTTCACGTCGAGTCCAATGGACTTGACATCCAAATGATTAACGAACGTCTCCGAGATAAAAGAGTGCGTGGCCGCGGAATCTATCAAGGCCTTCATGGCCACTCTTTTTATGAAGATATTTTATGAGAGTTGTTAGCACAACACGAAAACTTACACTCCAAAATATTAATCTTAACCTCATGCATAATTGGAAATTTCTATCCCAAGTCACCAAAAATACGGAACAACACTAATAATCCCAAATCAAATTCGAAACATGCATGGCAAAAATAATATGCTATTGAATTAAATCAGTTACTAGTCAACAGTGTGGGGACCCGGACGCTAATCATCTTTTAAATAGTCATTGGGACTAATCTGATCAATTATAATAAACAGGGTCTAAATTTTTTTTTTTTTTAAAACGCGGAAGGTAATGGAATCAAACTCCTATACATATCAGTATAAAAGTATAAATCTGATAAAACATACAAACATACACACTCAGGTTCAACAACTACTATCAAGTGTTTAAACCCTATCTCTAGTCCAAGTCCGTAGTCTCCACTCTAATCTCGATCTGTCTTCACCTCTGTGACCCTGTACCTGCCCCACCTGTTGTCAAGTACACATACAAACAAGACAACAGCCGGATAACTCCGGTGAGATATAAATATCCCAGTATAAACAATGTATTAAATGCATTCATATAAAACATATATAAAAGCATAACAAACATCAAAACATGTATCTAATCTGACTACATGAATCAATGACTCGTGATCTAATCTTATCTTATCTCAAATCTAGGGATCCCGATCTAATTTAGACTTTGGTATTCTGTATCGAGTGTCTACGATAGACGTCGATCTACATCTAAAGCTTTTCGATACAGCGTAAGTCTAGAGTCTTATCGGTTCTGAGAAAGACTCGGCGGTTCTGCCCTAGCTAGGCTGATCTGCCCTAGACTCGGACTCTGAATTTGTTCTAAGTCAATACATTAACATATCAATCTGATAATCTGCAAATATCAATGCAATAAATAAAGTATGTGATTTAGGGAAACTCAAGTCGAACCTAACTCGAGTTGTGCAATCCCGAATCAACATTTATTTATACCTTTCTTGCTGTCGATCTGATACAATCAAAGTCTTGATTCAAAGTCTGTCACGGTTCAATCTGGCAATGACAATATCAATATTCTGTATCAATATTCTAATCAAATCACAACATCTCTGTTTTATCAAATTCTGACAGTACAACAGTACAATCTTGCGATACTGATAATACTATATCAGTCTATATCAATTCCAAACGTTTACAATCAACCACCGTACAATCTGATGTCAATTCTAGTCAATCTCATTCTGAAAATCATAATAATTCCATATGATATCCGTTTCTCAGTCTGACTTCGATTCTACGCTGTCTAACATGTCAAGAATAGCATATATGACGTGTATTCAATTCTAACATCATCATAATTTCAAAACATGTCAAAACGTAGTAAAACTTACGTCCAGTTGTAGCCTACGTCGATAGGAACACAGTACCGAAGTCGGATTCAAAATCAGACGGACGGATTTCTCGAAGGCGTAAGGATTTTCAACACTTTCACGGCAACTTCTCTCGATTATCTTTTGAGGATTTCTGAAGAATTGAAGCTTGATACGTATATTTATATATTGCATGCAACCATAAGATACGTGGCATGATTTTTCATAAACCACGTCTCGCGCTCGGGCGGACATAAAGTTCCGCCCGGGCGCGCAACTCTCGGCCCTCCTGCATAATTCAGTCGCGCTCGGGCGGACAAGGACTTCCGCCCGGGCGCGAAGTGTTCGACTTTCTTGCTCACTCATTGGCGCTCGGGCGGACAAAGACTTCCGCCCGGGCGCAACACTTCCGGCCTACATCTTAGCTTTTCATATTTCTTTGTCCAATCTGGTCTCGGAATGGCCCGGCTATAATTACATTAAAACATAATTAATAATCTCATATTAATAGAATCAAAATCTCGGGCATTACAATAATTTTTGAGGAACTTAAGAATTTATTTTTGCAATTGCTAAGGAATTTGGGGACTAGTTTAGCAATAAGCGATAATTAAATGGTTTAAATGATAAGAATTTTGAGGATTTAGACTTTTAAGAATATTTGGAACCTTGGGATATATTGGTTATAGTGTTTTAAGGAATGTTGATCATGGGTTTTTAAGGATGAATCAATACTAAGCTTGAAAAATATAAGCGTTAGCGGATGCGGTTTGGATTTTAAGGTTGAAATATGATAAGTTGATGAATATTTTGGGTATAAAATAAGGAAAGTAATATACGATAAGTATGGTCATCCATCTTTTAATATTGGGAATTGTAAGAAAAATTGAAATTCGAGGTTATAATAGAAGTAGCACTAAGTCATCATGGGTCTTTTTAAGTTGCGATTTACAATCGAGGATTTAGAAGGAAAAATTTAATTGGGATCAAGGAGACATAAGGACATTCTAGAGCTTAAGTTTTATCAGAGCAGCGTAGCGGAAGCGTGGATTTTCGGGATACTAGAACTAAGTCTAAACTTTGGGTTATTAAGGATAAGCGAATTTCGATGACAAAATTCAATTTAAGGGGGGGAAGATTTTAACGTCTCGAAAATTTAAAGGTCCACGCGAACAACATGCATGCAATTATTAAATTCTTTTGTATTTTAATTAAATGTTTTAATTGCATTAATTATTTATGTGGTGCATATTGATATGTTTAAATTATATTTTTCTACATGGTTGCATAAAATTGTATTTTTAAGAAATATTCAAGGGACGATCGAGGAACGGGGACCGAGGGCTGGAAAACGCAAAATGTTTTTATTAAATAATTGTTTTTAATTACTAAATATATGGTTGATGCTTTTTAGGATTTTTGAAAATAAGGGGTTTTAAGGTGCTTTTATACGTCGGAACGTAAATTTTATCGGTGTTGGGCTTTCAACTAAAATACGAGCTTTTTGGCAACCCGACTAATAAATTCACAAATTTATTTAAACAAAAACTTTGTTTATATTTTATTTAAATCCTAATTAAACTAATGGGCTTAATTAGAAGGCTTAATAGGCCTAAGCCTTAATTAGTTGAATTATGTAGTATATAATAGGTTAAAAAACCCTACACCTAGCATCACAACTCACGCCTCCCACTCTTTCAAAATCTGAAAACTCTCCCCACCCCTCTCTTAAACCTCACGGCACACAACCCGAGAACCAGTGCTACTATTTTCCGCATTATGTTTCATGATTACTGATTTAAGATAAAGATTTTTTAAGACTATTTATTTATGCTTTTGAGAGATTTTTGAGAGGTTTAGTATGTGCTATACTTTTCAAACTTATTGCTTTTTAGATTTGGTAAACAAGTTGACAATTTCATTTTTATGACTAGTTCACTTGATTTTTAAAACGCTAGTTGGATGATGTTTTATTTTAAAGGGTAAAATATTTTATATTTTCATGAGGTTTATGTATTAGCCGAAAATGAGTGTTAAAAAAAAATTTCTAGTACTTTTAAAGAAATAAAAAGGGCAGGGCGTTTCATGGCACATCAGCCAATGACTAGGCACATCAGTCCAATGACTAGTCACATCAGCCCATAACTCTACACATCACATATGCTTAAATATAAATCAATAGAATAAGCATATCAATCTCAAACATTGCAACATATCGAGGCAATGACAACTCAGTATGTGATTTTGGGAAACTCAAGTAAAATCAAACTCGAGTTGTGCAATCCCGAATCAACATTAATTTATACCTTTCTCTTCTCGGTCTGACGAAGTCGAAGTCTCAAATTCAAATCTGTCCAAATTAATCTGGCAATGACAATATCGAATAGACACAATATCAATATACTTCTCAATCAAATCAGTACTGGATTTAATCAGAACTCAATCAGATTCTGTTTCAACGGCATAACGATACAATCCCAAATTACAGGCAATACAATATCAGTATATACAAATCAACAACACATCTGATCCAATTCTGAATAATATCAATGTACCCAGCAATACCGTATCAATCAGATATCAATCCCTAACATCTCATAATCAATAACAACACAATTCTGATATCAAATCGGTCTAATCACAATAAAATCAACTCTAAAAATTCATAACAATTCTATACGGTATCCGTTCTTAGATCCGGTTTCAATTATACGATATCTACTATGTCAAGAACAGCATATATGAATCATATCTGATTCTAGCAGTATCAAAATTTCAAAACCTAATAGAAATCAATAAAACTTACGTCCAGTTGAAGTCTGCGTCGATAGAAACACAGTACTGAAATCGGAAAAATCAGATGAACGGATTTTCCACAACACTCAAATTTCAAAAGTGAAAACTTAACTTCCGAAAGCTTCCTCGATTTCCTTTCTTGCTGAACTCTGAAGAATAATGAATTATATATATATATCTCGTGCATGGTAGAAAAACGTGGCATGATTCTTCAAGCAGCACATCTCGCTCATAAGCGCGATACTACTCGGCGCATATGCGCGACACTACTCGGCGCATATGCGCGAGACCTTATGTCTCGGCGCGTCTCCTTCACAGCAGCTCGTGCATATGCGCGCCCTCACTCGGCGCATATGCGCGAGGTCCTTCACAAGTTTCTGCCACCCTCGCGCATATGCGCAAATCCTGGTCGCGCATATGCGTGAGGTCCTCTGCCTGCCTCGCGCATATGCGCCCGGCGGGGTCGCGCATATGCGTGAGGGCTCCTCCTCGCACATAATTTGAGTCATCTTCCGTCTATTTCGGTCTGATCTGTTCCGTCTATAATCACATCAATTTATCCACAAATCATATCAGACTACAATAATCATAATCTCGGGCCTTACATTTCTCCCCCCCTAAGATTCGATTTCGTCCCCGAAATCACAGGCTATCAAATCATACATCGAATCAACTATCCACCAGATATAATAAGGAATGGAGAATAGAAGTGAAATAAGAATACTCACATAAATAAAACAATTCTGGGAATCTCTGTCTCATGTCGAACTCAGTCTCCCAGATAGCTTCTTCGATACTATAACGACTCCACTGAACTTTAACAAGTGGAATAGTCTTCGTTCTGAGTTGTTTTTCTTTACGATCGAGAATCTGGATCGGTTTTTTTAAAAAAAAAACTCAAAGTCTCATCCAGTTCGGCCTCGTCTGGCTGAATAACATGTGAAGTATCAGACAGATATCTCCTCAATAACAATACATAAAAATATCAGGTATCTCCGATAAAGAAGGCGGTAATACGAGTCGATAGATACGATCTCCTATATTCTCGAAAATCTCATACGGCCCAATATATCGTGAGACAACTTATCTTTCTTGCCAAATCTGATAACTCCTCAGAAAGGTGAAATCTTCAAGAATATTCAGTCTCCTACCTCAAATACCAACGGTCTATGTCAAACCTTGGCATATTTGGCATGTCTATCTTGAGTTGCCTTCATTTTCTTCTGAATCAGCTTCACTTTTTCTGTCATATCTTTGATCATATCAGGTCCAATCTCAGGAACCTCAGAGCTATCGTCTTAATTAAGAGGGGATCTATACTCCTTACCATACGACGCTTCAAACGGTGTCATCTCCACACTTGTATGATAGCTGTGGGTGTACGAAAACTCACAAAATGGCAATAAATCCTGCCAACTAGTGCTAAAATCAAGCACTACAACTCTAAGCATATCCTCCAAGATCTGGCTAATCCACTCTGATTGTCCGTCAGTCGGTGGATGATATGCAACACTCAGATGTAATCTAGTATCTGGAATCTGTTGCAAACTCTGCTAGAAGTGTGAAGTAAACCGAATATCACGGTCTGATACAATCAACTTCAGCACTCCATGTAATCTAACCACTGTTCTGATATAAATCTCTGCCATCTGGTCATATCTGTACCTCATTCTATACGAAATAAAACACGCGGACTCGGTCAATCTGTCAATCACGACCCAAATCGTGTCACAACCTCGGGAGGATCTCAGTAGCTTCGTTACCAAATCCAGGGAAATGTGATCCCATTTCCATTCAGGAATAAACAGGCTCTGTAATAATCCCCCTGATTTCTGTCTTTCTGTCTTTATCTGCTGGCAATTGAGACATTTTCAGTACAACTTCTGTAATATCTGATTTCCTCTGTTTTTCTCAAAAACGGTCTTTTCGGATCATTGTACATTTTCTGCCACCAGGATGAATACTGAATCGACTGCTGTGTGCTTCTGACAACATCTGTCGTTTCAAATCCGAAATATCTGGCACAACAATACGATTATTCATATACATTACACTGTCACGTACCTGATACTCTGATCGATGCTTTGCTCTGATCATCGAAACCGAGTTCTGAACTTTCTGATCAACTTTCTGAACTGCTTTAATTCTCAAAATCAGCTCTGGTTCGGACTGTACAATATAAATTCTCCACTGCCTACTATCTGTTTCAAACACGGATTCAGAACAACAGCAATACTCAATCAGATTCGAAACATCACTCATCGATACTGATTTTGCTAAACTCATAAAACTGTAATTTCTGACAATGCTATCGGTCTCAGCCAACTGATCACGACTTCCACTGTGCTAAGATCAACCGATATACTATCTTCGAATCTAACATGTTCCGAATACAATCTGTCTCGACCAAGATTCACATCTCAACAGTTTCTGGCATTCATTCAATGCTGGAATCTATCTTTCTGACTGGAAGCAACTCTGAAATCCCATCTGAGAAAACATCAGCAATTTCATATACCACTGGAAAATCAGCCAATGATAGGCTCGATTTCAGTAATCAACTGAAAACATAAGGAATCCTTCCGTTCCTTTCCGTAATAATCGAGTCCTCAACATCGTTCATATCCAAGGAATTCTAAATCTAGAATCCTTACCGTAATTTCCGTTCATCAATCATATCTATCTGAATCTTTCAGTCTTCTGGAAAAATCAACGGTAGCTTTGTACTTGGTCAACATATCAGTACCGATAATAAAATCGAAATCGGACAACCCAAGTACAATATAATCTAACTCAAACTCATATATGTCATACTGTAGCATACAAGATCTAACAGATGTCACTGATACAAAACCTTTCCCCCAACGGAAAAATCAATACTACAGCAGATAATAACTCAATAGACAACGCATATGTCAATGCAATTTATACAACAATAATCGTATGGAATGCATTAGTATGCAAAATAACCATACAGAAAACAATTACCTGCCACTACATCGTCAGGTGTGTCCTGCCTTGGCTGTGACTGAGGAGTCGTCGGTGGTGTCTAGAAGGAGTGAACAACCGGTGATTGTCTATCAGGCGGTGCCACTGATCCAGATGGTTCTGCTCCCTGAGATCTTCGGGAACCTCGCAGTGGACATACTCTAGCAAAATGTCCTGGCTGACGACAGACGTTGCAACTACCAAACACACCTCGGCATTGCTCTGTGGAATGTCTTCCTCCACAAGTGCTACAATACACTCCCGTATAACTTGGGCTAGAACCACTGGAGCTAGAGGAACCACTCCCTAACTTCTTAAACTGTTTCTTGCGAGCTTTCAGGAAATCTTTCTTTCCCTCACTACTACTGCAACTATCAAATCTAGACGGGGATTGCAAGAATTGAGCTGTAGGTTGGTGTTTCTGTGGTTGAGCAACATATTACCTTCCTCGCTGTTGCATCAAACTTGCCTCAGCTCCTTTGGCTCTGTTCAAAGCGTCAACAAAACTATGGGGTCGCTCCACATTTACCAATGCAGATATCTCAGGATTCAATCCCCTAATGAAATGATCAGTTACAGCTTCATCATTCCCAACCACATGAGGCGCAAAACGTAGTAACGTAAAGAATTTTGTTACATATTCTTCAATATTTCAGTTGGCCCTGTCTCAAGTTGGCAAATTCTGTACTCTTATCTTGTCGGTACGATACTGGGAGAAATCTTTTATGAAACTCAGCTTTAAAGATTTTCCACATAATCACGGTACCATGCTGTTCTAAGGCTTCCTTGGTTGCGATCCACCAACTCTTTGCGACTTCATATAACTGGTGCCCAATCAATTTAACTCGGCGTTCATCTGGGTAATCAAGTGAATCAAAAAGCATTTCAATATCATTCAGCCAACTCTCACAGTTATCAGATGTCTCAGTACCCTTCAGAATCGGCGGTTGAAATGGATGTCACAGCTTTTCGGCACCAGGGCCCCCCAATAATATGAGCCGGGCCCCGAGCACGGGTAGCGTTGATCATGCACCCATTGTCGATGGAAGATATGGAAATTATAAACAACTTTATAATTCCCCTTTTCGGGCTTGATATTAATTTTGAATCTTATTCAAAATGAGGGTTTTTAATTTTGAAAGGTCTCATCATTAATTTTATTTAAAAACTCGCCATGTTTGATCGTATGTTTGCCGGATTCATGCAACTTTGTTATTATCATAATAATAACGCACATACTCATTATTTATAACATATCATGCATATATTATAAACAGTAAACAAAACAAGGATGATCAATCGCCCTAAAACTAATGGCCCGTATGAGCTAAGCACGGGCCTAGGTCCAATCCTAGGGAAATGCATGGGATGCAAATACTACTATTACATAAGCTTCCAATATTTACATGTCTTCGATCTTCATAATCATCAAGGCCACTATCTTCCAATCTTGATCTTCCACTATTCTAATATTTACAAATAAATATCCATGGCAAATAGGGATACATCTCATGGGGTGGGAACGGGCCATAAACCAAACCCACTTTATAAATTGATAATTATTACAATCATTCAACAAAAAATATCCTAGCATACACCTAGCAAATTGGGCTTGGCTTTTGATCATCCTTCATGCATAATATCACATATCATACACCATCAATTAATTATCACAATAATTAATTGATCCAATATTATATATCTTGATCCAATCACTAACCGCCACGTTTATAAACTAAATTAACAAAGTATACAAACTCATTTGTCTACTTTCTAATTAATTTATTTATAACCGAATTTCTTATAAATCACAATTTACTATAAATAATTAAAGCTCAACTTCAATTATTTATTTTATGAGATAATATGTACAATTTTTGTGGATTTATACTTAAGGGCCCAAAAAATCATTTTTCACCAAAAACATTTTGGCCCATTTAAATTCACAAATTGTATTAGCCATCTAATGGCCCAACAACTTCAAGGCCCATGACACTTTGATATTCCAAAACACTTTTGGAAACCCTAGTCGTCATCGCGTCGCCGGAGCTCCGTCCTCGGAGTTCCGTCGCGGGATTTCGGCCAACAAAAAAATTTATTTTAATAGAGGGGGGCTGCCCTTGCTGCCCAAAATGGGCAGCCCGAGCTGCCCGAAATCCCCTTTTCATAGCCTTGTTTTTTGTTGCAAAAAATCATCTCATGCGGTTAGAAAATCGACCTCAATATAATATTATGTATATGCTACAGAAAATAGTATCATTAGCTCTGATAACCACTTGAAAGAGGATCGATTAAGGTGCCCGAAAGTGCAACGGAAGTTTCAAAATATTTTTCAACAAGAAAACCGAGCACCCTAATGTACTAGTGTGTAGCAAATACAAAAACACCAAGATGTCATACATAGGGTGTTTAGAAGTTTTTACCTATCAATCTCAAAGATTGATGTTATGGCTCCAACTAAGGTGTAAACACCTTAGCTCTTGATGGCAAGACAATCTACAAGCTTCCTTCCTTCAAAAATTAGGCCCACCACCAACTAGCTAGAATCCCTCTTATTTTGCACTAGAAAAATAAAAGGATTTTTCAAAGAGAAGTGTATTGTTTCCTCAACAATTGAAGAACAAAATTTGGGAGAGAATATAGCTCAAAATTTCGGCCACAAGGTTATGGAGTGAAGGGAGGATGAGTTGTCTTGGTTGTGCAAAAAGCAAAAGCAAAAAGTTGCATGTGCAAACAATTAACTCAAAAGGTGCCTCCAACCCTTCACCACCCTAGCATGCTTTTTAAGTGGGCTTGTAACATTTACAAAGCCCATGGACTTTATTTAAATGTCTCAAACACATTTGAGTCCATTTAAAACTTTACTTGATTTTACTTAAGCCCACTAGTTTAATAATTATTTCTAATTGGGCTCTACAAGGCCCAATGTTATTTACTTAATTCAACACTTGAATTAATTTAATTATTTGGACTCTACTAGGCCCACTAGTGTTTAATTAATTCAACACTTGAATTAATTTAATTTAGTCCATAATAATGTTTATGAAAATCACAATTTTCAAATACATTATTTGTTTGGCCAACTTTTAATTTAGGAATACTTCCTCAAATTAAAAGTTACATTCTCCTTATAGAGGTTATACTTCTATTTTATTTGCGCTTATAAACTCCTTTATAAGCCGTTCAACACATTGAACTATTTTACTTCTCAACGGGATCTAGAAAGCTAACACTTGTGTGACCCTCAATGGTTCATTGATACAACTAGCCGTGGGTTCACATCTCCATGTGATTCGGACTAAACTTGTCCTTATACGAGCATACCCCAATTGCTTCATTCTTAATTATCAACTCATTGATAACAAGAACGTCGGAACTCAAGTATGATAGTTCCCAACCAAGCATGTTAAACGCCTAGTAGCATCGCTTACATGATTCCCTAGGTATCAAATGATAGTGCCTGCTAGAACCATTTAATTATGGTTAGCGTATAGTACGATCCCTTCAACTCATATATCCCGACCGATTCGACAACCATTGGTATATCGAGAGTTGTCAATGAATCAATACTATGTGTCATGTCGTAGTTGCATCGATGGTGTAATCTATGAAACCCCTTTCATAATTACCACCATACTCTGATCAGAGATTTCATACTACATATACATGAGATCACATAGGATATCCATACCCGAAGGTAAGCGGTGAATCTCCGACTACAATGCATCGACTCCTATATGTTAAGACAAAACACCCAACCTTGCCACATGATGACTTCATGAGAGTCGGTAAACAAGTCAAAGTGCAATGCTAGCATATAGAGTCTCAATGTTGTCCCGGGTCATAAGGACTAATGGTGTACAACCATAAACTAAGACGTTTCCACTCAATAAATGAGAACCACTTGGAAAGTCCTTTATGGAGGGTTGTTCAGTGCACTCTACCAGGAGCACCTATCTGCATGCTCGGACATCACAATGTCCCCTACCAATGAAACATGGTACTCACATCGCAGATACTAGTCTCGAACTCTAGCGGCCTATATCCTTCTTAGCGGCGGCTGAATCGACTAAGAACTGTTTAGAATATACAGTAGTACAAATATGAGTTTCATGATATTCATCATATGAGCATCTCATATATATTCTTTATACTATTTGTATATTCAAGGACTTTATATATACAACTACCATGGGTATACAGATAAAGAAGTGTCAAAATAATAATTTCAAAAATTATTAAAATAAAGATTGTTTATACATAGAGTTTAAATATGAACCATCGGCCAACTCTTGGCTCGATGGGCACCTAATCTAACACTTAAGTGGGTGCTCTGATGTATGAATGGAACCATGGTTGTGGGATCAGTTACATGGTAGAAAGAAATCCAATCAGAGTGGTTGAGGGATATGTGGACTCAAAATTTGCAGGGTATATGGAAACTAGAAAGTCTTCATTATGTTACATAGTTATAGCATTTGATGGAGAAATTACTTGGAAGGCAACATTGCAAAAGATAGTTTCTTTGTCAACAGCTGAAGCTGAGTATATGATATCAACTGAGGCCATAAACTGATAAAAGAAGAAATGTGGCTGCGTGGCTTTGTGAAGGAAATGGGAATACAACTAGGAGACTTGATTATATATTGTGAAAACCAAAGTTCTACATCTCGTTAAAAATACAATGTATCATGAGAGGTCAGAGCACATTGATGTCAAATTACATTTCATCCGAGAAGTCATTGCAAATGGTTAAATCGAGATTGAAAAGGTTGCCTCTGAAGACAACCTTGCGGATGCCTTAACTAAGGTGCTATCTGTTTCCAAGTTTAATAAATGCCCAAGCTTGGTCAGGGTTCGGAATGCTTAGCCATGAGGGTTTGGAGCAGTAAGGAGCAAGATGAGTAAAATGAGACAAGGGCATACGCCAAAGTACAAACAAGACCAAGGTGGAGAATTGTTAAAATTGGTCATGTGTGTGTGGTAAGCCTTGGAAAGGGATTATCAAGGAAGAATAAAGAACAGAAAGAGAAAAAATTTCTCATTTTTATTGCCAATAGTTTTGAAAATTAGACTTTTATATTAGAATATCTCAATTGTATATAGAGCTAGATGCTAGTAGCAATCAGTAAGATAACTCATTCTGTAAACTCTCTTCTTCAATATTCACAGTGGAATCCTATTGTTTCTGGGTGTCGTGGATGTTGGTTGCAAAACCAAACCACGTAAATTCGTGAGTCATTTTTTGTATATTTCTTGTTGCATGATTGTTTTGGTATTCAAGTTTGTCATTGTATAAAGGGTATTATTGATCACAGAAAACTCATATTCAACGATCCTATGATCTTACTCCGTTCCAGAAATAGTGCTTCAAGGTTGTGATCGTGAGTCTACATTCACTAAAATATTAATATAAAATGAATTCATTGAACAACACTCGCCTCCGCTACTCGAAAGTTTCTACAATTGAACAGAAGGATTTCACGGATTTTAATTTCAAATCTTTCCGTAATTCAACTCAAATTGTCTAATATTTGTGAAATCTATTAATTTCAAATGCATCATTTCAATTTTCAACTTCAAACCTTTATCATAATTCAACTCAAATGCATAAATTATTAAAACATGCCCGATCCTAAATGTAGAACAACAGGTTTAATTTTTACTCAAATATAAGTCATTTTTGTAAATTCATAATACAATATTACTAGATGTTTATCATGATTTGGTTAGTATAATTTAGTACCTAACTCGAAAGTCAATCATGGATGAATTTTAAACCGGGATAGATAGATGCACTATCCAAACGAGTGAAGAAGGCCGAGACAAGAAAAGGTCAACCGAAAATCAATGGTTTTTTTTAGGCTTCTCGGCCCAATATCTCTCTCCTAATATAAACCCCATCTATCCTCCTCGAAAAACTTGACAATGTCTAGCTAGATTCTCATGATCGACCACCTTAATTGGTTTTCATGACATCCCACGTACATTATCTTAGCAGATCACAAACGTGACAATTCACTTGTATAGATTTTAAATCTGATTAATTATTTTTAAAATTATTATGATAAAAAAATTATTTGTGCAAATTACTAAAATAGATTCTTTTAATAATATTTATTGAGTGAAAGAATGAGTATTTTTGTCAATCTACTAAAATGATCAAATAGTTACCTTGAGGTGCATTATTATATAGTATTGATATTGTCTCTTAGTGAAACCAATTTTATCTTTTTTGTTATTGGAAACACATCCTAAAGATCTGCATCGTTTGTCACAAGTCCATATTACACACTTATGACAAACCCCTAACCTTTTGGCCCTTCTTTTTTTTGCATAAGTGTTTTTTCCTAATCCAAGCATATAACGAATGAGTACTGACTGTGGAACTTCTCCTCCTAATCAGACCTTAGCTTCTATTACAAGACTAATATCTTCTGGAATTCCTTTTTGCATTAACATTCTCAATCTTTCACAACTACCTGCATAAATTTTTCTTAGAACATTTTTAGAAACAACGGGAAAATATTTACAAATTTTTTATAGAATTTCATCAATTTTGAAAAGAAAAGAAATGATTTTTTTTATTTTTGTATCAGCAACTTTGGGAAACCGATTTAACTGACTATGAGAGCCACGGAGTACCGTTATCCGTCATTTAACCGAGAAAATAAAAAGATTAAAGAAACCTCAAATAAAAACAAATAAAATTAAATGCAATACAAAAAATCAAGGATCGGAAAATTAAATTAACTCTTCTTGAAAGATTTCATTTTCTAAAAATAGTTTAAACTTTTGTCCATTTACTTTAAAAACACCACCAATTTAAGGATTTCAATGTTAACAGCTCCATAAGGATACACATGTTTTACAACATATGAGCCGTCCATCTTGACCGTAATTTTCCTGGGATTATGTAAAGTCGAGAATTATAAATCAAAATGTTTTTACCAATCTCAAATGATTTTCTAAGAATTGTTCTATCATGAGATGATTTGATTTTTTCTTTATAAATAATTGAATTCTCATACGCGTCATTTCTGAGTTCATCAAGTTCATTAAGTTGTAATTTGCGCAATTTGTTGGCATCATCCATGCTTGAATTAAAAGTTTTGATCGTCCAATATACTTTATGTTCATTCCACAGGCAAATAATAATGTTTTTCGTAAACCAACCTATAGGGAGACATATTCAGTGATATTTTAAAAGTTGTTCGATATGCCCAAAGTGCATCATTAAGTCGCAAAGACCAATATTTTTTATTTGGGTTAACAGTTTTTTCCAAAATTTGCTTTATCGTTCATTTGTTTAAGGATGATAAGGAGTAGTTACTTTGTGAGCAATACCATATTTTTTATTAATGAAGCAAATAGTTTATTAACAAAGTGAGTTCCCACATCACTTATCATGGCTCGAGGAATTCCAAATCTACAAAAATATTTTTTTTCGAAAATTTGATGACCATTTTAAGATCATTTGTTCGACATGGAATTAGCTCTATCCATTTGAAAAAATAATCAACTGCAACTAAATTATACAAATATCCAAACGACGGTGGAAAATGTCTCATAAAATCAATTCCCCAACAGTCAAAGATTTCAATTTCAATGATAGAATTCAAAGGCATCATGTTTCTTTTTGAAATCATACCCAAAATTGACAATTTTCAAAGATTTTGCAGATTCGTGTGTGTTTTTAAATAAAGTGGGGCAATAAAATCCACACTGCAAGATTTGCAACCGCTTTCTTTGAAGAAAAATGTCTTCCGCATGCTTTGGAATGACAAAATTTTAATGACACTACTTACCTCATTGTCGGGTATTCAACGTCGAAAGATTTGATTTGGACAATATTTGAACAGATATGGATCATCCCAATAAAAGGTTTTTACCTGATTCAAAAATTTTTCTTTTATCTTGGGAACTCCATTGCGGTGGAATTTTTCCTGTCACGAGAAAATTTACTATGTTAGCAAACCAAGGTGTAGTAGTAATTGAAAATAGATATTCATCAGAAAAATTATCATTAATTGGTGTTATTTCACAAGATGATCATGTTATCAGTCTCGATAAATGATCAGCTACGACATTCTCAGTTCTTTTTTTATCTTTGATTGCAACGTCAAATTCTTGTAGCAACAAAATTCATCGTATCAGTCGTGGCTTTGCATCCTGTTTGGTCAATAAATATCTAATAGCAGAATGATCAGTACAATAGTCATTGATCCAAGCAAAAAAGAACGAAATTTATATAATACACATATTATAGCAAGTAGTTATTTTTCAGTTGTGGAGTAATTCATTTGAGCATTTTTTAAAGTTCTACTTACATAATATATCATATAAGGCTTACCGTTTCTTCTTTGACCCAATACTGCACAGACTGCATAATCACTCGCGTCGCACATGATTTCAAATGGTAAAGACCAATCAGAAGTTTGCATGATATGAGCTGATGTTAAATGTCTAATGATTTTATCAAAGGTATTTTGACATTCTTGAGTCCACTCAAATGCAGTGTCTTTTGTTAAGAGGTTACAAATGGGTTTAGAGATTAAAACTAAAGTCTCTTATAAACCTCTTATAAAATCCAACATGTCCCAAAAATGAGTGAATTTCTTTAATGGATTTTGGAGGGGATAAATTGGCAATGACATCAACATTTGTTTTATCAACTTCAATTCCATGAGATGACACAACATGTCCCAAAACAAACCCAAAAGTAGTCATTAATCGCATTTTTCTCAATTTAAAATAAGACATTTTTCCTCACATCTTGTTAAAACATTTTCCAAACTTTCAAGACAATTATTAAATGTATTCCCAAAAACAGTTAAGTCATCCATGAAAATCTCCAAACAATTTTCAACCATGTCGATAAAAATTCTTAGCATACATCTTTGAAATGTCGTTAGTGCATTGGATAAATCAAATGGGATCCTTCTAAATGCAAATGTTCCAAAGAGAAATGTGAATGTAGTTTATCTTGATCTTCGAGTGATAATAGTCTGAATATCTATCAAGAAAACAGTAGTAGGGATGACATGCTACTTTCTAAAATTTGATCCAAAAATGATAATGGAAAATGATCTTTCATAGTCGCATCATTTAATTTTCTATAATCAATACGCATACGTCAACTAGATGGGACTCGACTTATTAACAATTCATCTTTTTCATTTTTTGTCAATGTGATGCCAGATTTTTTTGGAACTACTTGTGTTGGGCTTACCCACTTACTATTAGAAATAGGGTAGATAATTCCAACATCAAATAGTTTGAGAACTTCAGTTTTCACAACATCTTTCATGTGTGGATTTAACCTCCTTTGTGGTTCTTGAGATGTTTTAGCATTTTCTTTTAAGTGAATTTTGTGAGTGCAAATTAGTGGATTAATGCCCTTGAGATCTTTTAGTGTCCAACCAATTGCATTTTTATGCCTTTTAAGCATATCAACTAATTTACCTTCTTGATCACTTGCTAGTTTGGAAGAATTACCACCGGATATATATCACGTAAGGTCCAGGAATTTAATTCACGTAACCTCAATGGTTGCAATGTAGGATGTTATTTAAATTATGTTTTTAATTATTCTTATGCATTTTTTGCATAAATATTGCATGATAGGAATTATTTCATGATATTTTGAAAGTTCATGCATTAGGATTTTTAAGTTGCACTGCGCACTCGAACGAGAAACGGAGACCGGGGAATTATCAGGAAAATTATTTTAATTACATGATTAAATTTTATTAATTAATATAAGATGTTTTAAAAGTATTTTTCAAGAAATTGGCTTTGTTGGGTATTTTTACCCGCCGGAGCATATTTTTAAGCGGTACGCAAATTTTATCGAATCGGGGGACTTTTTGAGGGTTCGGGTAATATTTTCAAAAACCTACCAAAACGAAATATTTTTCGGGAGTGTGTTTGGACTTGGTGGGCCTATTTTTGAGCTTATTGGACTCAAAACTCTTTTAATACCTTTTAAAACAAAGTTAGGGCCCATTAGCATATTTTTTATCTATTTAATAATACATAAAAACTCCCTAAACCTAAACCTAATCCCCCACCAGCCGACACCCCCTCCACTCAGCAATATTCTCTCAATTTCAGCACCTTCATAGCAGCAAGCTTAGGCCAAGCTCTTCTCTTGCAAGAAAATTCACCCGGCAATTTCCCGACGCTCGTTCTTCGATCTTCTTGCGTATAATTCATTAAGGCATGCATGTATACTCTTTTATGTATCATTCAAGCCATAATTATGAGAAATGTGTGTTAATGCATGTAAATGTTTCGATCCATATGGTGTATGCCTTCTGTTATGGTTGCGGCATGATAATTGCATCGTTTTCTTATGTCTACTCACATTTTCACAATTTGTGCAAGGGGAAGGCTGTGATGTGTTGTTATTGGTGTGTTAATGTTGATGAGCATGTTGTCCAGAGGCTAGAAACGAGGGGAGCTCGGGTCGTTAGCGTCGGTCTAAGGGTGTTCCTTGAGTGGCCGAGAGTGAAGGAGGTTTGGATCGGGAGATGTGAACGATCCAGCAGTGCGAGAACCTTCCCTAACCTTGGACCAGACCCTGGTAGGTTTGAGCTAGGGTCTGGAGTGGTGCGAACACAGTTGGGTTTGGACATATACCCGATCAAGTGAGGGAGATGGCTTTGGGTGCGTATGCTCGCGTCTCAAGTGTGTGCCTGGGTAGGCCGCATGGGGCTGATTTCATGGGTTCAGTAGGTTCAGAGAAGTCCTAGGGTTGTTTAGGAAAGGTTGAGTCGTGGCTGGTTCCATCGGTTTTGGGCTAGGGGTGAAAACTTGGAAAGGGTCGTGCTTTGGGTTCGAGTGGGTTGTTTGGGGAATTTTTCCAGCTGCCTACAGGTTATGGTCGAGGTGTTTAGGAGTCTAATATTAATTATTTTAGGGCCTTTTAGGTGTGTATTAAGTATGGTAAAAATTTGAGAAAAATTTAGTTATGTTTCGAGTCGATTCGTGTTAAAACCGGGACCCCGGTAAGAGTTTTAAAACGATTCGTTTAAGTTTTGGCTCGAGTATACGTCTAAGAATTCTTATAAAAAAATTTTGGGATGATTTAAGGATTTCGGTAAGCTTCGGGTCGAAATTTAGGGGTTCAGGGGTAAAATGGTCATTTTGGATTCCAGGGGCAAAACGGTCATTTTGCACCCAGGTGAGATTTTTGTCCTGACAGCGCTCTGAGCACATTTTATCATGTTTTAAATATTATGCATCACGATCATGATTTTTATGAATTTATGAAATGTACGTTGCATGCTTGATTTTAAGAAAAAAATTTGCATATGTGCATGATTTTGATAAGTGATAAAAACGATGATGTTTTAAATGATGGAAATTAGTTGTGGCTATCGAATTATATGTAAATTCTTAAGACGTATATGTAAATGATGATGATGAGTCCTAGGCATAGTGGATGGGTAACACTGTCACTAATGTCCGACATCCGCCGGGTACTGCAGTTCTATGTATGATAGATCCATCGTAAATGATGATGATGTACGATAGTCACATCTAATGAACTGAATTTACCAAAGGATATGATAAACGATGGATGATGAATGATAATTAACGATTAGCTGTTTTGACATGTTACGAATTCATACGACACGTTTACATTACGCTTTTAAAGTTCATGAAAGGTATGTTGATTACATGATATTTTCATTGTTGTGTGCTACGTATATGTACTTGTTATTTCTGGTACAAGTGTGTGCATGTGTGATGCAGGTGAGCATGATATCGAGGGACTGGAGGTACCGAACTCTGAGTAGGCAGGCCTGGTAGGGGCGACACAACCCGAGGACCACATGTTTTCCGCATATTTATGATTTTATGAGTTGAGAGGATTTGAGTATTTTTGTATACATTGATGTATGTTAAGATTTTTCTTGTTTATATTTCCGCAATATTTTTATTGGCAGATATTTGTGATTATTTTTAAAGGGTATTTTTAGTAGGACTGCATGCACGCAAGATATTCAAATGCTTATTTTCAAGATGTTAGTTTTTTTAAAAATAAAAATTCCGCACTTTTAAAATAGTAGACGTTTCATTTCATCTTCTCCAAGGAATGCATACTTCAATTCTTCTGGAAAGGGTTTTAACTCTAATATGGGTGGTTCATCTTTGTTCTCATATTTTGCCTCAAATTCTTTCTCTGATCCTAGTAACTCGTGATACCTAATAAATTCATTAAGATCAATTTCAATATTTTCTTTAACAGTATCAATTAAACAAATATCTAATTGATCATGAGTACTCTATTCTTGAGTTTTTTCTTTCACAAGAGCTTCAATAAGTGGTTGCTTACAAAGATTAAAAACATTAAGCTCCGAGGTCATGTTACCAAATGACAACTTCATTATTCAATTCTTACAATTTATTAGAGCATTAGAAGTTGCTAAAAATGGACGACCCAAAATTACAGGAATTGCATTATAAGCTTCGATAGGTTGTGTATCTAAAACTACGAAATCGACAGGATATACAAAATTATCAACTTGAACCAACACGTCTTCTATCATATCTCTTAGCATTTTAATAGATCTATCGACAAGTAAAAGTGTTATTGAAATATGTTTTAACTCGCCTAGATTGAGTTCTTGATAAACTGAATATGGAAGTAAATTCACACTAGCTCCAAGATCAAGCAAGGCTTTTTTAATATTTCGTTCTTCAATAATACATGAAATAGTAGGACAACCAGGGTCTTTGTATTTCAAAGTATTATTATTTTGAATGATTGCACTTACTTTTTCGGCTAAAAATGATTTCTTTTTCACATTCAATTTTCTTTTCACAATGTTCAAGTCTTTCAAAAATTTGGCATATGATGGTAACTGCTTTATTGCATCTAATAAAGGAATATTAACTTTTATTTGTTTAAAAATATCATATATATCAGAATTCAAATTTTATTTTTTTTTATTTTTCAATGCATGAGGGAATAGTGGTGACACTGTGTGTTGAACCTCCTCTTCGCAAGTTATGGGTTCCACTTCATTACCCTTTGGAGTTGATTTATCATAATCTTCACAAGGTTCAAGAATGGATTTTTCCAAAACCTTTCCACTGCGAAGGGTAATAACATATTTTACCTGATCCATCGGTTAAGTTCCAGAAGTTCCAGTTTGTGAATGATGATCATTGGGATTAGGTGGTGGTTGTGAATGAAATTTACTTTATTCATGAACATTAAGTGCAGATGCAAATTTAGCAAAATTATTTTTCAAATCTATCATGGTTTGAGCAGTTTGAGTCTTGATAGACTCTTGCTTTACATTGAAAAAATTCAATGTATCTTCCAAATTCCTTTTAGGTGGAGGAACATAAGTGCATAATTTTGAAAATTTTGTTGATTTTGGAAATGTGGTTGTGAAAATTGTGCAGCATTATCATTCCTCCAACTAAAATTTGGATGATTTCGCCAACCTGGATTGTAACTTTGAGAAAATGGTTCAAAATTTGACATTTTGAAATTGTTCAAAACACTGGTTTGTTCATGGAGACATTCTTTAGAAGAGGGAAAAGTGGGGCAATCTTTTGTAGAATGATCACTTATATCACAGATGTGACACATAATTTCTTGAACATATTTTAATTGACCATTTTTTTTTTCAATTCAGGTGCCTCAAATTTTCTTGTCAAAGAGGTAAATCTGGCTTGGAGATCATGTTCGTCCTTGAAAAGTGTACATACCTCCACCAGATGTGGGAAATTGAATCTTGTTTGATGGTTCGATTATACTTATAGTGTCCCAATTTTGAGCATTTTCAGCTAATGAATCGAGATACTCAATTGCATCAATTGGATCTTTATCTTCAAATATTTCATTACGCATAAATTGAACTATTTGCCTATCTTTAGGTTTTAAACTTCATAAAATTGAGAAACAACTCTCCAAGTTTCAAAACCATGATGTGAACAAAGATTAAGCAATTCTTTATTTATAATCTAACACTGATAAAAAGTTTCTCATTGTTTTTGAGTGAAAGTGATGATTTGCCTTTTGAAAGAATTTGTTTTATGAGATGGAAAAAACTATTTGAAAATTGTTGTTGCAATTCATCTCAATTTCAAATGGATCCCGATCTAAGATTTTTTAGCAAAGTTTTAACTTTATCTTTTTGAAAAAGGAAAAAACTTAAGTCGAATGGTGTTCATGCTACAATTTAGATGTGTTACACACTTCTTCAAACTCTCGTAAATGCATGTATGGATTTTCAGAATCTAAGGTATGAAAGTTGGGTAAAATTTGGATAATATCATGATTAAAATTGAAATGAGATGCATCAGGTAGGAAAACTAGACATGAAGGTGCACTAGTATGTGTAAGATTCATGTGATCTCTAAGTGTTCTTCGTCTATCATGATCATGTCGAGATTGAATTTCATTCATTTTCTTGGATTGTTTCTTTCACCATGTTTTGTGAAAATAAAGGATTATTTCGAATAAGTCGAATAGTAAGCGTACATGACCAAATGCTCATGCAAATGCAAAAGAAAAAGAAAAGAAAAACACAAAAAAGAATAAAAATTCAAATAAAGAAAAATAAACTATAAACAAAATTAAATAGACTTGAAATTAAATATACTTCCCCGGCAACGACGTCAAAAACTTGGTGCGCTTTTGATTATTGCACTCCCAAGAACAGGTTGTCCACAAGTAGTATAATTTTGTGAGTCTGGATATCGTATCCTCAGATAAGTTAATGTAATTACAAGTCCACTACAATGTCCTTTTGTTTTTTTTCTTTTAATTGTTTGAATCTTTAATTGATAATTTTTAATTGTTCAAATTTTAATTTAAGTGGTTGAGATTAGAGGATCCACTCTTGATATTTTAATAAAGTTAACATTAATGAACATTATTGAAATCCATTGATAAAATGATTACAATATATTAAATAATTATATTTATATTATGTTATATATTATTATCTTATAAGTATATAATATATACCAAAACCTTTGAATATAAAATTAACATGTTAATTATATTTAAATGAAAAATAAAAGAAAACCAAAGAGAGAAATATTAAGACCACAAAGGTTTGTTCATAGAATGAGGGATATCTCAATACATTACAATTCACCCATATTTATAGCCAAATTTGGGTATACAACCACAAATAAAATATTATTTTGTGCACACAAGTCTTCATTGATATTTCAAGTAATTATGTCATCATACACATCACTGTTGAAAATTTTCCCGTCCGATTTTGCTTATCTACAAAAAAAAAAATATCTACATATTTAAGTTGTTTGAATTGTGGTATTTTTTTTTTATCATATGACCAAGTAATTTGAGAGATATGTTCAAAATGCTCTAGCATGGTAAAACTGTCACTCATTTGGTAACTTTATTTGTTGCTTAATTTGATCCCAATTGTGAGAAGATTTTTATCTCATGCTTGCCACCAATACTGTAGATATTAAAATCAATTTTCTACAGGTCCAATAATCATCTTAATCTCATTTGCAAAGCCAATATTATTCTTGTTTTATCAAACCTGTAAAAATAGTAAAAAATTATAATTACACAACAACTTATATTTTATACAAATTATTATAAAACATATAATATTTAAGAATTTAATAAAACAAAAACTATAAATTTATATTACAAAACATTTAATTAATGTACATTTTTTTATATTTATCAGTTTTGGTTTGACGGTTTTATGTTCTACACTGCGTTTTGGATTTTGAGTAAAATAGTTTGTTGAGTTATTTTAAATGATGCAAAGTAAATATACATATATGTATAAGTATGGTTCGACCGAAATCTATAAAAAAAATAAAATTCTTGTATATTTTATAGAAAAACGAGTATTAGATGCTTCAATCATCATCTATCTACTAGGCTTTCCAGGTAGCCCAGAGGCCCTCCCCATGGGTTACCTCTCTCTAGGAATTATATCTTCTTTACTTTTGCCCAACCTTCCCAAAAACCTCACATGGAAGACATTTATTATGGGGACACGGGTGCTAATTCATCTTCTTTAATCATTGGGACTAATTAGATCAATTGTGTATGCTACTTAAAAAAAAATTCCTTATATATATACATCAAAGCATTTCTAGCCAAAATATATACAAGCATACAACAAGTTAAGTTTCTTTATTATACAATATCAAATGTAAAGTCTACACCACATGATCAACTTACAAATGTATTCCCATTTACAAGTTACATAACTAGTGTTGTTGTTCCTCACTACAAGTCTAGGAATAAACCACCAGTTTCATATCTAAGCCCGGATCACCACGCTAATCATCACTCGTTCAAGCTCTTCTCGGTACTGATCATGTCCCACCTGTTGCCATGCACACATACAAACACGACAACAGCCGAAAATTACGGTGAGAATAAATCCCAGTATAAAACATGTAATGCATAAAATCATACACAAAAGCATAAACCATGTATCAAAGAACATGAATCATAATTTGTGACACATTAGTGAATACAGATAAAACTCTTTGACTCGACTCATATCTAAGTCTAGGGATCCCGGTGTGAATAAGACGTAACAAATCTCCCACCTACTCTCCCAATCGGGGTGGCGGTACGTCTTATTCCTAGACTTCGGTCTTCTCTGTATCGAATATCTACAATAGGAGTCACTCTTCTCCTACGCACATCGATACCCCCGAACATCTAGTAACTTGGCACCTCTGCCAAAGACTCATCTATCTCAATTGCACTTCTATAACTCAATAGACAAAGTATAACATATCAAAGCATAAACAATCTAGTATGTGGTTTAGGGTAACTCCAGTTCAATCTGACTCGAGTCATATCTCCTAGTCCAACATTGATTTATACCTTTCTTTTCTCGAGGTTTGGTTTGATGAAATCAATCTCAATCTTCAAAACCCTCAATATCAATCTGAAATAACATGTATAAGATGCACTATATCAACCTCCAACTCAACGTAAAAATACCAATATGCAATCTCGATACATTTCGACGGCATAACAGCGAAATCTTGATATACCGGCAACTTAAACCTCGTAAGATCAATATCATTAATTCATAACAACAATCATATGCATATCATAACCCCAGAATTCTGCACAACTCATGCCATATAAGCTGGTAAAATGAGAACAATAACATATGGTATCTTTTCTTCAATCCGTTTTCGATTATACGTTTACCGTAAACCCACGAACACATATTATCAATCATACTATAATTCTCCCAACAACTGAATTTCAAACCATGCTAGAAAACAATAAAACTTACATCCTTTGAAAGCTAGTGGCAAGAGGAGTAAGAATCTATACTCGGATTGAAAATCGGATGGCTAGATCTTGCAAAATTCACAATTCTAAACTAAGATGAAACTTGAGGATTTTCTGAACTTTGCTCTCGGTTTTTGCTGCTGAAATGGCTGAAGAATGAAGTACAATTCATATATATATCTTGCATGTAAGGGGCAAATGGCTTCACCTTAACACAACACGTCTCGCGCATATGCGCGACCATCCTCGGCGCATATGCGCGAGACACTATGTCTCGGCGCGTGTAAGTCTCGGCAGCTCGCGCATATGCGCGCCCTCGCTCGGCGCATATGCGCGAGGTTCTTCACAACTCTCTGCCACCCTCGCGCACATGCGCGAGTTCATGTCGCGCATATGCGCGAGGTTCTCTGCCTACCTCGTGCATATGCGCCCGGCTGGGTCGCGCATATGCGCCCGGCTGGGTCGCGCATACTTTAATTCTTCTTTCCGGCTTTCCCGGTCTGATCCGTTCCGTCTATAATCACCTCAATTATCAACAATTCATTTCAGATTACAGTAATTGAAATCTCGGGCCTTACATTTATTGTTGAGTCAATGTCAATTAATACATTGGACATTGTTTTCTCATTCACTCGGGCCTTGATGTACAATGGTCTTAGGTGCTTGGTCATAGCTGGAGTAGGCTTTTCAATTATCACATGTTAAGGCTTGTTTGATTACTAACAACCCTCCTTCGGGTATATTGCTGATATTGCTCACTTTTTGCACTAACTCATGAGGCACTAACTCTCTCGGCTCGTTTTCGTTCATAAATGTGAACTCTTGATACATCACCATTCCTATATCACAATTCATTTGAGATATAAATTTTTCCTATATAAATGTCAAGTGTTATGCGTTATTTTACATCTTATTCGTTGATTAATTCATCATCTTCATCACTAACTTTATCCTCAGTAGCTGATCTACAAATTTATACATGCTTCCTATTTTTCCAAGTTCCTCCCTCTTAGAAGCAACTCTCTCCCTCAATAAATTTTTTTTCTGTGTCCTAGTGAGTGGCCTATGAAACGTTTTGTGGTGGACAACTCTCCAAACTTCAACAAATCCACTCCTAGCAGGAAGTACAAATCAAGTTCTCGTTCTTTGATCAATGTCAGCTCTCTTGGATGAAGTTATTCCCATCCATTCATGTTTACATGTTCAACAGACTTTCACCCAAGTTATGCCTTTCTTGACTCGAAATAAGATGGATTCTTACTATCATGGTAGTTTATGGATCTTTTATGAGACGACTCCTCTTGAAACCACTGTTTTTTCAATGGGCCTTCTCGAGAAATATCGGTTCCTCGGCTTGCAGACTCTCCAATATTTCTGAAATACTTATGCTGAACAAATCTCACTCTTTTATCATTATATCCCATAGTGACTTCGAATATTTGGTCTTTCGGGATCCAATACTTTTTTATTTCTTTTTTCTCTTGAAAAATATTTACAAAAGGCCAACAATTATTAGCAGTATGGTTAAATTCGTGATGGAACTTATAGTAGTTTATGTTTTCAACTCTTCATTGGTTGCTTATGCCCCCAAGCTTTTGCACCGACATTTACTCTCTGGTAGCCATACATGACCCCATTTTTAAACTCTTCAAGTTGGTATCCAGTATTATTCTTTACATGCAATGTGGTTCATGGGTTCATCTGTATTTTCATTTATGTTCTTTTGCACATGTGATTGATTTATCTCACCAAGAACTTCCTCATTTTTTTGTGATGCTGTGAACTCTTACTCCTTATTGGGGAGTATAATTTCAAGGCTGTAAAGATCACTTGCCTTTGAACTCCCTAAACTTGTTTTTGGATCCTTGGGTTAGTCAATCCCTTGATTCACCTCTTTGTCCTTGATTAATGCACGTAAATTTGTGACGCTCAAATTCACATAGGGGTGATATTTTTCTTTCAACACCTCCTTGGATGGTTGTGCCCCTCGAGCTTTTACAACAGTAGATACTCTTGAGAAGCCACACATGGCCTCATCTTCAAACTCTTCATGTTGGTACAGAGGGTTAGTCCTCACATGCATATAATTCATCATGGCCTTTGCGTTTTTATTGATGTTCCCTTGCAAAGTTGATTGATTTGTTTCACCAAGCACCTCATCCCTTCTTTGTGGTAATGTGAAACCTTTCTCCTGATTGAGGAATATAATTTCAGGGCTGTGAATTCATAAATCTATTTCTGGACTCTTGAGTTGGTCACTCCTTTGATTCACCTCTTTTTCATTAGCAGTAATTAATGATATTGCACAATTGTTGTCACATGTCTTAGAACTCCCTACACCTTTTCTCATTGGGATGGTTACTCTCACGATTCACTTCTTTTCCACTTGCTTTTGGTATTCTTTGTTGGATGAATTTCTTTTTGCAATAAAATTTTCATTTATGTGAGGTAGTGCGTATATGTCCTCATGATCGGGGAGTGTTGAAGTTTGGTTGTGAGTGTCACCTGCGTTACCATTCTTTGGTCCTTTTTCAACTCCATTGGAATAGTTATTCCCCTTACATGCTTCAAAGATTTAATCATTGTTTGCTTCAACATTGCTTTCACGTAGGCTAGAATACCATCAACCAAAAGCTTTGATGATTCTTTCATGTCAATTGCAATACCTCTCCTGCAATCATTTGAGGCTTCTACATTCCCTTGTGTGCACCATGGCCATGATGTTGACCTTTAAAATTTTTAATTATGTTTTGAACATAAACTACCTGTACAGTTTCTTTAATCACGTCTTCCTCAAAGTTTGGTGCAATTTTTGCTCTTACTTTCCTCATAATATTCTCGTATCTGGAGGCATATTTCTTGTCCCACCGGGCGTGCCAATTTTGTTTGGACAAATTTGTGATGATGCAGGTGTGCCAGGTGCTACAAGCACTGATTTAATTAAAATTGTAAAAAATATAATTTCTAAAAAAAACGATTATGAATCTGTAATTTGATTGTTAGTTCTAATCTCTTAAGAAAATGCGAGTTTAAAACAAAAGATTTGAATGGAAAACGATAGTGGAAAAGATAAATTTCTACCATGATCAATTGTATTTAGACAATCACAGGAAATCTAAAATAAAAATAAAAACAAAATAAGAGTTGCTAGAAATTTGAACGACATACTAGAAAAGTACTGGAAAAACTAGGAAACTGTGAAAGTTTGATATAATTTCGACTATAAAGAATTTGCAATGTTTGCAAGTGTTGTTGAGTTGAGTTGTCTTGTGTGTTTTGTTTCTGTCATTGCTTTCCTTCTTCTACACAGACTGGCTGGTTTTCCTACTCTTCCATCAATCCACGATATGCTCTCCGTGATCTCCTCTACCTATGTGACCTATTCAAACCGCTTTGATTGAACTTTTATGTCTCTGGCTGTTAATTCAAATTTTTTGGTTTGGATATAATTAATTGGTTCAAAATAAATTTCGCCCATTTAGTTCAAAATTCTATAGACTTGTCATATTGGGCCAAAATTTTATTTTTGCTGCAAAGAAGGTGCTATGAGAAACAGTTTTCTTCTTTATTTGTCAACTTAATAACTCGATCATAAAATATAGAAATTATGGTGCCAACTCATGGTCCAATTAGAATAATCCAATCCCATTAAATACCCGGTAGCTTTCAAACAAAGAGGTGGATGGATTCCCGCCATCCGTCGCTTTCATTTTCAATTTCACTCATGAATGTGGCCCCGCTTCCAAAAAAATAATTGTTGCAGGTCTCCGCAATGAAGTAATTAAATTACCACATGGCTAAACGCTTGCAAAAGCCCAGCGGGTGAGCTGTAAGAATTTAAACACTCGTATTCATTTCTTGAAAATTAAATCTCACATTTATTTAATGTCGTGAAAACAGTTGAAAATATAATCTCCCATTTTCAATCCCACTCATTTAAGCTTACGTTTATTTTCACACAAATTAAGAAAGTGTTTGGAAATGTAAATTTTATAATGTAGTTACTATTTTATCCTAATTTAATAGATAAAATAAATTAAATAGAGAACTCATATAGGGGTAGATTGGTAAAAGAGCAAGGGATGAAAAAAAAGAAAAAGAAAAAAAGAAATCCAGCCTAAACAAATGAAACGAAAAAGGAAATCAAGCCTAAATGAATTAGAGGGAGGGCGACGAGACAAACTTAGCATTTAAAGCAAAGATGGTCCAGTAAACTAACATTGGGATGCTATTTAATTTCTTGAGTCAATAATTGATTGTTCATCATCAATTATATTTCATATTATATAATTTAATTTCTTTTCTAAATTATTGATGAAATTTAATCTCGTCTAGTACGCATGTGTCTGCTTCTTTATTATCCTGGTTTTTTTTAAAAAAAAAAGAAAAACTTTTTGTGGGGTTAAAATTGGCCAAGGGATTATGGTATTTTATGTGTTTATCACGAAAATTGCGGGCGTGCCAAGCACGTGTTTGTGCCAAAGTTGTGAAATAATCCGACTTTTTTATCAAACGTTGCGACTCTCGATTCGATCGTTCGTTCTAATTCCTTCGAAATTGCTCCAAAAATATGAACACGGAATGAGGAGTATAATGAAATTAAAGGAGAAATTCATAAACAACATCAACATTCATTATGCTGTTATAAATTCGAACAAAGTTTTTACATAAAATGTGGATGGACATACTAAAATCTATAGAAGAAGATTGCTGGAAATGGAAGTAAACAACAGACAAATGAGAGAAATTCTGCATTGAGTTTGCTATTGATTTTTTGTGAATTTTGTCGAGAGCTCTCTCTGATCCTTCCTTCTATTTTTGTCGTGCCCCACATGGAAGTTTCAACCACATTCCACGATCACTCACGTTGGATCGTAGCTCAACTTCTGCCATCATGTCTTCTTGGACCGCACTGCCATTCTTCCTGGGCTAGAATATTTGGGCTTCTGAGTATGGGCCTCTGAGTAAATTTTGGACATAACAAATGCCCCCCGTAGCCAATTTGGCTAGTGGGCCAATTTGGCTAAATTGTTATTGGTGGTGATCCCCTCTCCTTTAAGGCTTCTAAATAAGCCCAAACCAACTTAGTTACTGAAAGGAAATTCTATCATGGTGAGCTGACATCTGAAGCATGTCTTTTCAAAAAATAAAATTCCCTCGCATGCTTCCTGAGCATATCGATTCCTCTGGTGTTCCTCAACATGAGATCCATAGATATAATTCCTTTGCAATCAAAGATTCTAGTTTATCTTCATTCCCCTCAATAATCTCATTCTCCACCCTTAACCCCTTGATTTCCACACCAAGACCCCAAAATCACACACACTACCTTCCTTCTTCCTTTCCCTTACCCCTTAATTTTCTACCTACCACTAGCCCTACGCCGAACAATCGAAGCGCCGCCGTCCCTCTACATCCTTCATTCCTCGATTTTGCCAATCACCCGAACGATTTCAGCCGATTGCGAATCGCGGCCTGTGGCTCCTTCTGCGTACCATCACAGCCCACCTCTTCTTTGAGTGGCTTTTCTTCGCCGCAACGCCATTTGGGATATTCTGGCCTCCGCTCGCGTCTCGGTGGGTTCGGCTCTACAAGTAACGTGGGCTTCCCTTTGTTAATTTGCGATTCTTCCACTCGCCATTCACTAGTCGTGCCACCCCAAGGAACGGGTAAACTATCCGATTATCTCCTTTAATTAAGATGGAAGACTCAATCGGCTGATGCTTTATGTGTTTATTCGAGATTTTTGTTGAAATGTTTGGGTAGGCTTCGTACTGTTTATATACTCTTGCGCATCCTTTGGTGATAGTCCTTACGTTGGCGGTTCTTTGTAATTGGTTACGTGTGAAAGTTTCCATCCTTAGGGATTTTTCTTGTTTGAAGTGTGAGGAAGTTTGCATGTCTTGATTTGTAGGGATAACCAGTGACTTTTCGCTCGTGGACACACACTTTCCTAACTGTCGAACCCGACTTTCTCCCCCAGCTCCTAGGATGTCTGCTCTTAGGTACTTTTAATTCCACTAAGTTCTAGTTCGTTAAGTTCCATTTGTCTTACTCTGAATTGTGTATCATTCGCAGGCCTTCGACAATCATTTGCGACGATTCCACCTTGGTAGAAGTGTTCAATCCTCTTATTGACTCTTCTTACTGTCAAATCCCTCTCTCGGCTGAGACTGCCAACGTGCTGTTCCCTTTATCTACTCTGGAGTCCAGTGCTTTGTTGTTAGATCGCGAGGTGGCGCCACCTTTGAGTACGCCAAGTTTAAATCTTTACCACGAGGTGATGCAAATTGGAACCTTTGGGTAGACCGGTTGAAAAAGTTTGATGGTAGTACCTGGCGGAAACAAGGTCTTTACCAACTCATTCAGATGTCGACTGTTGACACCACTTTCAATATAGACCTTCTTGAGGGCGCTGTAAGACTGTGGGCTCCTCCTTGTAATTCTTTCATACTTTCTTGTGGTCCCATGTCTATTACTTTGCAGTATATCCTTTGTTTCACGGGTCTTCCACTTCTAGGGAATGAATTTCCTAGTTTAGTGAATACTTTCGACTTCAGCTTCCTGGACTCAGGACCATCCCATGTGGTCTCCTCTTCGAATATCCCCTCTGGCTTGGAGCTAGCCACCGCAAAAGTTTCACTGCGGCATTTTCTGAATATGAACCTCAATGCCTTAGGGGACCTGGAAAAAACCACCATTTTTTCTGCTGTGTCTATTCTGACAAGTAGCCCTGATTTCCCCATATCCCCGCTACACGACGTGCTGAATGCTTTGCCAACCACATTCCTGGATTTTCAGGACTCAAGCTCTACGTGTTCGGAGACGTTAATTCAGGTGCAGAACTTCAAGGAGCAGAAAAAGAAATTGGATGGTATGCTTTCTGAAAGAAAAGTTGCTCTTTCTCATTTACATCAGAAAAACGAGGAGTTTGACGCCAAAGAGGAATTAGTGAAGAAACTAGAGATGGAGCTCGCCCAACACAAAGCTGATATGGTAACCCTCCTACATGACAGTGAAGTTTTGAAGGCTTCCTCAAACAGACTTAAGGTTGATATTCAAGGCCTGGGTGAAGATTTAGTGAGTCAGAAACATGCCTATCGACAGTGGGAAGACACCTTGAAAGCAGCGGAACATACTCGGGCAGAGTGCCTGTCCAAGTGGGAGGAATTGCGGCATCTTGACCTTTCTTAAGCACTAGCTTTCACCTTTACCATGATCTTGGTTTATGTTTGGCACTTTTATGTAATGTTTGGACCAAAGCGTGGTACATTCCTGATACACCGTACTTGTTTGCCATGATTTGGCTTATTTTGTTTTTGTTCTGTGAACGTTGGAAAGTGGCTAGAAAGCCCAACTCTATTGTTATAATGTCTTGTTGTCTTGGTATCTGTTGGGGATTTGTTTGCAGGTGTTCATATTTTTGGCATATTACATTTACAAGGGAAACTCTGCCAAAATTTTTCTAAAAAGTGAAAATTTAATAACGACGCAAACAAACGCAAATCAACATACATTCTCAATGAACGGCCAAACCATAAAGCTCATCGAAATTTCAAGACATGCCCTAAATGAACATCGCTTTGTCACCGATTTGGACAACTAACACAACGAGCACTTTACCCAAATTAACTACAGCGAAAATCCATGATCCAATATTTTATTTATTTACAAATGCTTATTTACAAACAAGTTCAGCAAAGAATGGCTTAAAAACTTATTCCTCTCATATTTACAAGAAACTATTTACAAGTTAGTAAGATAGATTCCAACAAAGTGGCCATCTAGCCTACTCTGTACCAAACTCTTTCGCATCCAGCTTCATGAACCCTTGGTGTCTGATATCCTCACCCAACTACTGGGGTAGTAATGCTTTAAGTACTTCTCATTTATGCACCTCCTGTGTGGTTCACCATCTAGACTCGCTAACCAGTATGCATTTCCATCCAGTACTCTATGAACTTTTAAATGGTCCCTCCCAATTGGACGACCATTTGCCGAATTCCCTGTCTTTGGATCCGAGGGGTAGAATTACCTTTCAAACTACGTCTCCCTCCTCAAATATTTTCTTATTCACGCGTTTATTGTAACTTCTAGCCACCTTGGATTTCTGAAGCATCAAAGCATTATACGTTTGCATTCTCAGCTCATCCAAATCCTCAAGCTCCATGATCATAGCTTCCGTGTAGAGCTCTGGCTCCAATTCATTCTGCTTCATCACCCTGAAAGAAGGGATCACCACCTCCATAGGCAATACTGCATCATGTCCATAAGTCAAGGTGAAAGGGCTTAGACCAGTAGCACTTCTCTTTGATGTCCGATAAGCCCATAGAGTTTCCAATAGCAGCCGGGGCCAATCTCGGGGGTTATCCTCCATCATCTTTTTCAACATCTTGATTAACACTTGGTTTGAAGCTTCAGCTTGACCGTTGGATTGGGGATAATGAGGTGAGGAATTAATCAACTGGATCCCATATTCCTCAACAAATTCCTTCATTTCTGACCCGATGAACATTGTTCCTTGGTCGGTCGTGATCGATTGTGGGATTCCAAATCTGTGAATAATATGCTCTTTTACAAATACAATAACATCTTTCTGCTCTACCTTCTTCATGGGGAGGGCTTCAACCCACTTGGTGAAGAAATCAGTAACCACAATTATAAAGGAATGCCCTTTGGATGAAGGAGGATAAATTTTCCCTATCAAATCCATGGCCCATCCCTAGAATGGCCACGGCTTTATGATAGCGTGCATCTCATCAGCTGGTATCCTCTGGATATTCCCGTGTTTTTGGCACTGTTGACACCCTCTCGAATATCTTATACAATCCTTTAACATCGATGGCCAAAAATGGCCATGTCTGCGGATCAACCATCTCATCTTGATCCCTGACTGATGTGCCCCACATATTCCTTCATGGACTTGCTGCATTACTCTCATGGCCTCTGGGAAACCTAAACATCGCAACAATAACCCATCATCCCCTTTTCTGTACAGTTCATCTTACACTAAGACATAATGTAGAACTCTCATCTTCAAACCATAATGCAAATTCTGTTCAGGATTCCTCAATGCATCCTTTATCTCATCTCTCCAATCTCCGGCGAGTTCCACATCAATATCAAAGGTGTCCACTTGTATTCCTCGTTGATAAATAGAAGGATGATTCCTCTTTTGTACCAACAAAAGTTTGTGGGTGAGCTAGGGCGACATCCTTAAACCGGAAGCAATCTGAGCCAATTCATCAGCTTCCCAGTTGTCTTGTCTTGGCACATGTTGGAATGTCACATCTTCAAAATCATCAAGGAGCTGTGAAGCAGCAGTAAAGTAAGGGGCTAACGCCAGACTTGAACATTTATATTCCCCAGACATTTGCTTCAGAACCAATTGGGAATCTCCAATAATCAACACATCTTTAGCGCCCAAATCTCGTAGAATTTCCAAACCAATCACTAGCGCTTCATATTCAGCTTGATTATTGGTGCATGAAAAGTCCAAATTAAATGACAAAGATGTCTTAATTCCCGTTGGGGAGGTTATCACGACTCCAACCCCTGACGCCTTCTCCGTAGTGGAACCATCAAATTTCAAAGTCCATGATTGACTCACACAAAACACAGGGATATCCTGTAGAGCCCAAAATCAGTACACGTAAAACACGTGCATTTATTTAAATTTAAAAAAATATCTTTATTTAAGTTTAAAAGGAATTTTTAAATTATGGAGTATTTTATTCTATGACAATTAATATTTTATTTTCCCTTAATTGTGGTGCAACTTTTGTAAATTTAGGAATATTTTATGTATTTGTTTTCAAGACTCGAGTAGTCTAAATTTTATTTGGACTACACCATATATTGATTAATTAGTTTAAACCTAATCAATATATTTAAATTATTCCTAAATTACCCTAAATCCATTCCACTTGCCTCCAATTGCAAGACTTTGTCCAAGTCTTCTCCGGAAGAAAATTCATTCCCATCAATTCTCCTCCATTTCCCCTCATTTATTTCCCTTCTCTCCTCAAGTGTTCTTGAGCTCCATTTCCATCTATTCTACCATTAGAGGATAGCAAGAAGCTCCAAATTTCTTCTTCGTGTCCGGATCGTCGAGATTTGCGAGATTTCCTACGTTTCAAGACCAAAGGCATGTATAATCTTTCGTTTTATGCATCGATCTCGTCATAGTAGATATTTTGATGTATGTTATACGTAAAAGTTTAATTATTATGAGCAAAGTTTGAGCGATTATGCATTGAATCGATTTCTGAAGTATTTTAGATCTCAAAAAGAAGTTTTTCTGTCATTTCGGTTCCTGTGTAATTTCAGTTCGTTTTCTGAAAATATTGTCAACATATAAAACGTAGAACTTTTTGATACCTTCGATTTGATAAAAAATTCATAATTTTCGGACAAGAAACGAGTGAGTTATGGTTATTTTCGTGTGACTGCTCAAACCTTTGATCTTATTAAAATGATGTTCATCATGTTCTTGAAGTTATTTGTTGCAGGCTTCGTTGGGTATCTCCGGGCTTGTGCTACTACATTTAGGTATGTTATGGGATGTGTTTAGGTGTTATTTGGTGGTTCGTTTGAGTCGGGATTGGCTTGGGATGTAATAGAAGTTGTAGGAAGCGAAACGATGTCGAATTACGGGTTATTGTTGTATTGAAGTTTCTTGTCGATGTTTGGGGATGTTTGGGGTGTTTGTTCAGGTTTGAATCAATGTAATAGCATTCTAGGATGAGTTTTGAGGTGTTGGTTCATGGTCCTTAGGCTTGGGTTGGAAGAATGAATCATTAAGTTAGTGAATTTCCACGTCCAGAGGCTACACGGACCCCTTCCCGGACCTCGACACGGAGTCCGTGTCCTTTTTCCTTCAAAAATACGAAATTTTGGTGCCTACCCGGACCCCTACACGGGGTCCGTGTACCCCGCTCTAAATTTTTTTTTTATTTGCTTCGGGATTCTATATCATGGTTTAGTACGATGGTTAAATTTATTTATGTAAAAATATAGGATTTTGTTTTGGGTTCTATATCATGGCTTAGTAAGATTATTACTACACGAGGTCAAGTTCCGAGAGATTTAGAATGTCATAAGCTATTTATTTACTTCGGTGGTGAGCACGAGTACCTACGTCTAAGCTATGAAAGATAAGTGTTTGAACTCATGTTATTATGTTGCAGCAGCGGGCCCAAGCGAGATCCAACGAATCGCTCAACGTCAAGTAAGTATGTTCGACGTGCAAAAGAAAATATTTTAAGTTTTTGAGGTATGCTAAATGTCTCGTGACCAAATTATGAATGGGTTTGGAAGTCGGTGAACGTGGCCGAGGACCTCTCCAACCCGTTAAATCATGAACGGGTTTAGATCAGGATTGGGAAGCGTAAAAGCATGAACGGGGACCAATCCACCCGTTAAAGCATGAACGGGGATCTCATGTATGTGGCAGTGGATCTTCCCTGTCAGCCCAGTACTGTGGTTTAGTATGATCAGGCGAATTTACGTATGGGTCACTTGCTTTGAAACATGCCTCTACGCAAAATTATGAAGTTTATGAATGTTCAAGTATATACAAGTATGCAAGCATGTTTAAGAAAAGTCTTATGATGATGGCACATCTATGTTTATGTATGTATGCACAAGTTTCAAGTATGTTACGTTCAGGCTTAAGTATGCAAGTTCAAGTTTCAAGTACGTACGCTCTATTTTAAGGTTTCATGTGATTTTATTACGTATTACTCGTTACTCCCAGTTTATACATGTTGAGTCTTTAGACTCACTAGACTTGATCGATGCAGGTGAGGATGCATTTGAGGAGACGAGGGGTGAGGACCAGTGAGCTGGCTTGGACTGAGCGGGAGGCTAAACCCGAGGACCGTCCATATTTTTATGAATACTTTTATGCATGTTGTTTCAAGTATTATGATTTTTATGAAGTGTTTATGATGTTTAAACGATTATTTCTTTTGGCAAATTTTGTTGTGGTTGTTTTTATTTCAAATATTTTAGACGATAAATTTATTTTAATGCAAATTTGAAATTTTATTTTGTATTTAAGAAAATTTTTATTTTTCCGCAAATTTCAAGTAGTTTAAAAGTACGGTACGTTACATATCCACTGGTGCACTGCCTGCAACATCGACCATAGGGTGGTCTGCCAGAAAATCAGTAACAGCTTGGCCTTTCATCGATTTTTGGGGGCAATAAATCAAGGTGAATTCGGCCAATGCCAGCGACCATTTGCCAATCCTTCCAGTCAAGATAGGCCTGTGAAGCATATATTTGACAAGATCCGTCTGTGAAATCACATAAACTCTTGAATGAATCAGATAATCTCTCAATTTAGTACATGAATAATATAACGCCAAACACAATTTTTCTATGACTGAGTATCTAACCTCCATCTCAGTAAGTGATCGACTAAAATAATAAACGGCCTGCTCATGATTCTCTTGGTTGTTTTGTGCCAAAAGACATCCGATAGAATCTTGAGCGGCTGATATATATAGTTTGAGGGGAAAACCACGCCTTGGGGGCATCAAAACAGGAGGTTTAGACAAATATTAATATTCTTTTATTTTATCGAAAGCTTCTTGGTGATACTTTTCCCACTTAAATTCTTCAGAATCTTTCAACTTTAATAATAAAGAAAACTCTCGAGTTTTACCTGCCAGGTTTGAAATGAATCTTCTTAAATAATTTACCTGACCGAAGGAATCTTTGCAGCTCCTTCTTAGTCTTCGGTGGCATTGCTGTCATGATAGCTTTAGCCTTATTTTTGTCCACCTCTACTCCCCGCTGGTGAACCAATAAACCAAGGAAATTCCCCGCATGTACACCGAAAGCACATTTCAAAGGATTCAGCTTCAAGTTGTGTTGTCTCATCCTTATAAAACTCTTCCTGAGATGGCCAAGGTGATCTGATGCTTTTTTTTATTTCACAACAATGTCATCGATATATACCTCCAAACACTGGCCGATCATGTCATGGAAAATGGTATTCATGGCCCTTTGGTAAGTCGCTCCCGCGTTTTTTAATCCAAATGGCATGACAAGCTATTCGAATGTGCCGATCGCCCCAGGGCATCTAAAAGCTGTCTTGGATACATCTTCCTCTTCTATTTTTATTTGGTTGTATCCTGAAAATCCGTCCATGAACGACATCAACTCATTTTTTGCCACTGCTTCAACTAACATATCAGCTATTGGCATAACATAAACATCTTTCGGGGTGGCACAATTTAAATCCCTGAAATCTATGCAAACTCGAAGCTTCCCATTCTTTTTAATAACAGGGACTATGTTTGCCAGCCATTCCGTGTATCTTACTGGACGGATGAATTTCACTTTGAGCAATTTTTCAATTTCTTCTTTTACTCTTGCTTCAATTTCCTTGGACATCCTCCTAGCCGGCTGTTGGTATGGTTTGAAACCATCTTTAATTGGTAGCCGATGTTCCACCAATTTACAATCTAAACCTGGCATATCTTCACACTCCCACGTGAAACAATCTTTGAATTCTATGAGGAGTTTTACAATTTCTCCCTTCTTCTCTTCTCTAACAAGTCACTGATATATGTCGGCTTAGGGCATTCCAAATTCCCCATATTCACCTCTTTCAAAGGATCTTGAGTCTCTGGCTGCCAATCTTCCATCTGAGCCGGAGCTAAGACTATATCTTCCAATTGTAATTCTGTCTCCTCACTGTTATCCCATTCATCTTCGAATATTATTTCAGTTCCGTCAATGTCCCACAATTCCTGAGATTGTACTTCATTCACCAGATGCTGCAATGTGGCTTTCCATTCGGAAGTTGCAAGCCACTTCCATTTCTTCTTTAGTGAACTTAATCATCGACCTCCTCAATAATAGGCCGGACCATGGGTCTAGGAGAGACCATGGCGGTGGGTTTGAGAATTTTTTCAACTGCTTCTCTTACATTTTTAGTATCCATGTAGACTGCTCCTTGCTGTTCATTCACTTTGTAATTCCGAATCTTAATAGGACCGAAGGCTCCATCATAATACCTGGCCTCTACTGTGTTGGAACTAGATTGATACGGCTGCGAATCAGCCTGTACCACTTCCACCTCATCCCCTTTCCACATCAACAGTAGCTGGTTCATGGATGATGGTACACAATGATTGGTGTGAATCCTAATCCCTCCCTAACAAAGCATGGAAGCTAGCACTAGAATTGACTACAAAAAATGCTGACAGCGAGGATCGAGATCCTACAGTACCATTCGCTGGCAACACTCCCAAAGTTTTTTGTAGATTCCCTGGTAAAAGCCGCCACAGAGACTTCAGGTAGGAATCAAGTCCTCCACATTCTTTCCCAACTTTTGAAGAATTCCGTAGGGTAGAATATTCACAGCTGAACTGTTATCTATCAGTAACCTAGACAAGGGCTTCCCGTTAACATGTGCTATAATATAGAGTGGTTTGATATGTTTAGTCATCTCACTGGTAGGTTGCTTCATCAACACTCTTGTGAAGGGCCTAAAACTCCTTTCTTGAAAATTTGCGGAAAATTAAAAATTTTCTTTTTAAAAGAACTTAAATGGCCTCATTCATAAAATCACTGGTGAATCAAGTTCAATATTTCAAAATATTGCAGCGGAAGAAAATTAAAGTTTTGCCAACAACAACGATTTAAAAATATCCAACGACTGATAAAATTGTTTGCGGAAAAAAATAACAACTGCTGCTCTGAGGTCCTCGGGTGCCAATACTGCCGACCCAAGCTGGCTCACTGGTCCCCACCCTCGGCCCTGGCCTCATCAGTACCTACAACAATCAAGTCTAGTGAGCCTAAAGACTCAGCATGCATATATCGCAGGTAACGAGTAAAAATCTGAATTTAAAATATGCATGAGTTAACCTATCCTGTCCTGAGGCATACTGAAAATAATCTGTACTGAGCAATTATAATACGTGCATAATTGAACTGGAAATCACTGTAAAAATATTTGCTCCTTGGAGCCTGTACTGAAATATCTGGTAAAATTTTCTGTTGAGATTATGTTTTACGCCTGTGGCCACTGCACTAAGCTGAACTGATCGGTAACTGGCTACCGGGGAGGCTGAAACTGAACTGAGCTGGCCGGTCACTGGCGACCGGGTGGTACCATACTGAACTGATCGGTCACTGGCGACCGTATAAAATAACACTCCCACATAGTGAATAAACCACAAGCCATATCGCATAAATCTCAAAAATAATCATTTTCTATTTAATGCACGTAAAATAATTAACTGACGTAATGAAAATTCATGTAATTTTACCAACTGGATTGGATTGGATCGTTTCCAGGCTCGCTGCAACCTAACTGTGCCATGAAAAATATGCAATAGCTTAAACTTGACCAACTACGCAATTTACGTTCAAAAGATGCGACTATGATGCCTAATGACTTCGCATTTAATCATGACTCCGAGCCAACTTGAACCGACACTGAACCAACGTATAGTCATGATTAAAATACGCTGAAAAATCATAAAATAATGCTCCTAAAATGATAGGGTCGAAATCTAGGTGGAATGGAGGCCAAAACACGAAACGCTCTTTCGAGAGTCAACTTGGCACATTGCACCGTAAATTCTCGTACGACCTCAAAAATGATCCAAATGACAAACGGTCGAAAACATGACCTTCCTAACTCAATGAGGCACTGTCCAGTCCAAGGCCATGGGCTAAAAGCCAACCAAGAACTCAAACGAGCCTCTGAACCAACACAGCAACTTGCTGTAATTTCCAGCAGCTGCGCAACTACAAGACTTGCGTTGGTTTCGAGACTATAGGCCATTAGGGGCGTGAACCACCGACCAGAGACTCTTAACAACATCCCAAGGAATGATTTGAACCATGGCTAAGGGCCCTAGGCCAGCCACAATCCGCATCACACCATAACTCAACCGAAGGGTCCAACCGAGAGCATCTTGAATGCGTGTGTAGTGTTTATGCTATGATCGATGTCTCGTGTCATTCCAATGGCCATTTGATTGACCATGGCACGATCTAGACATCTAGGATCATGATATGAACCGTGGCTAAGGGCCATAGGCCAACCAATATCCACACCAAGCAACCAAAAGAAACGAACCCAAAGCTGTCCAACCGAAGTAGCCGAAGGGGTATAGGGGTTGTTTTGACGTTTTTATTAAAAACCGATGAACCATGGACCAAGCCACCAAAAGGGCAACTTAGTCACGTCTTAGACTTGCTAGGGAAGTGATCCAACCATGGCTATAGGCCCTTGGGGCAGCCAAGATCAGGTCTTTCCTCCATGACAAGAAACTGAATTTTCGAACAACATTTTCTGCACCTATGGGGACTTGCTGTCATTCTGAATTTCCAGCAAGCATGGGGCTGGTTTGAATGGACCAACATGGTCCTAATGCATCCTACTACATGTATATAAGCCGCCTTGGGAGCCTGGAGTCGATCCAATACCTAAAACTGACAAAACAAAAGAAACCGTGAAGCTTGCCAAGGAAATCGAAAATTCTGCAGGTGTGGTTTCAAAATGTTTTGACATGGATCTCGATTTTTACTTGAATAAACATGATCATGTACTGAAAAATAAATGATAATATGACTTGATTGAGGTTTGAAAGAAATCTATACATGCCTGGTTTCGTTTCGAAAGAAAACGAACGAAACAACGACGACGCGGCACGGAGGAGGTGGAGCGCTTCTCTTTTCTACCTTACCTTCCTCTCGATTTTTCTCTCTTCTTTTTGGCTAGGTACCTCACGATTTTTCTACTGAAAATGAGTGTGAATTCACTCTGAATTTTTGAAAAGGAGAGGGGGGGAAAAATGGTTAGGAGGGTGAGGGAAGTGGGTGCAAGATTTAAGGAAGATCCAAGACCAAGTCTTCCCAAATTTGAATTTTGAATTATGGTTTGATATCAAATGAGTTGGTGGATGCTTCTAGGAGGTAGTGGCCGAATTCTCTCTTGATTCTAGACTAGGATATGTCCATTTATTTAATTAAATTGTGCTCCCAAAAATCCTAAAATTATCCTACTAATTACATGCAAAGAATTGGTCAAAGTTGATGAGTTGGAAAATGAATCTTCTAGCAACTAAGGGTGGCCGAAAAATGCATGATAAAATAAAGGGGAAGTGTTGGTTATCTAGTCAACTAATAATCCTTGAAGCCTTACTAATCCTTTAAATAATTTTAGTGAGCTAACCCCTTAATTTAATAACTTAAATGAGTTCATTTCTTAATCACCTCAAATAATTAAATTAAATCCTCAAACCTCCCTTTCTAACTTAAATGAACTTGGTTGCTAGCTAAATTAACTTCTGGAAATATTTCTCGAATCTTAAATTCTATCTCAAAACTCCAACTCCGGTCCGGCCTCACTGAAATAACTGAAATGCTAAAAATCAAACTACTGAACTGAAATAATAAAATAATTAACTTCAAATAAATGCATTTAAAATAATTATGCAATGAAGTCAATTAAATTTAGAAATCTAGAATTATGCATGGCTTATACGTAGACTGATTTACGGGTTCTACAATCCTTCCCCCCTTAAAAGAAATTTCGTCCTCGAAATTAGAACTCACCGAATAACTCAGGGTATCGACTTCTCATCTCCGGCTCAGACTCCCACGTAGCTTCCTCCTCTGAATGGTTGATCCATTTGACTTTGACTCGCTTAACCAACTTGTTCCGAAGTTTCTTCTCCTGTCTGTCTAGGATCTACACGGGTCTCTCCTCATAAGATAAGTTCGGAGTAAGCTGCAACGGCTCGAAATTCAGCACATGCGAAGGATTTGCCATATACTTCCTCAGCATGGAGACGTGAAAGACATTGTGTACTCCGGCCAGATTCGGCGGAAGAGCCACACGATACGCTAGCGTCCCAACTCTGTCGAGGATCTCAAACGGTCCAATGAATCTCGGACTGAGCTTCCCTTTCTTGCCAAATCTCATGACACCCTTCATAGGTGCCACTTTCACGAAGACATGATCGCCCACTGCAAACTCTAACTCTCTCCTCCGCTGATCGGCATAACTCTTCTGTCGGCTCTGAGCAGTCCTCATTCTATCACGGATCTTGACTACTACATCTGCTGCCTGCTGAACAATCTCTGGACCCAACTCTGCTCTTTCTCCTACTTCATCCCAATGAACAGGAGATCTACACTTGCGACCATACAGCGCTTCATACGGAGCCATACCTATAGACGACTGGAAACTGTTGTTATAGGTGAACTCTACCAATGGTAAGTTCGACTCCCAACTCCCAGAGAAATCAATGACGCAAGCGCGAAGAAGATCCTCCAAAATCTGAATAACTCGCTCTGACTGCCCATCCGTCTGCGGATGGAAAGCTGTGCTAAACAGCAACTTCGTACCCAAAGTCGAATGCAAACTCTTCCAAAATGAGGAAGTGAATCTGGGATCTCTGTCGGATACGATAGAAACTGGAATACCGTGGAGTCGGACTATCTCTCGGATATACAGCTCTGCATACTGAACCATGGTGAAAGTCGTCTTAATAGGCAAGAAGTGCGCTGATTTGGTAAGACGATCTACAATCACCCAGATAGCATTCGATCCTCTGGCTGACCTTGGCAATCCGGTCACAAAGTCCATGGTAATGTTCTCCCACTTCCACTCGGGAATAGGAAGAGGCTTGAGCAAACCTGCTGGTCTCTGATGCTCGGCCTTCACTAACTGGCAAGTCAGGCACTCGGATACAAAACGCCTGATGTCCTTCTTCATCCCTGGCCACCAATACAATAGCTGCAGATCTTTGTACATCTTCGTACTCCCAGGGTGAATGGAGTACGGGGACGTATGGGCCTCTGATAAGATGTCTGCTCGGATAGAATCACTGCTGGGAACCCATATCCTATCTCGGTATCTCACAATACCGTCGCTGACTGTATACAAAACACTGCCCTTGGCTTCATCTCTGGTGGAAGACCTGAAACAACGTCTGAGAAGACGTCTGGGAATTCACTGACTACTGGCACGTCGGATAAAGATGGATTGGGTACATCAGGCGCTGAAATAATACTGGCCAAGAAGGCCTGACACCCCTTGGAAATCAGCCTCCTCGCTTGCATGCACGAAATCATGCGAGGAAAGCTTCTCCATCTGTCTGGCTCAAATAGAAACTGTTCCATGCCCAGCGGCCTAACCAATACTGATCTTTTCTGGAAGTCAATCAGGACTCTGTTCTTTGTCAGCCAGTCCATTCCCAAAATAATGTCGAACTCTGGCATCGGGAGTAGAATCAAATCTGCATATACTAGATGGCCCTGCAATTCCAGATCGATATCCCTGATCACGCTAGTTGCTAACAGCTCTTCCCCGGATGGGACTGTCACCGAAAAATTTATATCTAGGCCAATGGACTTGATGTCCAGATGATTAGCAAAAGTCTCCGAGATAAAGGAGTGAGTGGCTCCTGAATCTATCAGTGCTGTTGTGGCTAATCTCTTAATGAAAATATTCCCTGAGATGCGTTAGCACAACAAACTAACTTATATCCCAAAAATTCTACCATAAACCTCATGCAACAAAAGACACTCAAAATTCCAACTAAACACTAGTATTCCCAATTAAAACTAAACATGCAAGGCAAAGAAATCGATACTGTACTGAATTAAATAAATTATCAGTCAAAAGGGTAGTGTCTGGGTTCGCCTCTTGAGCATGCATGGCGAAAACTCTCCCTTGCGTTGGTTGCTTCCATTGTGGGCACTCCTTCAACATGTGGTCCGTAGCCCCACATTTAAAACATTTCCCAGATCCCCATAAGCACTGACCGGGATGCTGGCGATTGCATTTCTGACACACTGGGAAGTTACCGGGCTTCTGAGGCGCCCCCTTCCTGCTGCTGGATAGGACCCTTGCCTTTCGGCGGTCCCTGATAGGGTTTCTTTCCCGGTTGCCCCTGGTAAGGTTTCTTGAACTGAGGCCTCTGATGCTGTTGCTGCTGCTGCTGCGGTGGGGCCTGATAGGGCCTCTTGCCCTGCCTGTCTGCCTCAATATCCCGCTGGTCTTGTTATGCCGCCAAAGTCCTAGAAACGGCAATTGCGTATGTAGTAGGGCCAGCTACCCTCACATCACGGCGCAAGATCGACCGCAAACCATCCATAAAATTCCTCAGCTTTGCCTGGGCATCATTCGCAATGAGGGGCACGAAGTAACATCCCCTCTCAAACCTCCTAACAAACTCTGAAACACTGCTATCTCCTTGTCGCAGCGTCATAAATTCCCTAGTCAGCTGGGATCGTACTTCCTCAGTGAAGTACTTGGCGAAGAACACTTCTTTGAATCCATTCCAGGACAACGTCGGCAAATTAACTGCCACCGACGCACTGTCCCACCAACGTCTGGCATCGCCTGCTAAAAGGAATATGGCACAACGGACTCTGTCTGCATCCTGCAGCTCCATGTAGTCAAAGATCAATTCGATGGACTTAATCCATCCCTCTGCTACCATCGGGTCAGTAGATCCCGAAAACTCCTTAGGATTCATCCTCTGGAACCTCTCATACACCGCTTCTGGTCTAGGCCTCTCCCCCGCGCCAACTGCAGCCTGATTCCTCGCAAACTGTGCGAAGAACTGAGTCATTCCTGCCAGCATCTGCGCTTGCATATCTGGCGGTGGAGGTGGAGGATTGGCTCTCTCCTCATTTCGGGTCTCTCTATCCTCTTCCCTTGCTTCTCGGTCAACCACACGTCTAGGAGGCATTCTGTTCCATCAATTACCCAACACATAAACCCACTATGCATGAACATCATATAAATGACATAGGATGCACGAAATCTAAACTCAAAACATGGATATGCTGAATCCATGATTCAATGCTTACTACATACATAATGCAAAAATTAAAACTTACAGACTTGAGGTGTGACTTCGAGAGCTTCTTGCGACTGGCAGTAGGCACAACCCTTTACAGGAACCTGGCTCTGATACCAACTGTAACGAACCGTATTCTTTACTACTTAAAATTTGCGGAAAAATTAAAAATTTTCTTGAATATAAACATCCATACAGTCGTCAACTCATCGTTCATAAAAATATCTTTGAAATCATCCACCACCAAAAAACTTGCTAACAAAATACTTGTCCCAAACATCTCTCACCGAAACATAAAAAAAAAATCAGAGTATTTTAAACTTGCATAAAAATGTTAAAATAACATGGGCGGTCCTCGGATCTAGCCTTCCGCTCAGTCCAAGCCTGCCCCTTGGTCGCCACCTCCGGTCTCCTCATAGACATCCTCACCTGCATCGATCAAGTCTAATGAGTCTAAAGACTCAACACGTATAAACTGGAAATAGCGAGTACTACATAATAAAATCACATGCAACTTTAAAATAGAACATACATACTTGAAGATTGGATTTGAAATGAACTTGAACTTGCATACGTACATAGACGTGCCATAACTTGAAAACATTCATAAACATGCTTACATACTTGATCATACTTAACCATACATGACTTCATTTTTGCGTAGAGGATGTTTCAAAGCAAGTGACTCATACATAATAAACGCCTGATCAGACAAACCACAGTACTGGGCTGACAGGGACGTATCCACTGCCACATACATGAGATCTCGTTCATAATTTAACGGGCTGGTTGGTCCCCGTTCATAATTTAACGCTTTTCAATCACGATCTAATCCGTTCATAATTTAACGGGGTGGAGAGGTCCTCGGCCACGTTCACCGACTTCCAAACCCATTCATAATTTGGTCACAAGACAATTAGCATACCTCAAAAACTTAAAATATTTTCTTGCACGTCAACATACTTACTTGGCGTTGAGGGATTCGTTGAACTTCGACCGGGGTCGTTGCTGCAACATACTAACGTGAATTCATAAGCTTAACGGGTGTAACTAAAACGTAACAGTCAAGCTTACCCACGAGTTCATACATTACCTTAGGACGTTCTAAAATTCCCGTGACTCGACATTGTTAAACATTGAACTAAACCAAGACATCAAACCTCAAAGCATGCCATAATATTCCCCAAAACTCAAGTACACGGACCCCGTGCCTAGGTCCGGCTCCCGGTCCGTGTGGGTGCGGTGGAATGACTCGTGAAGAAAAGGGAAGGCACGGACCCCGTGCTTAGGTCCGGGTGGGGGTGCGTGTAGGTGCGCAAAAGTGAAACTCGGGAAGAAGTGAGGACACGGACCCCGTGCTAGGGTCCATCTAGGGGTCCGTGTAGGCTCGCAAGGATGACACCGTGAAAGAAACAAAGGCACGGACCCCGTGTCATGGTCGGTGTATGGGTCCGTGTACCTACTGTGAACGCGAACTTACGAAAATTTTTGTACATGTTTTGCTTAACTTTCTAGACTCGATTGCACGGACTATGAATCGACACCCCGAGACCCATCCTAGCATGCTATAACATCAAACCAATTTCGTACGACATCCAAAGCAACGATGTTCACCCTATGGCACATACAATTCAAAAAACGTGGTAATCGACACCAACTCGATTCCTACGACTACTAAGGTGCTCGAGTACCTATCGACACTAAATGACATACAAAATACCAACCCAACATCATAATAATCATACTTAGACGCAACAACGATCGCCCGTCGATCCCCAACGAAGCCTGCAACAAATAAACTTCAAGAACGCATCAATATCATAATTTTCTGAAAACGCAGTTTGAGCAGTCACACGAAAAATGCCATAACTCACTCAATTTTTATCCAAAAATTTCGAATCTTATATCATATCGAAGGTATCAAAAAGTTCTACGTTTTTTGCGTTGAAAGTTTTCCCAAAATCTTGACCGAAAATTCGCAGTTTTAATAAGAACAGCAAAAACTTGGTTTAGATCTAAAAATTTTCCTTCAAAATCGATCCAAATAATTAACCGCTCAAACTACTACACATCATACATGGATTTTATGCATAAAAACAACGCAACACATACTATGACATGATCGACACAGCAAAAGAGAGATTATACATGCCTTATGATAACAAACGTTACCGAAACGGCGTCACCGAAGCGGAGATAGAAGCGAGGTTGATCCGGGACGATCGCGCAACGATTTTCTTGCCACAAAATACACGAAACCTACTGGAAATCTAGTGGGGTGGGGGGGGGGGGGGCTGCTCTAGGAACAAGAGCCCTAGGTCTTTCCTTGTTTTAACATAATAAAAATGTGAATTGTGATAGTATGTGTGTTTAGCCGATAAGTAGTGTGTGAAAAAATGTGTGTGTGTGCGTGAGTTAGGGGTGAATTTAGGGAAATAAATTACTTAAAAATAAATTAACAACTAATTAAAAGTTAATCAAGCACTAACTCACAATTTCTTGGAAATAAAATACACAGTGGTTTAAATAACTCCTTAATTAAAATAACACCCACACAATAATAAGTTTAAAAGTTTTAAACTCTCAAAATTACTAAATAAGTGCTTTAAGCTTTAAAAATGCTAAAAGTCAATAAATTATTTAAAACGCCCCGAACTTAGCTTAAAATAAAATACCACATTTAAAATTGCCACCAATCGTCACCGACTCTTTTCCTCAATCCCGCCTCGAATAATCGCCTGAAACGTGAAACTCGAAAAACATTTTAACGTGCATCACCATAAACATGAATAATTTAAAATAATGCATTTTCATAAATCATGCATGGCTAAAACTCATTTAAAATTAATTAAATGATCTAATAATTAAACAGATGCATGGGTTATATGTGTACTGAATTTGGGCACTACAATGGTTGAAGGAATTGTGATACTTGCAATAATCTCTTCCTTTTAACTCCGCCGTAGTGGGTAGCTTGTGATCTGAGGGGAATGTTATATATTTTTCCTTCACTAGGTGATCCAAAATTTCCCCCGTCTTTGATGCATCGAATGTATAGGGTGTTTGCACTGGAGGAATGTTTTTCTTGGAAAACTCTTCACTTTTGCGTTTCAAGAAAGAGACAATACGTGATCCGGAATTTGCTACTTCTGCCAATGCAACTTCCTCCACTTCCTGGAAATAAGAGCTCACTGTAGACTTTCTTTTATGACTCTCCTCTCGTAACAATTCTTCATACTCTGATACTTTGGCAGCAAGTTCATAAAAATCGCAGAATTCCATCTCTTGGAATTTCTTTCTAAGCTCAAAATCGAGCCCTCGTTGTGCCATCTTTACATATTCTGACTCGGGGAGGAAAACTCGGCATCTGCTTCTCACCTTCTTGAATTTACAAATGAAATCATTAGCAGATTCCCCGGGTTTTTGGACCACCCTTGACAATTCCTCTATACTGATCTCGGGCATTGTTCTGAAGAATTGTGTATGGAACTGCCGTTCCATATCATGCCAAGTCATAATCTAGTTCTAAGGTAGCGTTGCATACCACGTGAAAGTAGTGCTGGTCAAGGAATTGGGGAACAAACGTAGCTTGTAATTGGAAAAGTTCTCCAAATTTGCTAACTCCTCACACTGAATTGTAAACCTGGCCACATGTTCCACGCTGGATTGACCATCTTCCTCGGAGTATAACGTGAAGTCTGGAATGCGGTATCCTCTTGGATAAGGGTTGTCACGATCCACAACATAAGGATACGGTTTATGGAATTCTGGTAGGTTGATTGGCGTCACTCCTGGGCCATACAACTCTTGGATAACATCACGTACCGTCTCAAAATCCAACACTGGAGTTTGTCGTAACTGGTGAGGAGAATAGAATGCCCCCCGAGTGTTATTCCCCGAACCTGGCACTGAATATCCACGCATTCCCCCATCACCATACATCCCTTGATGTAAGTTAGGAGACGTAACAGATAACATATTACCAGCCATTTGTTTACTGTTACTGCAATTTTGAAATTTTAACCCCGATTCCTCATCCCTTTTGTGCGGAGGAGTGTACCTTCCTTCCCTGACAGATTCAGGAATCAGTACTTCTCCCAAGCGGTGATTTTCGCCTGCTTGAGTAATCCTTGATCCTTGGCCTTGGTCTTTAAATAGTTTATCATTTTCTGATGTGACACCCTCTCCTTTTGCAGACTTCCTCCATTCCTTCACGTCTACCACAAATTCCATCATAACAGTAGCGAAATCTTGGGTCATTTCTCTGAGATCACTGCGGATATTCTTTTCCATAGTCAACATGAAGTTTGTTGAAGTTCCATCACCACCGAAAACAACAACTCCTTCCTTCATAGTCTCTTCTTCGAACTGGTGAACAAGTCTTTCAACAGTTTTTCCATCTGCATCAGTTTCCTCTTCCTGTGAGCGATGACCTTTCCCCTGCGATGGAGGAATTCCCTCATTTTTCTCAGTACGCTTTGTAGGCATTTGGTCCCACCGGGCGTGCCAATTTGTTTATCACAAAAATTGCGGGTGTGCCAGGAACGTGTTTGTGCCAAAGTTGTGAAATAATCCGACTTCTCTATCAAACGTTGCGACTCTCGATTCGATCGTTCGTTCTAATTCCTTCGAAATGGCTCCAAAAATATGAACACGAAATGAGGAGTATAATGAAATTAAAGGAAAAATCTATAAACAACATCAACATTCATTATGCTGTTATAAATTCGAACAAAGTTTTTACATAAAATGTGGAAAGACATACTAAAATCTATAGAAAAAGATTGCTGGAAATGGAAGTAAACAACAGACAAATGAGAGAAAATTCTGCAAAGAGTTTGCTATTGATTTTTTGTGAATTTTGTCGAGAGCTCTCTCTGATCCTTCCTTCTATTTTTGTCGTGCCCCACATGGAAGTTTCAACCACATTCCACGATCACTCACGTTGGATCGTGGCTCAACTTCTGCCTGCCATTCTTCCTGGGCTAGAATATTTGGGCTTCTGAATATGGGCCTCTGAGTAAATTTTGGACACAACACTATGACTATAGGATTTTAACTTGCCTAAAAACTGAGGGGGAAATTGAAAAAGACGAGTTCAAATTATTGTACTTCATACTTTTTGACGTGTAAAATTGGGGCAGCTACAAATAAATTTTGTTCTTGACAGTTAGTACATTTTGGCCTCTAATTGGTTAGAATTCGGTAATATAATTTTTTTTCCTCATTTAACCCTTTTCTGGTCTGATAAATATAAAAAAATAAATTTATTGTGCTAAAATAAAAATTATATATATAACACAATTAATTGTCAACTTCAGGGAGGGAACCGCCCCAAAAGATTGGGTGTGCTCCAAACCGGATCTCAATTTTTCTATTAGTATAAATAGTGTATATGTTATTTTATCCCACTTCAAAAGTTTGGTTTAGCTTACAAAATAATTATTGAGAGTAACTCAGCCTACTAACTCTTCGACAAATTAAGTTCTACTTTGTCTTGTGCTTAAAAGATCAAATTTTATCTGTAAACATGTACCGATCCATGGAAGCTTATGGGAAAATCTTTTATTTCACGGTATTGATATTATTGTCCATGTAATTTAATTTTTTAAAGCGGTTTTTTTTATGTATATTCTTGAAATATAATATCTATTTATGAGCTGAGCAGATCTCTTGTGAGACGGTCTCACGAATCTTTATCGAGTCAACCCTACCGATATTCACAATAAAAAGTAATATTTTTTCATGGATTACTCAAATAAAATATCCGTCTGATAAAATACGATATGTGAGATCGAATCATATAAGTTTTTATCTTATGAGCTTTGCTCATATCTGTTCAAGCAAGAGAAAAGAAAAGATTGCATTCAATATGTATTCGTTCCTGCAATTGTCTTTTACTATTTTGTTGATTAATTATTCTGTCTCGTTTTTACAGCAGACATTTTTTTTCCGATTTCATGAAAAATATAATATTAGGCATTTATAGAACATTGATATTCAACTTACAATATAGATTTGCTTTTGATTGTATATTATTGATTTTATATCTAAAATTCATTCATAAATTATATATTTTTACTTTTATTTTATTAACTTTGTTACGCAAACCACTTTTCGAACATTAAAATTATTACAAGATTGTATTGTAATAATTGTTGTATATTAGTGAAAGAATAAAAAAAATAATTTTTTTTATAAGAATACAAGAAAACATTGTGCATGGTATCGCAGAGCACTAACCCTCACGCCTCACCTCCATATTTTCGCTCTTAGCCTAGACTCTAAGGGGGCGTTGGTTTATGGGATTAGATGGGTTTATAATTTTTAAACCCACCTAATCAAGCATTTGGTACGATTTTTATTTAACCAACTCAATTCCTCTTATAAATGATTAGGTTGTATAAGGTGTGATAAAATAATCACTCCTCACCCCCTATGATTATTTATCCAACTCTTAATCCATTCTACTTTTCCAATTTTACACTTCTCTTATATCCAAACGCACCGTCACGGCCGACCGCCGCCGACGACTGCCGGCCGGCCGCCGCGGGATGACGACCGCCGACAATCGTCGGCCGACGTCGCCTACTGCCGGCTGACCGCCGGAATACCGCACCCGTCGCAGGTCGACCGCCGCCTACTGACGGTCGACCACCGCCGCCGCCGGCCGCCCGACCACCACGCCGTCGCCGCCGCCGGAGTAAAGAAGGAAAAAAAATAAATGGACAATTTTGTCATTTCATCAAAAAATTCAAAATTATCCCACACTTAAAAATCTTATCAAACAAAATACAATTTTACATTATATATTATATTTCTATCACAATCATTCTTTTTATCATTTACGTATTAATCATTAATTTATTTTATCCTCCAAACCAAACGTAATTTAATATTTTTCTGGACCGATTCCTTGTAATTTTATTGCAACTAATTACTTATTGTCTTATTTTAATGCCATTGTTTATATATAAAAAAAAAATATGTTGCAGCCATCGAGCGAGGACAACAGTAGGGCAGCAGATCTATTCGTCCAGAAGTAAATGCACGTCAACGACAACGAACAACCAATTTGCCTTTTAATAAAGATCGACTAAAATATTGTGTTTTATTTAGATTTATTTTATATCAATTTTAGTTCTATGGATTCATCTGAAGAAGTCAAAACGACTTGACTTCAGCACAAATCCAATTTCCATTTTAATTTTTTTTAAAAAAAGTTTATTATTCAATTTTTAATATTTATTTATTCATCTAATAATTTTATGTCCCAATATAACTTTCTTAATTTTTGTTTTTATTTTGAAAGGATTCCAAATGACTCTCTGAGACTTACTGTAAAAGTCAAATTTTGGGAAAAAAATGCATCAAACTTTTTAAATGTAGCAAGACTTGGACTCATTGGGTAACTAATGCTGTGAAATTTTATACTTATTTTATTTGAATAATTAGTGGAGTATAAAATTCCACGTGGGAATGTCTGATAGGGAAGTTGGTGTGCCTATTTAAATCCCCATGTTTCCAAAGCAAGCGCACACCTCAAATCAAAATTACATTACATCCAAGAAAATGGCTGCCGAGATTCCAGATTTCTCCCAGTCAGTTAAACTCAAGTACGTGAAACTTGGGTACCAATACCTCGTGAATCACATGCTAGCCTTCTGCCTTATCCCAGTAATCGTCACTCTTTCGCTAACACTCCTCCAAACGGGGCCCGAACAGATCTATCAGCTATGGAGTTCCATGCGATTCACCTTTGTTCAGACCATTTGTTTCTCATTCCTCACCGTTTACGCTTCCACTGTCTTCTTCATGACGCGCCCTCGGACCGTCTATCTCGTTGATTTCGCACTTTTTGAGCCTCCGCAGAGCATGCGAGTCTCCTTTGCAGGATTCATGGAGCATGCCAGAATGGCTTTGTTCCCTGAACCAAAGAGTATCCATTTTCAGATGAAGATCCTGGAGCGGTCGGGTCTTGGGGAGCAGACCTGTTTGCCCCCTGCGATTCATTACATTCCTCCGTGTCCGAGCATGGCGCTTGCCAGAGAAGAAGCCGAACTTGTCATCTTCTCCTGCGTGGATACCTTGTTTAAGAATACAGGGATCAAGCCCAAGGACGTGGATTTCTTGATCCTGAATTGCAGCCTTTTCTCGCCGACTCCTTCTTTAACAGCTATGGTGATTAACAAATACAAGATGAGAAGCAATATTAAGAGCTTCAACTTATCTGGGATGGGTTGCAGCGCTGGTTTGATTTCTATAGATTTAGCCAAAGATCTTCTGCAACAGTATCCCAACTCAAATGCGGTGGTTATAAGCACAGAAATACTCACCCCTAATGTTTATAAAGGGAAAGAAAGAGCGATGCTCCTCCCCAACTGCTTGTTTAGAATGGGCGGCGCCGCCATACTTCTGTCGAACAGGTGGTCGGATCGCCGCCGCGCCAAGTATCGTCTCTCACATGTTGTGAGAACCCACAAAGGAGCCGATGATCCGTCATACAGATGTGTATCACAAGAGGAAGACTCAGAAGGAAATGTAGGAATAATGCTAAACATTGATCTAATGAGGATAGCTGGTGAAGCTTTGAAATCCAACATAACAACCATCGGCCCCCTGGTTCTCCCCGCATCGGAGCAAATTCTGTTCGCGATTTCACTCATCAGAAGAAAACTCTTCGACGACAAACTGAAGCCATATATTCCAGATTTCAAGAAAGCTTTCGAGCACTTCTGCATACACGCCGGAGGAAGGGCGGTGATCGACGAACTACAGAAGAGCCTTCAACTCACTGCGGAGCAGGTGGAGGCTTCCAGAATGACTCTGCACCGATTCGGAAACACTTCTTCTTCCTCACTCTGGTACGAATTAAGCTACATAGAATCGAAAGGAAGGATGAAGAAAGGAGATAGAGTTTGGCAGATTGCATTTGGAAGCGGATTCAAGTGCAACAGCGCCGTCTGGAAATGTAATCGGACGATCAAGAAATCGAATGCCGGAGCATGGGCCGATTGTATTGATAAATACCCAGTTCATATTCCGGAAGTGGTGAAGCTCTAAATTTGAATATAATTTCTTTTATCTAATTAAATAATTTCGTGTGAGGATTAATATTTGGGGTGTGACAAATTATTGATTTTTTTTTAGAGATTAATTAAATAATTTCGTGTGAGGATTAATATTTGGGGTGTGACAAATTATTGATTTTTTTTTTAGAGATGGTTGATGTTAAATAAATTTATGTAAGGATTAATATTAAGGGTGGGTACGGTACGGTATACCGTACCGAACTACGGTACCGTATACCGTACCGAAAATATCGGTATGGAATTTTTCCATACCGATACGAACATTCGGTATACCGAATTTTCGGTATGGAAAAATTTCATACCGGTACCGTACCGACACCGAAAATTTTGCCGGTATACCGAAAACATTTTCGGTATACCGACATTTTTTCGGTATACCGAACTTAAATTTAAAAAATAATAATAATAAAAAATTATTTTCGGTATTTCGGTATATACCGAAAAAAAAAATATTTCATACCGATACCGAAAATTTCGGTACGGTATGATACCGTACCGAAATGTTCGGTATACCGATTTTTTCGGTAAGTTCGGTATTTTTTCGGTACGGTTTTTCGGTATTTCAGTATTTTTTCCCACCCCTAATTAATATCTACGTATCTCATACCGTACCGAAATTTTCGGTATACCGATTTTTTCGGTAAATTCGATATTTTTTCGGTACAGTTTTTCGATATTTCGATATTTTTTCCCACCCCTAATTAATATATATGTATCTTTCAATATTTGTTTTTAGATCCTTGACTTCCTTCCATATATGGAGATTTCTCGACAATTCAACACGTTTGAATGATGTGAGATTTTGGTCACATTTCGTAACTTTATTTCATGATGATGTGGATATTGATAACTTAATCTTATGGTTATACAAATTTTATTTCATAAAATAAATGGATATTTAAGAAAAATTACGTATATTTTCACATAATAAAAATTTAAAATATTTCACATAATTTAAAAAGACGGTTCCACGGATCGTATTTTTTGAGACAGATCTCTTATGTGGATCATATTGTGAATATCAGTAGGACTGACTCGTCTCACATATAAAGATTCGCGAGACCGTCTCACAAGAGACCTACGTTAAAAAATATAATTAAAAAATAACACACATAATTTTAAATTGCAAAAATAATTTTAAAAAACATGTGTAATTAAAAACAATATGTGATTAATTATTCATTCCCGTTCTTCCCCGCCATTAATTTATATTTTTAATTTTTTTAAAAAAATATTAGAACTTTCAGATTAAATCTGCCCGTTCATAAAACATTTTCTACACATCGATCTACATAAATTTTTTTTTTTTTAAGAGAAATTCCAGGTTGCTATCATTCTAAATCTTCCTAGATTTATTTAAAGTCAATGTTACTTCGAGAATCAATGTCTAAACCAAAATTGAAAATGCATTAACGTGCAATTGATATTATGAAATGAGAATTATTTATCTTGGCCGTCTTGAAACTGTATTTAAAGATTAATTTGCATCGGCCATTGCCATGAAATTTAGCAAAATTTCATTTTTTTTATTGAAGGGCTTTTGGCATCCTGAACCCCAAAATTTCTCAAATAATTTTAATTTAAAGAAAGACATGTTAACAACGCCGTGAATATAGATATATTTTACATTAAAAAAATATGGAGGACCTTTGAAAAGTATGAACTGTATTAAAACCTTATTTATTTGGCTCATTATTTCTCCGCCAGTAATTTATTACGGTTTTGAATTATTGCCCTACTTATGAAGAGAAAAGAAAATTAAAATTTTGGTACTGCAATTTGTATGTTTTTTTGTCTTGTCGTTGATCAATTTACTATATTTGTTCACTAATTTATTTTTTCTTTTTCAATTTTGATCATTTTTTAATGAAAAGTTAACGTTTCATCGTACTCGTCAACAATGTTCGTTTCTACATCTGAAATTTTTTGGTGACACATCATCATTTTTCGATGTAACTTCGTAACTTTCCAACCTCACATCAACGCTCCAATGAAGGACTAAAATTGAAAAAAAAATGTTAACTGTGAATTGACCGAAAACAAGATGATGGATCGGTTTTGACATCTGCGAGGCTGATTCAAACACAATATTCTTAATGAGCTGCAATAGCTCGTTTTCTAAGAATGTAAACATCGATGAATTAGATCGAGTTTTGATTCAAACCAAGCGGAAAATACTAGAATTAATCATTCATTAAGAAAGCTAATCAGTTTAAATCTTTTAACTTGTGTAAACTTGACTAACTGATATAAAGGGGGATCAGTTCTTCCATATATCAATTCAGTTATGGTGAGAACTGAACTCATAATAGCTCGAACTGATCAAATCAGTTTGAAAATAATAGTTAAACAGTCAAGTACACAAGATATATTTATAGATGTTCGGAGATTTCAATTGCTCCTACGTCACTCCTTCTACCACCTCGGGTAGGATCCACTAGAAGACTTTGATTTATACAATGCCTTGAACAAACCTACTCGGCTTAGGACTTACACTATTGCCTAATTGAACTCCTAGACTAGACTGAAGGCAACACCTTCCAGCCAACACTTGTTTAACGTCTATGTGTCAAATACTGTAACGACCCATTACAGGCCCAGTGGACCGCCCATACGACCCACTGCCCTGATCGACCCAAGGCTATCCCGATCTTGGGCTCCCTCAAAGGGGCCTTTTCCCTCACGGGCTTTCCATAGGCGTCGTACGGGTTACTCATAGGATCTCCCTCTCCCTACAAAGGGGTTTCTTTCGCCTCCCCAGGACTCGATCCCATGACCTATAGGATAAGTACATTGATATCAAGAGTCCTAGTAACAATTGATACCAGGACTCTTGATATCAATGTACTTATCCTATAATTAATGGGATCGAGTCCTGGGGAGGCGAAAGAAACCCCTTGGTAGGGAGGGGGAGATCCTATGAGTAACTCGCACGACGCCTATGGAAAGCACGTGAGGGAAAAGGCACCTTTGAGGGAGCCCAAGATCGGGATAGCCTTGGTTCGATCGGGGCAGTGGGCCGTATGGGCGGTCCACTAGGCCTGTAATGGGTAGCTCAATTGGTACCAGGACTCTTGATATCAATGTACTTATCCTATAGGTCATGGGATCGAGTCCTGGGGAGGCGAAAGAAACCCCTTGGTAGGGAGGGGGAGATCCTATGAGTAACCCGTATGACGCCTATGGAAAGCACGTGAGGGAAAAGGCCCCTTTGAGGGAGCCCAAGATCGGGATAGCCTTGGGTCGATCAGGGCAGTGGGCCGTATGGGCGGTCCACTGGGCCTGTAATGAGTCGTTACATTAAAAGACGAGCTCAATTGGTACCAGGACTCTTGATATCAATGTACTTATCCTATAGGTCATGGGATCGAGTCCTGGAGAGGCGAAAGAAACCCCTTGGTAGGGAGGGGGAGATCCTATGAGTAACCCGTACGATGCCTATGGAAAGCCCGTGAGAGAAAAGGCCCCTTTGAAGGAGCCCAAGATCGGGATAACCTTGGGTCGATCAGGGCAGTGGGCCGTATGGGCGGTCCACTGGGCCTGTAATGGGTCGTTACAAATACCACATACACAAGTTTAATGTCTTTGTGCAAGACTCACTCAGCTTATCAATGAGCTCTACTCTCTGTATGTACGCGACTGATTGTGTGTGCGTGTGTGTGAGAACTGATATGATTACAACACGACAATGTTCTCACACATTGAGGGAATTGTGCTTCTAATCTAAGCTGATAACACGTTGAAGTGTTCCCTCAAATCTGGGCTGATTGCTTTTTGTAAGCTGATATGCGTTGAGCGTGCCATTCTCTATTGATTTCACACACTTGTATATCGATGATCTTGGTATGATATTTATAGATGCAATGAGACCATACACCAAGACTCATCAAATATGTTTGTTGCAATTTGAATATGTTCCTCGAAATATGTCTGTACTTTCCGACAACCAATATGGAACGTTTTGGCTTAAGCACTGCTGCAACGTTCATTATTGTCATTTGACTGTACAAAAGCTTTTCCTCAGTGCGTACAGCTGGATTCCATTTGAATAAGCTTGTCGTGTTCTGCAAACTGATTGATTCCTAACTTATGTTCTAAACTGGTCAATTGAACTGATCTTGAACTGGTTTTGTGAAATCAGTTGGCTCGTCAGCTGAACTGATTTCACTGCTTAAGCTGAACTAGTCAGTTGAGCTCTTCATCAGTTTAGCTCTTCATCAACTGGCCGGGCTTCTGAAGGTCTTGTGCTGAACAACCTATCAACTGGAGAATCAGTTGAACTGATCCTTGATATATCAGTTGAACTGATTCAATTTGGGCAATCAGTTGGCGCTTTCAGTTTTGCGTCTCTATAGCTTCAGTTTTGGGTCGAAACTGATCAGTTCGAATCCTGATCAGTTTTAGCTTCTGCGCACATAGATAAATTCATTAAAAACAAAATAAGAAGTTTTGTTAACATCAAAATCAAGATTCCGAACATGAAATGTTCCAACAATCTCCCCAATTTTTATGATAACAAAACTTGAGAAATTAACGCGAACTATAAATTTAAAATTTTAAAATTTAATACTGATTCTCTCCCTTTGTGAGAATAAAAAACATTTAAGGTGATTAAAAAGAATTTTTCATTTCTAGGGTTAAGAAAAGCTCCCCTTCAAAAACTTAATTTAAAACCAGTTTAAAACGAATTTAAAACATTTTTCAGTTCAATGGATAAATTTTAAAGAAATCTCCCCCTCAAGAACTAAATTAAAAACTCCCCTTAAAAATATAAGCATTCACGTGTTTTAATGAAGTTTTAGCAACATTTAACTTTCAAACAGTCTAGGCAACACATTAACTGAAAATATCAGTTCAATTACATTCAAACCAACTGGATAAACATGATATTTATTTAATCAAATAAGTATCCTTTGTATTATACATTTAAGCATACCAACATGTGTAAGGGAAATGCTACTACAATAACAGATTTTAAAAAACATCAAATATCAGTCAGTTTATACATAATAGAATTGAATATACCAATAAATTGTTGCCTTCAATACTTTGAAATTCTGCAACGATCTTGAGTCTCTTTTTGCTAGAAGAGCAACTAATTTTCCTTGGACTTGATCTCTGTACTGGCTAACTGGTCGAGTTGACTCAAATTGGACTCAACTGATGCTGAAAAGCATTGATTATCTATTTTGATCTGATATGTTAATGAAGCGACGGTATACTATTGATGATTAAGCTCCTAATCATCCAAAATTTCAGCTTAGCTGGGCTTCGTCCGTTGGTCAGCTGAACTGGTAGGATGGCAACTAAAATCTTGCCCACCGATCAGTTTAGCTGTTCTGCTGTCAGTTGAATTCAAAACCCTGCAAATTGCTAAAACAACAAAATCCGGAGTCGAGAGAAGTGGCTACAATGTTAGTTGCAGATCCCAAAATAATCTTCTCTCTTCCAAAAGTAAACTCATATAAAATTTTTAAGAGTATTTTGAAATCCATTTTAAATAACATTTTGAAACATATTTTAAAATATTAGCTTTCAAATGTTCTTCTTAGAACAACTAGCTCTAATACCAATTGATGGATCGGTTTTGACACCTACGAGGGTGCTTCAAACACAATATTCTCAATGAACTGCAATAGCTCGTGTTCTAAGAATGTAAACACCGATGAATTAAATCGAGTTTGGTTTAAACCAAGCCAAAAATACTCAAAATAATCATTCGTTATGAAAGCTAACCAGTTTAAATCTTTTAAATTGTGTAAACTAATTAATTGATATAAGGGGGATCGGTTCTTTCATATATCAGTTAAGTTCTGATAACAGCTCGAACTGATCAAACCAGTTTGAAAACAATAGTTAAGCAGTTAAGTACACAAGATATGTTTATGGATGTTCGGAGACTTCAACTGCTCCTACGTCACTCTTTCTACCACCTTGGGTAGGATCCACTAGAAGAATTTGATTTATACAATGCCTTGAACAAACCCACTCGGCTTAAAACTTACATTACTGCCTGACTGAACTCCTAGACTAGACTGAAGGCAACACCTTCTAGCCAACACTTGTTTAACGTCCATGTGTCAAAGACTACATACACAAATTTAATGTTTTTGTGTAAGATTCACTCAGCTTATCAATGAGCTCTACTCTCTGTATGTACGCGACTGATTGTGTTTGCGTGTGTGTGAGAACTGATATGATTACGACACGACAGTGTTCTCACACATCGAGGGAATTGTGCTTCTAATCTAAGCTGATAAAACGTTGAAATGTTCCCTCAAATCTGGGCTGATTGCTTTTTGTAAGCTGATATGCGTTGAGTGTGCCATTTTCTATTGATTTCACACACTTGTATATTTGTCCACGCACTTGTATATCAATGATCTTGGTCTGGTATTTATAGATGCAATGAGACCGTACACCAAAAATCATCAAATATATTCGTTGCAAGTTGAATATGTTCCTCGAAATATGTCTGTACTTTTCGACAGCCATTCTGAAACGTTTTGGCTTAAGCACTGCTGCAACATTCATTATTGTCGACAAAAGCTTTTCCTTAGTGCGCACAACTGGATTCCAATAAGCTTTTCGTGTTCTGCAAACTGATTGATTCCTGACTGATGTTCTTAGCTGGTCAGTTGAACTGATCTTGAACTGGTTTGGTGAAATCAGTTGGCTCATCAGCTGAACTGATTTCACTGCTTCAGTTGAACTGGTCAGCTGAGCTCTTCATCAGTTGAGCTTTTCATCAGGTGGCCGGGCTTCTGAAGGTCTTGTGCTGAACCACCTATCAGCTGGATAATCAGTTGAATTAGTCTTTGATATATCAGTTGAACTGATTCAGTTTGGGTAATCAGTTGGCGCTTTCAGGTTTGCATCTCGATATCTTCAGTTTTGGCTCGATAACTGTTCAGTTCGAATCCTGATCAGTTTCAGCTTCTGCGCACTTAGGTAAATTCATTAGAAACAAAGTAACAAGTTTTGTTAACATCAAAATCAAGATTGCGAACATGAAATGCATCAACACAAGACCAAAAAATTGTAATTTACATTTTTTTTCCAATGAAATCTTTTTTCACCAGATTGTTTATGTGACGTTGAAAATGGATTATGTGACATCAAAAAATGATGACCTGTTAATAAAAAAATTTACGATGTGGCTGCGGATATTGTTGACATGTTTAATGACACGACCACTCTTCACTGAAAATGAATAAAATTAAAAAACTACAAATTAATGGAATAAGATTATGAATTAACCGATAATATGGCAAAAATGAAAAATGTTTAAATTATAAGATCAAAATATAATTTTCTTGTTTTAAACAAGCATGATAGGAATATTAATTAATGGATTGATTATTATCATATGTCTCTATATATTAATATTATGTCATGTCATTTATGCATAAAGATATTCACTTCACTCTGCTTATTTATCAGCTTGCAATATATCCTCCGTGGTTGGCCAAATAAAAGTCTTAATTGGTACGATTATTCAAGGCATTTTTCGTTGCCATCCCCTAATATTATTAGCTCTCTATTCGTAATTTTATTTCCCAATTCGAAACAAGTTATAAAACCCCCAAAATTTAAGATACTTAGAATTATTAGTATCAATGTAATGTGAAATAATTAGATACAATGTGTATATGTTAATAGTCAAGTTGAAAATCTGAGCTCGTTAATCGAAATGAAAATGGTCAAAATGGATGAAAATAAAATGCAAAAAGAAACAAGTAGTACTTCATGCCTGCTTGACTAGTTAGAACATTATCTATGCTAATCGGATGATGAAAAATCGAGATGGATGACTCGATTACAGCTGTTGGCTAAAAATAAGTAGTTCTGATATTTTTGTCATATATCTCCGCTTGATTATCGAAATGTAATTATTTGGTATGCGTTATGAATCTAACACAACGATCTGCAAATAATTCTCGAAAGTCAAAGTCTAAATCATAGCTTAAAATTCAGATAAACCACGGTAAAGTAGTTAGATCTGCACTGATTCTGCATTAAATGAAGAAAAAGTTAAAACTTATATGTATTATGGTATTTCAAGAATATCTCTCTCACACAAACTCAATACACTCGTTTCCTAATAGATAAAGGAAAGGATACAACTTTATGTTCATCGTTTTGCCTAAACATCGAAGAATCAAGAATTATAATCAAGAAAAGAGACAAGCTCGGCTTGGTGCAGCTAGATTTAGATTTTCTAGACACTCTAGCTGGACCAGCTAAACATTCCAGTCGGACCAGCTAAAAACAACCCTATATTAAAAAGTGGCCAGCTACTCGAATATGACATTTTTAATGTTAAAAATCATACAAAATTTTCTCAAACGATCATATTCTTGTTTCAAACATTAATATCATTCTTGGAGATCATAAATACAACACTTTAAAGATCAAACAACAATCATTTGATGTGAATTCAAAGCATGTGCTGATTATAAGAAGAAAACAAGCTAAAGTGAGAGCAAACTCAAGAAATGAGTTTGAGGATACCTTTGAGAAACATGCACTGTAATAATTTAAAGCCTGGCGCACAATCACTTGCACATATATATAAGATTAGAGCTTCAAAGAATATTTGAGTGATAGTATTTATACAAAGACTTTAAAAATTGTGTTTGTAGTCTTGTCATAAGAGACATTAAAAATTATGCGAATTGTGAGGTTGCGATCTACAATCGAGAGTGTGCTAGAAGTTTCGATTAGATAAGATATTAGTCCTAAGTCGAAGTGGGTTTTCACAAGATATTGTATAAAACAAAGTCTTCTAGTAAACACTTTCCAAAGTGGAGGAAGGCATGATGTATAAGTTGTTAATCTCCGAACATTCATGAAAAAATTTGTGCATCTTAATTTATCGCATTTTATTATTGTTGTTATTTTAGTAGGAATTGTTGAATCATTTTACATGTTCTTTCAATTCCCAAAATATTGCTTCAAAAATATTTAATAAAATGATTCATCCAAACTATTTTTGTATATTCAACTTTCATATCTTTTAAATTTTTTTCAAAATATTTAATCGGTTTTAGAGATATTACTTTGAGTTTCTTTTGCTTGATTTTGAATCAAACTCAATAAAATTTCTCGATGCTCGATTCAATTTTTTAACATTTCAAGACAAGCTATTGTAGCTCACATTTTGTAAAATATTTTATAAGAGTTATTCACCCCCTCTAAACTCTTTTTTGATGCCAACAAATGGTATTGAAGAGAGATGTTCATGAAAAATCAGTTGAAACTAATTTTATTTTAAAATATCTATCTCCAGATTTTTCATATATATATATATATATATATATATATATACATAGTTGAGAATTTCTGACAACTTGTAGCACCCATGAGAAAAATGACATAACTCTTTGCTCGATTGTCAAAATGGTGAACCTATTTTTGTGTAGCAAAGTTGACTCGTAGAGGATCGTAGTGTTATAAAATTTTCAGCCTGGTCACACTCGAGGAAAAACAGTTTATTGGTTAAAATCTGACCATGTGTGATGCGGAAGAAAAAAGGAATGAACAAAGTTGGTGTTTTTTCCGAGAAGCCCAAAGATGTTGCATTCATCAATTAAAATACAAATAAATTCAAATTTGAGTTATACATCGTTAAGAAAACTCGATAACTCGTTCTGAAATTATTTTATTCTTCAACGAAATGTACTTGAGTTTGGTACTGACATAATATTCTACTTTTTGTTAGCATTGTTTTGGCTGTTAAATTCTTCGAAATTTCCTTAAATCTAATATTTTGGTTAGAGTTTAATGAGGGAATCTCTTAAATGTCTAATTAATATTTGAATTGGCAAATATATCACGATTTTTTGTTGCTTGAAATTTTAAGTTAATATTGCATATTTTTGGTAAAACTTGTTTACTCAACTTGATATATATGTGTCGAATGTATTTTAATGTGAGTTAAAATTAGATATTTTTTTCTATTATTTGCGTATTTCATATTTTGAAATATCATTTTTGAAAATATTTTTATTAGTTAGTCACCCTCTACTTTTATCAATTTAAAATATTAAAAAATATAGGAAGAGACTAATTATAGTTTTATGGGGAATATTGTATTTAAATCTTGAATGGAAAAAATTTGTGTTTAATTTTTTTAAAAAAATCGATATTTTTTATTCTCAAAAATGGGAAAAAAATGTTAGATAAAATTATTTTTATAAAAGTTTTGTGATTATAATAAAAGGTGAGATTGTTGGGTTGTGAAAATTCTAACAACAATAATTTTGATGATAACAGAACTTGATATTGTGTTGCTAAAATATTTCATTAAGTGTGTAATTGATAAATTTCAAGTAAAAAGATTTGAGTAGCTAGAATTCGAATTTAGTCAAGTTGAAAATTTGGCAAGCTGAAATATGTTGATGATATCTTATAGCTCATCAATAGAAAGGACTGTCAACCAAAACAACTAAATAAACAACTCAAAAAGCTACAAGTCATATTTCAGGCCAACTCGACAAGTTCAGATGTAATCTATGCTAACCGGACACTGAAAAATGGAGCTGGATGACACAGTTACTGCTGTCGGTCTTAAATGAGTAGTTATGGTATTCTGGCCATATCTCTTAGCTCCATTATCTAAATGGAATGATTTAGTATGCTTAGAAAGCTAACAAAATTATCGACAAAACATCTTCCAAAGTCGAAGTCCGAATCGGAGCTTAAGAAGCTGATAAATCGCAATGGAGTTGCTAGTTCTAAATCTTTCATACAAACTTAAAATTAAGTGACTCCAAATTCTTTGAAAATACAAGAGAAAGAACTACAACTTTCATGTTAATCACGTTGTTCAAAAATAGATGAATCAAAAGTTAATCAAGAGAAGAGAGTAACTCGACTTGGTGTAGCTAAACTTGGGCCAGGTACATACTCTAGCCGCACTACCTTGAAACCAGCCTGACATAAAAAAATGGTCAGCAACTCGGATATGACCGTTTTAATGTCAAAAACCATAAAGAACCTCTTCAAACGATCATATTCTATTTTTAAAAGTTCATATCATTCTTGAGACCATAAATATAATATTTTGAAGATCAAACAAAAATCTTTTGATGGTTATTCAAAGCAAGAGTATATTATAAGAAAAAAACAAGCTAGAATGAGAGCACATCCAAGAAAAGAGTGTGAGAGATACATTTGAGAGATATACCTTGTAATAGTTTAAATCCTCACACACAATCACTCATGTATATATACATGAGAGTTGAACTTCGAATAAAAGTTGAGTGATAGTCTTTATATAAAAACATTAAAGATTGTGATTGAAGTGTTGACATAAGAGACATTAAACATTATGCAGATTGTGAGATTGCGATCTACAATCGATAATACGCTAAGAGCTTCTCTTAGACAAGAGATAATGTGGGGACCCGGACGCTAATTCACGTCTTAATCATTATTAATGTCAAATATAACAATTAAGAAAAGTGGGACTAAATTTTTTTCTTTTTAATTTACAAATATAAGTGTGGAAACGTAATAATAATCTATCTGATATACATGTCAATATCAAAGTACACGTCCTGTACTACATGTCTCCATCTCAACTAGTTTCAACGACTATACATTCAGTGCTGAATCATATTCTGCTTCTGGGCCCGGATCTCCACGCTAACTATAATCTCTCATCCTCTTCCTGATCCTGATCCTGTCCCACCTGTTGTCATGCACACATACAAACAAGACAACAGCCGGATAACTCCGATGAGAATTACATTCCCAGTATAAATCATGTATACATGCATTTCATATAAACAGATATAAAAGCATGAAATAGATATTCATAACATGTATCAAATCAGAAACATAAATCAATACAAACTCTAAATCACACTCCATGATTCTTAGACTCTGACTCGACTCATCCTAATCTAGGGATCCCGCTCTGAATAAGAACATACACCCACCTACACTCCCGATCGGGGTGGTGGTACGTTCTTATTCGCGGACTTTGGCTCTTTCCATATCGAACATCAGTAATAGAAGAAACTCTAATTCTATCTACTTCGATATAATCAAACGTCCGGCATCTTGGCGAATCAGCCACTAACTAGGCATATCAGCCTTGACATATCCTGCCAAACCTCTGTGAAAATGTGTAATGGGCCCAGTGATGATTCCATCACTATCAGGCACCCTTATCACGAGATCAATCGTCTACGACTAGGCATATCCGCCTATGACTCAATACATAAATCCATATATCAAAGATATCAATTTCATTCAACTGCAAATATCAATGCAATAAGGTAAAGTATGTGATTTTGGGAAACTCAAGTCAAGTCAACTCGAGTTGTGCAATCCCGCATCCACATCAATTTATACCTTTCTCTTCTCGGTCTGACGAAGTCGAAGTGTCGAAGTCAAATCTGTCCATATCCAATCTGAAATGACAATATCGAATAGACTGTGTCAATATACAGCTCAATTCAAGGCCTGTTCTGATCAATACGCAGATCAAGACATAATCTGATCAATGTTAACGATACAACGGTACAATCTAAACCAAATGAATCTGTTAATATCAATCTACTGATGTTTCGATGGCATAGCAATACAATCTCAATAACCATGTCAACTTCAACATCACAGATATAATAATACGACTCATAATCAATATCAGTACAACCCGAAATCTTAATAATAACATATCATAATCTCAACTCTGTACAATCTCGCAATACCGGCAATACAATATCAGTATATACGAATCAACAACTCATCTGATCCAAATCTGAATAATATCAATATACCCAGCAATACAATATCAATCAAATATCAATCCCAACACCTCATAATCGATAACAATACAATTCTTATATCAAATCGGTCTAATCATAATCAAATTGAATCTGAAAATTCATAACAATTCCATACGGTATCTATTCTTCGATCCAGTTTCGATTATACAATGTCTGATATAGCAAGAACAACATATATGGATCATATCTGATTTTGACAATATCATAATTTCAAATCGTGTCAAAACATAATAAAACTTACGTCCAGTTGAAGCTCTCGTCGATAGAAACACGCTACTGAAGCTGGATTGAAAATCTAATAGACGGATCGTTCACAAATCACAAATCTCTAAGCTAAAAGGCGTAAGGATTTTCTTGAAGAATTCTCGATCTTCTTTCTGATGCATTCTGAGGGAATTAAGGCTTTGTAATATATATATATACACCCACTTGCATGGCTAGAGAAACGTGTCTCATTTCCATGAATTTCAGTCGGCGCTCGGGCGGTCGAGAATCACCGCCCGGGCACGGAGTGTTCTGCCCAAGCTCTTTCGGATTGCACATTGGCGCTCGGGCGGTCACAAACTACCGCCTGGGCGCCGCACCTTCTGCCCGAACACTATATTTGATGAACAATGGCGCTCGAGCGGTCAAAAACTACCGCTCGGGCGCCAATAGTTCTGTCCAAAAGTTGTGTACTTCATATGCTTGGCCCAATCCGGTCTCGGAATGATACGTCTATAATCAAATCAATTCAAACTCAATAATCTCATATTATCAGAATCAAAATCTCGGGCATTACAGATAAGTTCTAAGTTGAAGTGTGTTTATACAAGAGGTTGTATAAATCAAAGTCTTCTAGTGGATACATTCATAAATAAAAGGAGTAACATAGGAGATGTTAATCTCCGAACATTCATAAACAAATTTGTTCCTCTTTATTTATCGCATTTAATTATTGTTGTTTCAGTAGGCATTTTAAGGTCTAGAAACTCGAACGACGTAACCTGACTGCATGCAAATCTAGGGTTTTGTTAAAATGTGTGTTTAATTATTTTTAATGCATTAAATGCATGAATGTGACATGAATATGTGTTTTTATTTCTTGGTTCATTAAGATTGCATGATGTAGGGCTTTTACCAGTATTTCACGCTCGAGCGAGGAACGGACACCGGAGACAGTTATGGAAAAATGTTTTTATTAAATAAATATTTTTAATTATTTAATATGTGAGTAATTTTGAAAAAAAATGGGTTTTTAAGGTATTTTTACGCATCGAGTCATATTTTAAACCGGTATGCAATTTTTGTCAAAACGGAGGACTTTTTGAGTGTTTGGGTAATATTTTCAAAAATGCACCTAAATCAAATATTTTACGAATGTGTTATTGAGCTTAATGAGCCTATTTTAATGTATATTGGTCCTAAAATTATTATTTTTAATTATGTAATGCCCAAAAAATCAGTCCAACGTAAACCACATGCATGCAAACGATTTAAATTGCTACTTGCTTTGCATAATTAATTTTAAATACTTATGTGATGCATATTATATGATTAAATGTATTATTGTATGATTAAATAATTAGCTGACATAATTTGATGAAAATTGAAGATTTTATCTGAATATTCGATAATAGGTTGGGGAAAGGAGATATGGGATGACTAAGATAAAATAAATATTTTTCAATAGATTTTTTCAAGGCTTCTTAATATGATTAAATTTTTCTTAAAATGATAGAGTTCAAATTATTTTACGAGATGAGCACGATTTTATCCGAGATGCCGATTTTGGGCAAACGAGGAACTTTTAAAAGATCAAAAATATTATTTGTGAAAATCTATTTTTATAAAATTTTATTTTTAATTAAATAGGTGTTATTGAGCTTAATTTACCTAGGATGAGTAGGCCCAATTGTTCCTAAACTTAAATTCCCAAAACCAAATCCCGTTATCATGAAAATTAAAATCTATAAAATAGAAACCTAGGTTTTTTACACCATTATCAGCCGAAACACAACACACACAACACACTTTGAATTTTGAAAATTCTAAGGGAAGAAAACAAGGAGTTTCGTCGTCCGTTCGTTCTTCTTCGCACCCCACGTCGACGATCACATATTCGAGCATTCTAAAACGTAAAAGAACGTTTCTAAATCCCTTTGACACATCATTCAAACAATATTATGCATGTTTTGATTATTTTTTGCATGAAAAATATTTATGTTCGATTAGTTTAACGATATAACGAATATTTCAAAAGTTTTGATGATTTTATGCTTGTTTATTAAACGTTATGATTTTCAAGGGATAGGATGCCAACTTGGGACGATTTACGGACAAAACATGGAAATTTTAGGTATGAAACAAGGGCTGGACACGAGCTGGAAGGGGATGTGCACGTGGGAGGGTAGAATCCTACGGTTTCCTAGTCTACCCGATTGGAAGAGGTTAGGCTATGGGATGTGCAACGGGGGCTCGACCAGGGTTAGGCATGGGCTCGGTCAGGGTCATGGTTCAGTGTTAGGAAGGGTCCTAGCCCATGGTTAGCCGGTATGGAAGAGTCCATTATCGCATGGACCCTTCCCATGCGCGCGCGGTGCAACCCGTGTGCTGCTGCTGCGTGGAGGGTCAAGGCTTGGCTAGGGTGGTCTAGGCTAGGTCGGAGGGTGGTCCAATAAGGGTCAAGAGGGCTCGGGCTCGGGGGTGGCTCGAGTAGAAGTGTCCTAGTTTGGTAGTCTCCTAAGTCACGGTCGCGGTTCATGCAAGAAGTTGTGGCGTGGGCTAGGGGCTGGTAAGATTGGTCAAGAGGGTTCAGTAGGGTCCCTAGGTGGTCTAGTCAGGGGTTGGCTCGAGGTGGCTCGGGTGTGGTTCGAGTAAAATGAGAGTTGGCTTGAGGGAGATTATGCGGTTCAGACTAGGTTAGGTAGAAAAGAAAAGGGTTGAGCCATGGTCCACGGGGGTCGGTTCATGGTTCACGAGGTTTTTTTAAGTATAAAAAGTCAATATGTAAAATTTGAGAAGAAAATATTAAGGTTTGAATTAATTTGGGAATTAAACGCTTCACGAATTAGCAAATAGGAAATTTAATCGAAAGGCTCGAATTTAAGTTAAATAAAAATATTAAAAATTAAATTAAAGCATAGATAATGATGGTTTAGTGTCAAAAGTAAGAAAAAACCGAAGTCGAGAAATTTTACGTCCAGGGGCAAAATGGTCATTTTACACCTGGGTTGTACGAAAAGGGTTGGCAGCGTCACGAAGGGTCATAACGTATGTTAAATGATATTTTATGACATTTATGATGAAAATATGAGATTTTATGATTTATGGTAAAGTTGTGCGATTTTTACTGTTAAAAATGATATTTCAAAGGTGGAAAGAACACGATATTTTATGATTAAAAAGAAAAGGAAAAATATTTTGAAGGATGTGAATTGATTGTGAAAAAGGGATATGATATATGATTTTTTGGAATATCGTGAGGGAAAAGGCCCCAGAGGGAGCCCGGATACGAGAAAAGGCCCTAGAGGAAGCCCAACGATCGTATTTTCATTTTACGTCGGTGCCTGGTGCACGTCCCCATGCGCAATGGGAGCTAAGACTAGTCGATTGACCAGAGGATAAAAGGCTAGCCACTTTCAAGAATCAAACTTCACCCAAAATGATAAACAATTGACAGTATTACGATTTGACGATTTATGATTAAATTATGCTTACAAATTTATTTTGATTAAAAATATGATTTTCAATGCATGTGCTTGTATATTTATTATTTGCTACTCATGTTTAGAACGTGATCAGTCATTAGACTAACTAGATTTGAATGGTGCAGCTGATGATGATATTGAGAGAGGCGCTGACGCTTGAGTGAATCGAGTTCGGCAGTACACTCCCGAGTGACATTTATTTTCCGCACATATTAGTGTTTAAGGTTTTACAAAATATTTTGAGGATTTTCTATTTAGAGATTTATGCTTTATTTTGAAGTTCATTTTTGATTTTTTTTAAATGTTGACGTATGATGTTGGTGGTTGACGATTTATAGAATTTTTACGCATTTATGATTTTGAAAAGTTGTGTTGTTTTTAATTAAAGGTTTTGAATTTTGTAAAGAAGAAAAAAAATTAGTAGGATTTTAAAGTTAAAAAGTAGTGGACGTTTCAGTTTTTATCAAAGCGAAGGATCCCCAAAGGGTTGTGTTACTGCCACTCCGAGAAGCTCAAGAAGTCACACTTCAAGTCTGTGAGTTTTTACTGCTTTAAATTTATATGGTGAAATTTTTTTAACACTTTTATAGAAAATTAAAAGTTGCATTTTTTTCTAAATTAAATGCATGTTGGTTACGTGGTTTGGACGATGTGTACAATTATGCTTCATATACGTGAGAAGAATTTGGTTTTGTGTACCTCGAAAATTCTGCACTACCTAGGATTAAGTTGATTCGAATTGAATTTGGACAGTATGTTTTGAACTTTATACTGTGTACGAAGAGAATTTCGATCTCGATAGTATGGGTTGAACTTCAAGGAATCATGAACTTAGGGGGACTGAATGATAATAATTTGAGGTAATTAGTTGCAAGTTTTCGAAAATATCGAGGATGATTTGGCTATAATTCAAATATATAGGGGCTTAATCGTATGAATCCGAAAACTTGGAGGGCTAAAATGCGAAAATTTTGGGACTAAATTCGAGAATTCGAGAATTTTGGGTCTTGATTGCAATTTTAGGAGAATTATGTGGTCATTTTAGCAATTTTAAAATCTATGGAAGCCGTTTTTACATTAAATTCGATAGTTTGAGGAGCTAGGAAGGCGATAAGTTGGCTTAATCGAATGATCCGAGAACTTTGGGATTTAGGTTGCAATTTACTGAAAAATAAAAGGGCCTATTTGAATGAAGTCAACAAGTAAATTATCAATTAAGGGTTACACGAGGAATTGTGATTGAGGAAATTAGACATATATGTAAGTATAAGGATGTCCTAGAAGGAACGAGAAATATGAGTATTTGCAATTTTGATGAGAAAGTAAGATTGGTCAAATTAATAATTTTTGGGTATCATAGTGGATTAGAAGGAATTACAATTGTATTATAGGTGTTATACGTATATGTCGCGTAATACAAAGGCTATAAATATTATTTGGGGACTATACGAGGTAATTGCATAATTTGGGGAGTAAGTTAAGAGAAAGAATTTCATTTTTGCGTTGATACTGTGATTGCTATGTTTCTAAGTCCAGAAACCTCTATTTTTGACCTTTGTCACTAAACATTATAAGGATGAATTCATTTGGGGAATGTTTAAAGTTATTAAGAAACAACATGTAGTGTCATAAAATAGTTAATTTTCATAAAATTATGAAATTGGGAATCTAAGTTTTAATTTGTGATAAGAGTACAGTTGTTACTAGGGAACAATTAATTTTGGGATCATTTGGAAATAGTTATTGGGATTGTATAGTAAGTCCTACTAGGTAAATAATTTATGATTTTATGGATGCTAGGTTCGGTAGACTATGGATTTATGGTAATAGATGGAACTGAAGCCTCATGGACCAATGTTCGAGTTATAATATAGGAAAGATTATTTTTGGGTCAATGATAAACCTTGCGAATATTAAGTTTGGATTTTATGAATACTAAACACCTAAATGGGAATATGAAGGACCTTGAATTATCTTGGCTATAATAAGTTAAGGAATGATATTTTTGGGATAAGGACATTACTCTACCTTATGGGATAACAAATAGATAACTACCTTACGTAAAATAAGTCGCATAACATAGGTGGGCTTCGAGGAAAGAGTAGCACAATAAGTTTTGCTTTTATACGATACTAAGAATAAATAATATTGGAAGTTTGGCATTAAGATTTTTGTGAGCATAAGGTCATTTGACATAATCTTGAATTCCGAGGTTACCTTTATTTGTTTGATTTTATCGTGGGATGTAGAACTAAATCATAAGGTGAAATGGTGACTCGATAGACTTGAATTGTTTAATTACTTGGAATGCTTGAGATTTAAGAAAACAAATGTATATTGATGACTATGTTAAGGACAATATTTTTGGGTATATACAAGAATGAAGTTTTATTAAGTACCAATCATTAAGGGTTCCCTAATCATGGATATTATAGCTAGGGGTCGAAATTGGGTTTGACAATAGGAACATAATTTGGAGAAATTAAATCATACGATGACGACGACTTAAGGTAAAATCGACCGATTAAGTAGTCTTTGGGAAGATAAAATAACTTGAGGTGGTTTAGGATTTATAATTGATAAAAAATGTAGAGTTAGTGAAAACTTCGATTTCCTTGGGAACAAGAAATTTGGTATAGATATATAAAATGGAAGGTGTCATATTAGAGTAGAAGCGTGATATGGTGCGAAATTTAAGTCAGTAAGATTAAATATGAAGTAAATAAGGGAGCCTAAACTTTTCAATAATCAAGACTTGGCAAATTTCGAGGACGGAATTCTATTTAAGGGTGGAGGATTTGTAACGCCCGAAAAATCAGTCCAACGTAAACCACATGTATGCAAACGATTTAAATTGCTTACTTGCTTAGCATAACTAATTTTAAATGCTTATGTGATGTATATTATATGATTAAATGTATTATTGCATGATTACATGATTAGCTGACATGATTTCATGAAAATTAAAGGTTTTATCGGAATATTCGATAATAGGCTGGGAAAGGAGACCGGGGATGACCAAGATAAAATAAATATTTTTCAATAAATATTTTCAAGGTTCTTAATATGATTAATTTTTTTCTAAAAATGATAGAATTCAATTTATTTTACGAGAAGAGCACGATTTTATACGAGAAGCCAGTTTTGGGCAAACGAGAAACTTTTAAAAGATCAAAGGTATTATTTTTGAAAACTTATTTTTGTAAACTTTTATTTTTCATAAATATGTTTTATTAGGGTCTAATTTACCTAGGATGAGTAGGCTCAATTGCTCCTAAACTTAAAGGCCCAAAATCAAATACCATTATCATGCAAATTAAAATCTATAAAATAGAAACCTAGGTCTTTTTACACCATTATCACCCGATACACAACACACACTAAATTTTGAAAATTCTAAGGGAAGAAAACGAGGAGTCTTTGTCGTCCATTCGTTTTCTTCGCACTTCACACCGACGATCACATATTCGAGCATTCTAAAACGTAAAAGAACGTTTCTAAATCCCTTTGACACATCATTCAAACAATATTATGCATGTTTTGATTATTTTTGCATGAAAAATATTTATATTCGATTAGTTTAACGATAGAACGAATATTTCAAAAGTTTTGATGATTTTACGCTTGTTTAATAAATGTTATGATTTACAAAGGATATGCTGCCAACTTGGGACAATTTATGGACTGAACATGGAGGTTTTAGGAATGAAACTAGGGGTGAACATGATCTGGAAGGGGCTGTGCACGTGGGAGGGTAGAGTCCTAGGGTTTCCTAGTCTACCCGATTGGAAGGGATTCAACTATTGGCTGTGAAACGGGGGCTCGGACAGGGTTGGGCTGGGGCTTGATGAGGGTTATGGTTCAGGGTTAGGAAGGGTCCTAGCCCACCCTGAATTAGGACCCATGGTTAGCCGGTATGCATGGACTCTTCCCGCGCGCGGTGCATCCCGAGTGCTGCTGCTATGTGGAGTGTCAAGGTTTGGCTAGGCTGGTCTGGGCTAGGTCGGATGGTGGTCCAGTGAGGGTCAAGAGGGCTTGGGCTCGGTGGTGGCTCGAGTAGAAGAGTCCTAGTTCAGTAGTCTCGTAAGTAACGATCGCGGCTCATGCAAGAAGTTGTGGCATGGGATAGGGGCTTGTTAGATGGGTCAAGAGTGTTCAGGAGGGTCCCTATGTGGTCTGGTCATGGGTTGACTCGATGTGGCTCGGGTGTGGTTCGAGTAAAACGAGAGTTGGCTCAAGGGAGATTACACGGCTAGAGCTAAGGTTAGGTAGAAAAGAAAAAGGGTCGAGGCATGGTTCACGGGGTCGGTTCATGGTTCACAAGGGTTTTTAAAGTATAAAAAGGCTATGTTTAAAATTTGGGATGAAAATATTAAGTATTGAATTAATTTGGGAATTAAACGCTTCACGAATTAGCAAATAGGAAATTAAATCGAAAGCCTCGAATTTAAGCTAAATAAAAATACTAAAAATTAAATTTAAGCATAGATAATTATTGGTGGTCTAAAGTCAATAAAAGTAATAAAAAGTCAAAATTGAGAATTTTACGTCCAGGGACAACACAGTCATTTTACACCTGGTTAGTCGAAAAGGGTTGACAGCGTCCGAATGGTCATAACGTACGTTAAATTATATTTTATGACATTTATGATGAAAATATGAGATTTTATGATTTATGGTAAAGTTGTGCGATTTTTACTGTTAAAAATGATATTTTCAAAGGTGGAAAGGACACGATATTTTATGATTTAAAAAAAAAGAAAAATATTTGAAGGATGTGAATTGACTGTGATAAAGAGGATATGATATATGACTTTTGAGAATATCGTGAGTGAAAAGACCCCAGAGAGACCCCGGATACGAGAAAAGGCCCTAGAGGGATCCCGACGATCGTATTTCCATTTTATGTCGGTGCATGGTGCCCGTCCCCATGCACAATGGTGAGCTAAGACTGATTAGTCGACCAGAAGATAAAAGACTAGACACTTTCAAGGATAAAATTTCACCCAAAATGATAAACGATTGACGGCTTTAGGATTTTACGATTTGACGATTTATGATTAAATTATGAGTACAAATTTATTTTGAATAAAAGTATGAATTTCAATGCATGTGCTTGTATATGTATTATTTTCTGCTCATGTTTAGAACGTGTTGAGTCATTAAACTCACTAGGTTTGAATGCTGCAGGTGATGATGATATTGAGGGAGGCGCTGACGCTTGAGTAGATCGAGTTCGGCAGTACACTCCCGAGGGATATTTATTTTCCGCACATAATAGTGTTTAAAGTTTTACGAAAAGATTTTGAGGATTTTTTATTTAGAGATTTATGCTTTATTTTGAATTTCAACTTTGGATTATTTTTAAATATTGACGTATGATGTTGGCGGTTGACGATTCATAGAATTTTTTTGCATTTAGGATTTTTGAAAAGTCGTGTTGTTTTTAATTAAAGGTTTCGACTTTTATAAGAAGAAAATAAAAATTAGTAGAATTTTAGAGGTAAAAATTAGTGGACGTTTCAAATTAAGGGCCCAATATACACTAAATTTTATATCAAACCCTACCCAGAAACCATAATCTCCTCACTCTCACACTCAGCCGCCCCCTCAAAAAATTCCAGCAGCTTCTCGTGACCTTCAGTAGCTACCTTGCTCGGTTTTTCTCAAAAACAATTCATAGGAGTTCTTCCCTGTCCCTTTGGTATCCGTTCTACAGGATTGTTGTCAATAATTTTGAGCGACAATACACAAAGGCATACCCGTTACCTTCATATTCTTGTCTTTCACACCATAATACGTGTTTTGGATTGATTATGCATGATATATGTCGGATCTAACGTTTTAAATTGGTTTTACATGTGTTTTTTCATGAATATGATTTTATTGCCTTCATGTACATCACGTTCAGGCTCAGTTGATGGGGTACTGCAAGATATGGGGTTCGAAAGAGGTTCTACAGTAGATGTTAAGGTTTTAGGTGCTGAGGTTGAGGCTGGATCATGCTCTTGTAGGTGATCGATCGGGCCTTGCGTGCGGGATGGGTAAGGCTCGATCGAGTGTATGGGGAGGGTAGTGGTGCAAGGGACGTTCCATGGACATGGATTAGACCCTGGTGGGTCTGAGACACGGCCTAGAGTAGCTCGTACACGACTGGTCTCGGGCTAGGAGGAGATCGAGGAAGCTAGATGTGATTTAGGGTTCGGCTTTGGAATTTCAGGTGTATCGCATACCGCCATGTGCCGGGGTTAGATTCCACGGCTAGGTCCATCCAGGGGGGTCCAGAGGTGGGCTAGGAAGAGTTGGTTTGAGGCTGGTCCAAGCTGGTTAGGCATAGGGTCAAGTATTTGGTTCGATAGCGCAACTAGGGTTGGAGCGATTCGAGTTCAGCAAGGTTACAGCAGGGTTTAGAGGGTCCTAAATTGCTAAAATTATGTTGTTTAGGGTCTGGTAGGATGTAAATATGTTATGATTTGAATTTGGGAAAATTTGGTTGAGTTTCGGATAAAATTGGGACCCCGTTCTAAGTTTTAAAACGAATTATAAAGTTTACTGCATGGGCTCGAGTTTACATCTAAGACATGGAAAAAGTATTTTTTAAGGTGTTTTGATAAAGTTTTGTTGGATTCGGGTCGAAATTTTAAGGTTCAAGGGTAAAATGGTCAATTAGGGTTTCCAGGGGCAAAATGATCATTTTGCACGCGGATCAGTAAGCATTCCTAGCAGCACCCTGATAACAAAATTGCATTTTTAAAATTTATATGTTTAACATGAACATTAATTTTTTTGTGAATACGGGAAATTACGATGCATGCTTGGTTTTAAGAAAATTTATGTATATGCATTTTATAAGTGATGAATACGATGACATGTTTTTGAAGTATGTGAGTTGGTTTTGACTCATACGAATACGAACACGAACCTGTAAGTCCAAGGCTCAGTTGATTGGTAAAACTGTTGCTGATGTCCTCGTTGTCGGGTACAGCGGTTATACGAAGATGGATCCAGCGACTTAGAGCTGATTCGAAAGTCACAACTAATGATCTGAATTCAATAACGGTTATACGAAGATGGATCCAGCGACTTACAGTATTTTTCATTGTTGTATGATATGTATATGTACTTGTTATAACGGTTCAGGTGTGTTGAGTCTTTAGATTCACTAGGTGTGATTGATGAAGGTGAGAACAATGATATGGAGAATGGAGGAACTGAAGGCTAAGTAGGCAGAGCTGGGAGTGTGCACGATAACCCGAGGACCTTGCATTCTTCTGCATATTATGATTATGAGTCATGGGTGAAACATTGTTTTTAGACTTTTTGCATCTTTTTATACGTTGTGGATTTCGATAGACTTTTGAATATTGCGTTTGAGTGAGTTCTTTTCAAAACTGTAGTCTATGAGTTGATGATATTTAGGATTTATTTAATTGCATTTATTTTTATTCAGTGGTTGAATGACTTTTATTCGCATGGTTGACTATTTTTATTTGCATGTATGTGCATGGGTATTTTTGAACATAGCTTTCAAAAAAAAAAGGAATATTTTAGTAGTAGATGTTACAATTGGCATCAGAGAAAGGGTTCTTGTAGGGGGTCGTGCCATCACTAGCTTCAAAGGCTCAGTCATCAAGTTTCAAGTCTGTAAGTTTACATGTTTTAAATGTTTTGAAAGTTCTATGCTATCACCTGCATGTTTACATGATTTATGTTTTACAGTACATGTTTAGCTGTTTATATGCTTTAGGGATTAAATGTTTTGAAAGCAAGATTGAATTGCTTGATGAGTTACGTTTAGAATTTGGACATTATTCAGATATTATGCCTCCCAGGAAAGCTCCCAATACAGACGGGCAGGATGATAATCCTAGGGGAGACAGAGGCTTTCCACCACCACTGCCAGGTGATCCTGCTCCCCGAGTTCTAGAGGGCATTACGCGACTGATGGAACAGGCTCAGCAGGCTCTGAGACCCCAGACTGATATAAATGAGAAGTTCAGACGGCTCAACCCAAAGGATTTCGGGGGCAATACTGACCCATTTGTAGCAGAGGGTTTGATTCGGTCACTGGAGTTGCACTTTCAGTATTTAGATATGAGAGATGGGGACTGTAATGCCCGAGATTTGATATCGTGTTAAATTACGATTATTGATTTTAATCGAGACGATTATGAGAGGGGCTAACCGAGACACGAATTGAGATCGCGTGTGAAAATTAATGTACGAGGGCAGTAGCATCGGCGCACATGCGCGACAGGATGCGCGCACATGCGCCAACCAGGCAGAAGACCTCACGCATATGCGTGGAAGATGTCGCGCATATGCGCGAGCCTGTGCAAGCGAAGTCCAGAGGACCTCGCGCATATGCGCGAAAATGAGACGCGCATATGCGCGAGCTGCCAAGGCCGAGACCCGTAGGTCTCGCGCATATGCGCCAGTAATGTCGCGCATATGCGCGAGTCATGCAAAAGGAAAAATCGACATGTGGTGTATTATGCAACGTTGGTAATATATATATATATATATGTACATGCAAATCTTTCCTCAGAAAAGAACCGAGGGTCTCCGAAGGAAAAATTGATTTTGTGCTTCAAGTTACAATCGTTCAAAATCCGTCTGTCCGAATTGTAATCTGACTTCAGTACTGCAATCCTATCGACGTAGGCTACAACTGGACGTAAGTTTTGCTACGTTTTGATATGTTTTGAAATTATGATGTTGTCAGAATTGAATGGAATTCATATATGATGTTTTTGACATGTTAGACATCATAGAATCGAAGTCAGATTAAGAACCGGACTGATTATGGAATTGTTATGATTTTCTGATTATATTGATCTGAAATCGGACAGATTTGGATTATGGATGGATTATATATTGTATCGGATATGAGTTATGATTTGTAATTGATGTCTGTTGATATGGTATTGACGGGGATACTGAGATTCTGCCGTTATACTGTGATTTGAATTAAATCCGGATTAACCAGATTCAGTGTTGAATTGAGAATGGAATATTGATATTATGATTCTCAATATGTCGTTTCAGATTTACAGAGATAGTCTTGAGTTCAGAATTGATATTGCTTCAGACCGAGACTACAAACGAAAGGTATAAGTCAATGTGGTATCGGGAGATCGACTTAAGTCGGTTTAGACTTGAGTTTCCCTAAATCACATACTTTACTTTATTGCATTGATATTTGCATTGATTTGATTGATGTACTTGTTTTCTTGATTTATAGATAACAGGTATTAGACGAGTAATCTTGTGACAGAAGTGCCTGATAGTGGCGGGATCGCCACGGGCACATTGCACGATGTCACAAGATAGTGTATGGGCGATAGTGCCAAAGTCTGTCACCGGATGATGGGCTATCGATGTGGATAGAAATGTGGCTTCTTCTATTACTGGTGATCGGCACTGTATCGATGTGGATAGAATCGTAACTCTTCTATCACTGATGATCGATATCATATCGATGTTGATAGAATTGGAGTTTTTTCTATTACTGGTGATCGATACTATAACGATGTGGATAGAATCAGAGCTTCTTCTATTACTGGTGATCGATACCCTATCGACGTGGATAGAACTGGAGTCTTTTCTATTACTGTTGGTCGATATGGGAATGCCAACTTCTGAAAACCGGGATCCCTAGACTAGGATTGAGTCTAGTCTGAATTGTAGAGTTACGAGTATTGTCGACAGTCTGATATTGATTATGTTTCAGATTTTGATACATATTGCTGTTATCTGTTACATGCTTTATATTTGTTTATATGATTGCATGTTTCGTTGATTTATACTAGGATTATATTCTCACCGGAATTATCCGGCTGTTGTCTTGTTTGTATGTGTACATGACAACAGGTGGGACAGGATCAGGGTCCAGGAGATGAGGAGAGATCGTGATAGAGTGGAGACTTCGAACTTTGATGTATATAGGGTTTTGGCACTTGATAATTAGATGTTGAACCTTAGTTTTTACTGATTTGTAGACGGTACAGGACTTGTACTTTATTTTATACTGAGTTGTATATTAGTTTGATTTCACTACATTCCGCATTAAAAAGAAAAAAATTTTATGACCCTAATTACTTGATTAGTAAATTGATCCTGATGACGATTAAGAACTGATTAGCGTCCGGGTCCCCACAACAGGTGGTATCAGAGCGATAGATCCTTGAGACTGAGATATGAGCTAGTGAGCGGGGTAGATTGAGGTTTTCTTTCCTGCTTTTGATTGCTAGCATGATTTACTGCTTTATAATGCATGTTTATTTGTTTACCTGACTTGATTTGAAAACATGTATTATTGAGAATGGATCAGCACCGATTCTGGATCAGTAGTAAGATGATCGGAGGAGGACTGAAACATATTTGTGTATTTGGATTACTAATCCTTTTGATTATCAGATATGCCTCCGAAAAGAGTACCTGAACAGGGTAGTACTTCAAATCCTCCAATGGACGTTACAGCCACTCCAATGGAGACCTTGTTAAAGAGATTTCAGTCGTTCCATCCACCAACTCTGAAGGGTACGGAGAATTCAGTGGAATGCGAGAGTTGGTTAGATGATATCGAGATGTTGTTTGAGTCCTTGGACTATACTGATGAGAAAAGGGTGAAACTGATAGGGCACCAGTTACACGATGTGGCAAAGAACTGGTGGATTACCACAAAGCGGGCCTTGGAACAACGAGGTACGACTATCACATGGAATGTCTTTAGAACTGAATTTTATCAAAGGTTCTTTCCAGTGTCGTATAGAAAGGACAAGGGAGCCGAGTTTGCAAACTTGAGGCAGGGCCAGCTAAATATTGAGGAATATGTGGCCAAATTCTCTACACTGCTCCGATTTGCTCCCCACGTAGCTGAACATGATGAGGCCGTTGCGGACCAGTTCATAAATGGCCTAAATCCTGAAATCTTTACCTTGGTGAATACCGGGAGGCCAAACAACTTTACTGATGCCTTGAATCGAGCCAAGGGAGCCGAAGCCGGTCTGATGAGACAGAAAGAGGCTTCGTTTGTGCCTGCAGCATCAAGATCACAGATGTCTCCACCATCTTCTCGATATGAAAGCGGCAGTGGTAGTGGGAAGAAAGATTTCCTGAAAGCTAACAGAAAGCAATTCAAGAAATCTGGAAGTAGCTCATCCAGTTCGAGTGGCTCGAGACTGACTGGTCAAGGCCAGATTTATACAGGACCTTACTGTAGCACTTGTGGAGGGAAGCATTCCACAGAACAGTGCCGAGGGGTGTTCGGCAACTGACGCATTTGTAAACAGCATGGACACTTTGCCCGAGTGTGTCCACAGCGAAGTGCCCAGGGATCCCAGGCCGCTGAGTCATCTAGATCAGTGGCTCAGACAGGGAGACCATTTGCTGCCGTTCATTCCTTCCAGCCAGCACCGCCTACCCAGTCACAGCCGAGGCCAGGAGGGAGCCAGACAGCGAGCCAGCCTCCTAGACAGCAGGCCCGAGTGTTCGCTTTGATTGAGGAGCAGGCACATGATTCACCTGATGATGTTATTGCAGGTAACTGTTTTATTTTTAGTTATCCTACTTATGTATTGATTGATACTGGTGCATCCCATACATTTATATCTGAGCGATTTGCTTTGATGCATTCTTTGCCTATTGAGTCATTATCTGCGGTAGTGTCTGTCTCTTCTCCTTTGGGGACGAGTTTGATATCAGTGAAATCTGTTAGATCGTGTATACTGCAGTATGATGGGCATGAAATTGAGTTAGAATGTATTGTGCTTGGGATATCTGACTTTGATTGTATTATCGGTATCGATACGTTGACCAAGTACAGGGCTACAGTCGATTGTTTCCACAAGATTGTTCGATTCAGACCTGAAATGGCTGAGAACTGGAAATTTTACGGTAAGGGTTCTCGAGCTAGAATTCCTTTGATATCTGCAATAAATATGACTCGATTATTGCAGAAAGGAGCGGATGGATTCCTGGTATATTCAGTTGATTTACTGAAGTCGAGCCCATCATTGGCGGACTTTCCAGTGGTGTGTGAGTTTGCTGATGTCTTTCCAGATGAGATTCCTGGATTGCCTCCGATTCGAGAGATAGACTTCAGCATTGAGTTGATGCCAGGAACAGTTCCGATTTCGAGGACTCCGTACAAGATGGCACCGATTGAGTTGAAAGAGTTGAAAGAACAGTTGGAGGATTAACTGGCCAAGGGGTATATCAGACCGAGTGTTTCTCCTTGGGGCGCTCCAGTACTGTTCGTGAGAAAGAAAGACGGTTCCATGAGACTTTGTATTGACTACTGGCAACTGAATAAGGCAACGATAAAGAATAAATATCCATTGCCTCGTATTGATGATTTATTTGATCAGTTGCAAGGTTCTTCGGTGTATTCCAAGATCGATCTGAGATCTGGATACCATCAACTGAGAGTCAGGGATTCTGATATCTCAAAGACAGCATTTAGAACCAGGTATGGACACTATGAATTTATTGTCATGCCATTTGGTTTGACGAATGCACCAGCGGTATTTATGGGATTGATGAACCGTGTCTTTCAGAAATATCTCGATGATTTTGTGATTATTTTCATCGATGATATTTTGATATATTCAAAGAATGTGATGGAGCATGCTGAGCATTTAAGAACTGTGTTGAGAATTTTAAGGGCAGAAAAACTGTATGCTAAACTGTCGAAATGCGAGTTCTGGTTGAAACAGGTGGTATTTCTGGGGCCTATTATATCCGGAGATGGGATATCCGTTGATCCCAGTAAGGTTGAGGCAGTGATTTCTTGGCCGAGACCGACATCTGTACCAGAGATACGCAGCTTTATGGGTTTGGCAGGATATTATCGCCAATTCATTAAAGATTTTTCGAGTATTGCCAAACCAATTACACAATTGACTCAGAAGAATGCTCCATTTGTTTGGTCTGAGGAATGTGAGACCAGTTTTCTCGAATTGAAGAAAAGATTGACCAGTGCTCCAGTATGGACTATCCCGTCAGGTACTGGTGATTTTGTTGTTTATTGTGATGCATCTCACCGCGGATTGGGTTGTGTTTTGATGCAGCGGGGGAATGTGATTGCTTATGCTTCGAGACAGCTGAAACCCCATGAATCTCGTTATCCAATTCATGATCTTGAATTGGCAGCCATCGTCTTTGCATTGAAGATATGGCGACATTATCTGTACGGTGAGAAGTTTGAGATCTATTCTGATCACAAAAGCTTGAAATATCTGTTTTCACAGTCTGAATTGAATATGAGGCAGTGAAGATGGCTTGATTTGCTTAAAGATTTCGATTGTGAAATCAAATACTATCCAGGAAAGTCTAATGCAGCAGCTGATGCACTGAGTCGAAAGGTATGTTCTCTATCCTTATCGACTAGGGGTGTTTCGAATTTGATTGAAAACTGCTGTTTGTCTGGATTAGCCTTTGAAACAGACTGTCAGCCTCTAAGATTATATGCGATTCAAGCTGAACCAGAGCTGATTTTGAGAATTAAAGCAGCTCAGGAAGTTGATCAGGATATTCAGAAGTCGATTGCTATGGTCAGAGCTGGACATCGATCGGAAATGGGATTGTTGCAGAGTTTGTCTATTCTTGAATGGAAATGGGATCACATTTCCATTGATTTTGTGACGCAGTTACCGAGATCCTCCCGAGGTTGTGATGCGATTTGGGTCGTGATTGATCGATTGACCAAATCTGCATGTTTTATTCCATACAAAATGACATATAGATATGACCAGATGGCCGATATTTATGTCCGAGAAGTGTTTAGATTGCATGGAGTGCCGAAATCGATTGTTTCAGACCGTGATCCCCGGTTTACTTCGCACTTCTGGCAGAGTTTGCAACAAACTCTAGGTACGAAGTTACATCTGAGTACCGCATATCATCCACAGACTGATGGACAGTCAGAACGAACGATTCAGACATTGGAAGATATGTTGAGAGCTGTAGTGCTTGACTTTAGCACTAACTGGCAAGATGCATTGCCTCTTTGTGAATTTTCGTACAACAACAACTATCAAAAGAGTATTGAGATGGCACCATTCGAAGCGTTGTACGGAAAGAAACGTCGATCCCCTCTTTATTGGGATTATATCTCTGAAGTTCCTGAGACTGGACCTGACATGATCAGAGATATGACTGAAAAAGTGAAACTAATTCAGAAGAAAATGAAGGCAGCATAGGACCGACAAGCCAAATATGCCAACCTTCGGCGTAGACCGTTGGTATTTGAGACTGGAGATCGAGTATTTTTGAAGATTTCTCCATTCAGAGGTGTGGTTAGATTTGGTAAGAAAGGGAAATTGTCTCCACGATATGTTGGTCCTTATGAGATTTTCGAAAAGATAGGGGATCGTGCCTATCGACTTGCCTTGCCGCCTTTATTATCGGGGATACATGATGTTTTTCATGTATCTATGCTGCGGAAATATCTCCCTGATGATTCTCACGTTATTCAACCAGACGAGACTGAGCTGGATTTGACATTGAGTTATGTCGAGAAACCGATTCGGATTATCGATCGTAAAGAAAATCAGCTCAGAACAAAGGCGATTCCTCTTGTGAAATTTCAATGGACTCGTCATGGCATTGAAGAAGAAACTTGGGAGACTAAATCAGACATGAGACAGGAATTCCCAGCATTATTTTACTGATGTACATTTCTATTCAGTTTCTATTACATTCCTTCTTAGTGGTATGATTAATTGTTTGTGATTTCGAGGACGAAATCATATCTTAGAGGGGGAGAAATGTAATGCCCGAGATTTGATATCGTGTTAAATTATGATTATTGATTTTAATTGAAACGATTATGAGAGGGGCTAACCGAGACACGAATTGAGATCGCGTGTGAAAATTAATGTGCGAGGGCAGTAGCATCGGGGCACATGCGCGACCGGATGCGCGCACATGCACCAACCAGGCAGAAGACCTCGCGCATATGCGCGGAAGATGTCGCGCATATGCGCAAGCCTGTGCAATCGAAGTCCAGAGGACCTCGCGCATATGCGCGGAAATGAGTCGCGCATATGCACGAGCTGCCAAGGCCGAGACCCGTAGGTCTCGCGCATATGCGCCAGTAATGTCGCGCATATGCGCGAGTCATGTAAAAATCCGTGTGTCCGAATTGTAATCTGACTTCAGTAGTGCAATCCTATCGATGTAGGCTACAACTGGACGTAATTTTTGCTACGTTTTGATATGTTTTGAAATTATGATGTTGTCAGAATTGAATGGAATTCATATATGATGTTCTTGACATGTTAGACATCATAGAATCGAAGTCAGATTAAGAACCGGACTGATTATGGAATTGTTATGATTTTCTGATTATATTGATCTGAAATCGGACAGATTTGGATTATGGATGGATTAGATATTGTATCGGATATGAGTTATGATTTGTAATTGATGTCTGTTGATATGGTATTGACGGGGATACTGAGATTCTGTCGTTATACTGTGATTTGAATTAAATCCGGATTAACCAGATTCAGTGTTGAATTGAGAATGGAATATTGATATTATGATTTTCTATATGTCGTTTCAGATTTACAGAGACAGTCTTGAGTTCAGAATTGATATTGCTTCAGACCGAGACTACAAACGAAAGGTATAAGTCAATGTGGTATCGGGAGATCGACTTAAGTCGGTTTAGACTTGAGTTTCCCTAAATCACATACTTTACTTTATTGCATTGATATTTGCATTGATTTGATTGATGTACTTGTTTTCTTGATTTATAGATAACAGGTATTAGACGAGTCATCTTGTGACAGAAGGGCCTGATAGTGGCGGGATCGCCACGGGCACATTGCACAATGTCACAAGATAGTGTATGGGCGATAGTGCCAAAGTCTGTCACCGGATGATTGGCTATCGATGTGGATAGAAATGTGGCTTCTTCTATTACTGGTGATCGGTACTGTATCGATGTGGATAGAATCGTAACTCTTCTATTACTGATGATCGATATCATATCGATGTGGATAGAATCGGAGTTTCTTCTATTACTGGTGATCGATACTATATCGATGTGGATAGAATCAGAGCTTCTTCTATTATTGGTGATCGATACCCTATCGACGTGGATAGAACTGGAGTCTTTTCTATTACTGTTGGTCGATATGGGAATGCCAACTTCTGGAAACCGGGATCCCTAGACTAGGATTGAGTCTAGTCTGAATTGTAGAGTTACGAGTATTGTTGACAGTCTGATATTGATTATGTTTCAGATTTTGATACATATTGCTGTTATCTGTTACATGCTTTATATTTGTTTATATGATTGCATGTTTCGTTGATTTATACTGGGATTATATTCTCACCGGAATTATCCGGCTGTTGTCTGGTTTGTATGTGTACATGACAACAGGTGGGACGGGATCAGGGTCCAGGATATGAGGAGAGATCGTGATAAAGTGGAGAATTCGGACTTTGATGTATATAAGATTTTGGCACTTGATAATTAGATGTTGAACCTTAGTTTTTACTGATTTGTAGACGGTACATGACTTGTACTTTATTTTATACTGAGTTGTATATTAGTTTGATTTCACTACATTCTGCATTAAAAATAAAAAAATTATATGACCCTAATTACTTGATTAGTAAATTGATCCTGTTGACGATTAAGAAGTGATTAGCGTCCGGGTCCCCACAGGGACCGAGTCAGATGCGCCACGTATATGCTGAGGCATGATTTATCCTTGTGGTGGGAGGGAGCAACGCATGAATTTGATTTGGCTACCCTCGCGTGGAATCAGTTTAAGGACATCTTCTACAACAATATTTTCCGGCTGATATCAGGGGACGCCTGACACAAGAGTTCATGAGTCTACGACAGGGATATTTGTCTGTTGCTGAGTTTATCAGGAGGTTCGATCAGGGCTGTAACTTTGTGCCCCTTATTGCGAGAGATGCAGCTAAGAAGCTGAGGTACTTCATCGATGGCCTCAGACCCAGCATACGCCGGGATGTCATGTTGATGAGACCGGCTACTTACGATGCTGCCACTGTTTGTCCCTTTCAGGCAGAGCATGCCCTGAGGGATATTGACGTGGAGATGCAGCGGAAGTGACATCAGGCCCAGCAGAGTTCTCAGCCTCAAAAGAAGCAGTTTACAGGGCCACCCAGGAATCAGGGTCAACAGAAGCCCATTTCAAGAAACCGGGGCAACAGAGGCCACCACGGGCTCCAGGGGCCCCCAAGCTAGAAGAGAAACAACCCTGCAAGCAATGCAGCCGATTCCAGTTCGGTAAGTGCACATGGGGGATATTCAAGTCATTTATCTGCAAGGATGAGGGCCACAAAGCTGCAAACTGCCCTAGGAACAATGGCCTTACTATTAGTAGAGCCTACGTTATGCATGCCGAGGAGGCGGAGGCGGAGCCAGACTCGACAATGATCATTGGTAACATTCTTGTTTAAATTCTTTTATCGTCTTGATTGCATGGGATGTTAATTTGGTTGAGTATATTACCTTTGGGACCGAGAACTTAGAATAAAGTAGGTGGCATTCTCTAATAGGTGGGATTAAGAGTTGAATTGACTTAATTAAGAATCTTAAGGGATAAATTACGATAACTGAAAATATAGGGGCTAAGTGAAAAATCGAGAAGTTAAGGGGCGAGATTGTACAGGGCCGAGATTCAAAGGGCTAAAACAAAATTTTCAAGAGTCAAGGGACTGAATTTGAGGGAAACGAAAGTTCAAGGAAAAAATTCAGAATTTTTGAAAATTCAAGGACTAAATTGCAAATTTTAGAGGTTGTTTTGTTTTTTTCGATGAATGGGGGCTTTTTTCGCATTTTCTGGAATTTTAGGGATCAAAATAATGATTTTCGAGATTTTAGAGCCTAAATTGATTAGATTCGAATTTTATTGGGGCTAGAATTCAAATTTTCGAAAAATAAAGGAACAAATTGAAGTAAATTTGAAACTTTAGGGTTGAAAATGCAATTTCCAAAAATTATTAGGGTCGAATTTTGTAATTTTTGAAGAATTACTAGGATTAAAATGGAAATTTTCGAGAATTTTGGCTAAGTAACGATAGAAATTTCTTAAGTATCAACACTGCTCGGATTTGATGGTATGCATTTTCGCAGAAATAATATTTATTTCAGGTATAGCCACATATTCACTGCTAGATTCCGGAGCTACACATTCATTTATATTCGAGACTTTGTCAAGTGACTTGGTTATCGTACCAGAGGCCATGGATTTGGGTTTCAGAGTTTCGATTCATTCTGGAGATCAGATGTTTACATCGAGGATAGTGAGGAATATGGAGCTTCGTTTGCAGAAAAATGTTGTTCAGGCAGACATGATTGTGCTACTGGTGCCTGAGTTTGACATCATTCTGGGTATAGACTGGCTTTCATCAAATGAAGCTTCGATAGATTTCCGACGGAGGTCAGTATCTGTTCGACCGCCTAGCGAGAAATCTTTTATTTTTGAGGCAGCAAGGAACAAGCAGATGACGCACATAATTTCTTGTATCTGTGCGAGAAAACTGATGAAGAGAGGCTACCAATCATTTCTAGATAGTATTGTGACATTGTCTGAGCCAGTCAGTCAGAGGCTAGAGGATGTCGAGGTGATCAGGGATTTTTCCAGTGTCTTTCTAGAGGATGTTTCAGGCATTCCACCAGATCGAGAGGTGAACTTTTCCATTGAGCTGATGCTACGTACAGTGCCGATTTCTAAGGCACTCTATCGTCTAGCACCTACAGAGATGAAAAAGTTGAAGGATCACATTCAAGACTTGCTGGACAAGGGTTTCATTCGCCCGAGTTTTTCATGGGGCGCACCGGTACTATTTCTGAAGAAGAAAGATGACAACATGCGGCTTTGTATCGATTACAGAGAACTGAACAGAGTCACAGTCAAGAGCAAGTATCCCCTGCCTAGGATCGAAGACCTATTTTGTCACCTTCAGGGAGCATTAGTGTTTTCGAAGACAGATCTTTGATCAGGATACCACCAGCTGAAAGTGAGTGTGGGGCCCTTAGCTCCTAATCGTTATTACAATGCAATCTGATTAGGGTTAACTAATTACAGCGGAAAACGAGTTTAAATTTTCTTTACAATGAGCCCAAATCATTTTATTTGAATACTAAAAATAGTATTTCATCTCAAATCATAAAACACGCCCACACGTAATCAAAGCCAATCACATACAAACAACTCATATCCTCGGGACATGCCCCGGTATATAGATACATATACATATATACTTGGAACAAAACATAAACATTAACTCTAACTGTGACTCCCTCCAGAAGCACCCTCTCCGGTCTCCTGATATCCTGGAGTACCTGCCATTGTCCACACACAAAGACAACAACAGCCCCCCTTGGGGGTGAGCAAAGCTCCGTATGGAACAACCAATCATATATACGACAAGTATCTAAACAATGATATATGGTATGCAATGCATGTATGTCGTGGAGGTATCAGGTCAAATGCCCATCCACTGAGCACATGTCAGAATCAATCGAATCGCTATCAAATCAATGCTCGAGCTGGCACACCGGCCAATATGGGATACTCGTATGATAGCGTCGGCAAAGCGCCATCAAATCCCAAATCTCATATCCAATCATATGGGGCCACAATTGTCTATGCTTTACGGGTCATATAATACCGGCATAGTGATTGTGTTCACAAACCCCGGAATCCAATCAAATCATATCAGGGTATCTAAGGATCATAGCTCAATGTGCATGTCATGTATCGATGTATGCATAAAATGATGTGTGTTAACAAAACATTTATTTTATACATCGATATCTCAATCTCAATGTCATGTATGCCACCTCAATCAACAAATAAGGCATATAGACACATAATCTCATTTCAGTCAATCAAATCAATCCGACATATATCATATAATACAGATACCTGTCGTATGTTATCCGATCGCAACATACCTCAATTCTTCGTTTTCAGTTGATGTAGCCTGAAGATATCGATATTACACTTTATCTACATCAATAACATACTCATTCCAATCAATAACATACTCCAAAATCATTAATATGAGTTTCAAATATCATTTGAAACTTCAAAAATTCATATCAAATTCAAATCATATCATAATTCAATTCCGACTTCGAATATAAGTTTCTTGTCGGTTATTCTACTACATATAAGAAATTCAACTTCAAATACATGTTATTCCAGCACTTTGATATTTAGAGCTGCTGGAACCAGAAGAAAATTACCTCAATCAGAAGCCCTCAACGCGAAGATCACAAATATATAATTTGTTTCGCGTTTAGACAGCGCTTCGAAGTCGATTTGGACGGAAGAAAATCAAGTTTCTTTTCTCTTTCTCGAAACCTCTGAATTGCAAATGAAGAAAGAAAGAGAAGAAAAGTTACTCTTATCCTCATCTCTCTCGCGCTCAGGCGGTAGAATTCTCGCGCCCGAGCGCGAGACATTCTGCCCCCGGATTTTACTTGTGCCGCGCTCGGGCGGTCAAAAATTACCGCTCGGGCGCGGTGTGTTCTGTCCGAACACTAAAATTTCTACCTTGGCGCTCGGGCAGTCACTTTCTACAGCCCGGGCGCCACATCTTCTGTACAAATATTTATGTTTGTACTATATTGGCGTCCGGCTTCTCTACTCGAGCTCTTACAACGTCAACTCATATTCAATATTCATTTTCTCAATTTCATTGTCATAATATACATCAATTACATAATCACATAACAATTTCATGAATTATCGATAATCATATAAGATTTACGATAATACGATACATGGTCCTTACATTTCTCCCCCTCTTAAAAGATTTCGTCCTCGAAATCTCAAACATCTTTATATACATAACATTGGCAAACATACGTATGTCACCAGTTATAGTACATATCAAAACTAAAATCAGAAAAAGGATCAGAATACATCGAATACAATGGAACAGATGTCATAGAATCAAACAATTGCGGATACGAATCTCGCATCTTGCTCTCCAATTCCCACGTTGATTCTTCAACACCATGTCGTGTCCATTGCACTCGTACTAAAGGAATCGATTTATTTCTCAATATCTTCTCCTTTCGATCCATAATTCGAACAGGTTGTTCGACATAGGAAAGAGAAGGATCAAGTTCCACCTCATCAGGTGCAAGCACATGTGATGGATCCGGTTCATATTTCATCAACATAGAAACATGAAATACATCATGAATGACAGATAAAGCTGGTGGTAATGCCAATCGATACGCAAGATCACCAACTCGATCCAGAATCTCGTATGGACCAACATAACGAGGAGATAGTTTCCCTCGCATGCCAAATCGAACAGTGCCTCTAAAGAGAGATATTTTCAAAAACACTCTGTCACTTTTCTGGAATTCCAAGGGTCGTCTTCGTTTATTCGCATAACTCGTTTGACGATCCTGAGCAGCTTTCATCCGCTGCCGAATCAACTGAACCTTATCGTTCATTTCCTGTATCATTTCAGGTCCAGTCAATTGTCTCTCACCAATCTCATCCCAGAATAACGGTGATCTACATCGTCTCCCATATAGAGCTTCAAACGGTGCCATACCGATACTCGTCTGAAAGCTATTATTATAAGAAAATTCAACCAATGGTAAGACATCTTGCCATCCCATTCTGAAGTCCATCACAATCGCATGCAACATATCCTCTAAAGTTTGAATCGTACGCTCAGTTTGGCCATCAGTTTGAGGATGATAAGCAGTACTCATAGCCAAAGGTGTACCCATCGCCTCCTGAAAACTACCCCAGAATTTAGAAGCAAATATGGGATCACGATCAGATACAATCGAGACTGGCACACCATGCAGTCTCACAACATTCTCAATGTATAAACGGGCCATTCTCTTATAAGGATAAGTCCGCTCATACGGAATAAAATGCGCAGATTTGGAAAGCCGATCAATAATCACCCAAATAGTATCACAGCCCTTGGGCGAACGAGGTAAATGAGTCACAAAATCCATAGCGATATGTTCCCAATTCCATTTCGGGATTTCAAGACTATGGAGCAATCCTCCCGGTTTCATTCTCTCGGCTTTTACTTGCTGGCAGACAAGACATTTCGAAATAAACTCAGCAATGTCCTTCTTCATACGTTTCCACCAGAATTGAGGTCTCAATGTCAAATACATCTTTCGACCTCCAGGGTGAATACTGTATTTGCTACAATGTGCTTCTCGAAGAAGGGCAGATTTCAACTCAGAGTCGTCAGGAACTACCAGCCGACCACTAAGTCGTAAAAAACCATAAGACGAAATCTGAAATCCAGACTGGTGTCCAGCAGATACAAGTTCTTTCGACTTTTGGATCTGAGCATCGCTTCGTTGGGCCTTTCGTATTTTAGATATCAAGTTCGGCTCAATTTGCAATGCTGAGACAGTGACAGAATTCCAATTCGAGTGAAAAGTCCAACCAGAAGTACATGTATCTTCATGTACCTTGGCGACACAAACAGATGCTAAAACAGAATCATGAACTTTCCGGCTCAGGGCATCCGCAGTAACATTCACCGATCCAGGGTGATATTGAATCTCACAATCAAAATCCTTCAGGAGATCCATCCACCTGCGTTGCCTCATATTCAAATCAGATTGAGAAAAGAGATATTTCAGACTCTTATGGTCCGAATAGATAACAAACTTTTCTCCGTACAAGTAATGGCGCCAAATTTTCAAAGCAAACACAAATGGCAGCCAATTCGAGATCATGAACAGGATAACGTGTTTCGTGAGATTTCAATTGACAAGACGCATAAGCAACCACTTTGCCGTGTTGCATCAGAACACAGCCCAAACCTTTACCAGACGCATCTGTACACACCACAAATCCTCCGGTACCTGAGGGAATAGTAAGCACAGGTGCTGTGGTCAATCTCGTCTTCAATTCGAGAAAGCTAGCTTCACATTCATCTGACCAAATGAATCGCTAATTCTTCTATGTCAGTTGAGTAATAGGTTTAGCTATTTTCGAAAATCCCTCGATAAAACGTCGATAATATCCCGCTAAACCCATGAAGCTACGGATCTCAGGAACATTCGTAGGTCTCGGCCAATTCAATACAGCTTTGACCTTCCCAGGATCAACAGATATGCCATGTCTCGAAATGACGTGGCCCAGAAATACCACTTTGTCCATCCAGAATTCACATTTGGACAATTTAGCATACAAATGACTAGTACGAAGAGTTTGAAGTACCAGTCTCAGATGTTCAGCATGCTCCTTTTTCGATTTCGAATATACCAGAATATCATCAATAAACACAATAACGAATCGGTCAAGATAATCTCGGAAGACGCGATTCATTAAATCCATAAAAACAGCAGGAGCATTCGTGAGACCATAAGGCATAACCAAGAATGCATAGTGGCCATACCTCGTACGAAAAGCAGTCTTGGGCACATCTTCGTCTCGAACACGTACTTGATGATACCCAGAACGAAGATCAATCTTCGAGTAAACATAAGTACCCTGAAGCTGATCAAACAAATCATCAATACGAGGAAGTGGGTACTTGTTTTTCACAGTAGCCCGATTCAGTTGCCTATAATCGATACACATTCGCATAGTACCATCTTTCTTTCGAACAAATAAAACTGGAGCTCCCCAAGGTGATACACTCGGTCGAATATACCCCTTATCGAGAAGATCCTGCAATTGTTCTTTTAATTCTTTCAATTCCAATGGTGCCATGCGATAGGCTTTAGAAATAGGCGCAGTCCCCGGCACAAGATCAATACTAAACTCAACTTCTCGATGAGGAGGAAAATCAAGAATCACATCGGGAAATACATCCGGGAATTCTTTCGCAATAGGAATCTCAGATAAAGAAGACTCCTTCTTCGAAATATCAATAGCATAGATAAGATAACCCTCATCTCCGCTAGTCAACAATCGGGACATTTCCAAGGAAGATACCAATGGAATTTTGTCTTGGGAACCCTTGCCATAAAAATTCCACTTGGGTCCATCAATCGGTCGAAATCGAACCACTCCATGACAACAATCAACAGTAGCTCGATTTGTTGTCAAGATATCCATGCCAACAATACAATCAAAGTCGTGCATTGGGAGGACAATCAAATTCAGAAATACCACATTATCCTCATATATCAATACACAATTATGCACAACTTTCTCAGACAAAATAATCTTCCCTGCTGGCGTGGCTATCGACAAAGTATCATACAACGGGGTACACTCAATATCGTGAGATGCAACAAATGCATGAGATATGAATGAATGAGATGCTCCTGTATCAAATAAAACACGTGCAGGATAATCGCAAAGCGTGCAAATACCTGCAATCACGCCTCCAGGAGCTTCTCTCGCCTGATCCTCAGTCATGGTGTACACTCTCACTTGGGGAGGAACTTGGGCACTCTGACCACCCGGTCCTCGATATCGTGGGACACTCGACTGCTGAAAAGATGGAACAGGAACATCAGATCTCATCATAGTACTAGGGCCACCTCTAAATCCTGGCTGGGGTTGAGCAGAAGTCGTACCCCTGTTCGGACATACTCGAGAGAAATAACCTTCCTGCCCACATTGATAACAAGTACCAAACATACCTCAACACTGCTCGATAGTATGTTTACCTCCACAATGACTACAGTAGGGAGCAATCACAGGAGTCCCTCGCTGTGATCCACTCGAACTTGAAGAAGACGAAGAAACAGAACCAGTCTTCTTGAACTTCTTACCTCTCGGCCGCAAAGTAGGCTGCTGAGCTGACACCGGAGGTGGAGGAGTATACTGTGGACCTCCTCTCCTAAGTCCAGCCTCGGCTGCTTTGGCTCGTTCAACTGCCTCTGCGTAGTTGGTAGGCAATCCAGAAACAACATAAGTATATAAAGCAGGATGTAATCCATTTACAAACCTGTTATATTTTGCCCTCGCATTCCCAGCTACGTGAGGTGCATACTTCAACAGAGTAGAAAATTTCGAAGCATATTCTGCAACAGTCATCGTTCCCTGCTGCAGACTATTGAATTCATTCTTCTGAGCAGTATAATAAGAAGGAGGGGAATACTGCTCCAAAAACTGGGCCTTGAAGACATCCCAAGTGACTTCAATCCCGGCCTCTTTCAATCCAATCTCAGCGGCTTCCCACCAAGATTTAGCTCGGTCTTTCAGCTGATACAAAGCAAGTTTCAGTCTCCGAGCCTTGGAATACTCAACAATATTAAACAAGTGCTCGATATCCTTCAGCCAGGCCTCAGCTCTTTCAGCACTCTCAGTGCCAAAGAACCTCGGTGGTTTCAGATCCTGGAATCGAGCCATCACAACATCCATGGACAACCTTTCAAATTGTCCAACTATCCTCTCAGTACTGCTACTCGCAGTCTCATTTGTGGGATCCATCTACAAATCAAATGATGAATATCAGAAATCAATATCAATCTCATAATCTCATCCTCTCATATCGTCAATCTCATCAAATACTTACTCAATTCAAATCAAGTACGAGCAAGTAATACAAATAATTCAAACACAAGCGCACAATTCATTTGTGCCTATTCAAGTGGACACAAAACTCAATCGAGCATTCTCAGCTATGCTCTGATACCATCTAGTGTGGGGCCCTTAGCTCCTAATCGTTATTACAATGCAATCTGATTAGGGTTAACTAATTACAGCAGAAAACGAGTTTAAATTTTCTTTACAATGAGCCCAAATCATTTTATTTGAATACTAAAAATAGTATTTCATCTCAAATCATAAAACACGCCCACACATAATCAAAGCCAATCACATACAAACAACTCATATCCTCGGGATATGCCCCGGTATATAGATACATATACATATATACTTGGAACAAAACATAAACCTCAACTCAAACTGTGACTCCATCCAGAAGCACCCTCTCCTGGTCTCCTGATATCCTGGAGTACCTGCCATTGTCCACACACAAAGACAACAACAGCCCCCCTTGGGGGTGAGCAAAGCTCCGTATGGAACGACCAATCATATATACCACAAGTATCTAAACAACGATATATGGTATGCAATGCATGTATGTCGTGGAGGTATCAGATCAAATGCCCATCCACTGAGCACATGTCAGAATCAATCGAATCGCTATCAAATCAATGCTCGAGCTGGCACACCGGCCAATATGGGATACTCGTATGATAGCGTCGGCAAAGCGCCATCAAATCCCAAATCTCATATCCAATCATATGGGGCCACAATTTTCTATGCTTTACGGGTCATATAATACCGGCATAGCGATTGTGTTCACAAACCCCGGAATCCAATCAAATCATATCAGGGTATCCAAGGATCATAGCTCAACGTGCATGTCATGTATCGATGTATGCATAAAATGATGTATGTTAACAAAACATTTATTTTATACATCGATATCTCAATCTCAATGTCATGTATGCCACCTCAATCAACAAATAAGGCACATAGACACATAATCTCATTTCAGTCAATCAAATCAATCCGACATATATCATATAATACAGATACCTGTCGTATGTTATCCGGTCGCAACATACCTCAATTCTTCGTTTCCAGTTGATGTAGCCTGAAGATATCAATATTACACTTTATCTACATCAATAACATACTCATTCCAATCAATAACATACTCCAAAATCATTAATATGAGTTTCAAATATCATTTGAAACTTCAAAAATTCATATCAAATTCAAATCATATCATAATTCAATTCCGACTTCGAATATAAGTTTCTTGTCGGTTATTCTACTACATATAAGAAATTCAACTTCAAATACATGTTATTCCAGCACTTTGATATTTAGAGCTGCTAGAACCAGAAGAAAATTACCTCAATCAGAAGCCCTCAACGCGAAGATCACAAATATATAATTTGTTTCGCGTTTAGACAGCGCTTCGAAGTCGATTTAGACGGAAGAAAATCGAGTTTCTTTTCTCTTTCTCGAAACCTCTGAATTGCAAATGAAGAAAGAAAGAGAAAAAAAGTTACTCTTATCCTCATCTCTCTCGCGCTCGGGCGGTAGAATTCTCGCGCCCGAGCGCGAGACATTCTGCCCCCGGATTTTACTTGTGCCGCGCTCGGGCGGTCAAAAATTACCGCTCGGGCGCGGTGTGTTCTGTCCGAACACTAAAATTTCTACCTTGGCGCTCGGGCGGTCACTTTCTACCGCCCGGGCGCCACATCTTCTGTACAAAATTTATGTTTGTACTATATTGGCGTCCGCCTTCTCTACTCGAGCTCTTACAACGTCAACTCATATTCAATATTCATTTTCTCAATTTCATTGTCATAATATACATCAATTACATAATCACATAACAATTTCATGTATTATCGATAATCATATAAGATTTACGATAACACGATACACGGTCCTTACATTCTCCCCCTCTTAAAAGATTTCGTCCTCGAAATCTCAAACATCAGTTGTCTTTGTGTGTGGACAATGGCAGGTACTCCAGGATATCAGGAGACCGGAGAGGGTGCTTCTGGAGGGAGCATCAGTTTGAGTTGAGGTTTATGTTTTGTTCCCAGTATATATGTATATGTATCTATATACCGGGCCATGTCCCGAGGATATGAGTTGTTTGTATGTGATTGGCTTTGATTACGTGTGGACGTGTTTTATGATTTGAGATGAAATACTATTTTTAGTATTCAAATAAAATGATTTGGGCTCATTGTAAAGAAAATTTAAACTTGTTTTCCGCTGTAATTAGTTAACCCTAATCAGATTGCATTGTAATAACGATTAGGAGCTAAGGGCCCCACAGTGAGAGAGGCTGATGTTCCCAAGGCAGCTTTCAGGACGCGATATGGGCACTATGAGTTTATGGTAATGACCTTTGGACTAATGAACGCGCCATCGATCTTCATGGATCTCATGAATCGCGTATTTCATCCGTATTTGGATCAGTTTGTCATATTCTTCATAGATGAAATTCTGATCTATTCGAAGAGCAGAGAGGAGCACAGTCAGCACTTGATGACAACACTACAGACTTTGAAGGACAGACAGTTGTATGCCAAGTCAGCAAGTGTGAGTTCTGGCTGGACAGAGTGGCATTCCTGGGCCACATAATTTCCAGAGATGGAGTTGAGGTTGATCCCAGCAAGGTCGAGGCAGTCAGAGATTTGCCAGTGCCTAAAAGTGTGACCGAGATCCTTAGTTTCTTGGAATTGGCTGGGTATTACAGGAAGTTTATTCAGGGCTTTTCTTCTATTGCGGTGCCCATGACCACCTTGACGAAGAAGAATGCCAAATTCAATTGGGGATCAGATTGCCAGGAAAGTTCTGAAAAGCTGAAGCAAGCATTGACTTCAGCGCCAGTTCTATCTATGCCATCAGGGCAAGGGCAGTATGTACTATATATAGATGCTTTGCAACTCGGTTTGGGCACAGTTCTGATGCATCATGACAAAGTGATGGCCTATGCGTCCAGACTATTGAAGGTTCATGAGAAGAATTACCCGACTCATACCCTCGAGTTGGCAGCAGTAGTATTTGCCATGAAGATTTGGAGGCACTATTTGTATGGGAAGAAGTGCAAGATTTTCACCGATCACAAAAGTTTGAAATAATTCTTCACACAGAAAGAGCTGAATATGAGAAGACGGAGATGGTTAGAACTAGTGAAGGACTATGATTGCGACATTATCTTCCATCCGTGTAACGACGCACTAAGTAGGAAGATTGCAGTGATTGCACAATTGTCTGTACAGAGACCATTGCAGACAGAGATCCAGAGATTTAAGCTTGCAATTTATGCTAGGGGTGATGCTCCTAATCTGTAAGTCTAAAAAATTCAAAATACGTAACATGACTGCATGTAATCTAGGGTTTTACTAAAATATGTGTTTAATTATTTTATTGCATGTACATGTGGTTTAGTTCATGGTTTATTTAAAGTTTCATGTATTAGGATTTTAAGTTGTATTTCGCGCTCGAACGAAGAACGAAGACAGGGGATAATTATGAAAAATAATTTTAATTATTTAATATATGGTGTAATTAATTGAGAATTTAGAAAATGGGCCTTGGTGAAGTATTTTTACTCGCAGATCTTATTTTAATCGGTACGCAAATTTTAGCGAGTCGCAGAACTTTTTGAGAGTTCGGGCAATATTTTCAAAAACGTACCTAAACGAAATATTTTTCGAGAATTTTTTTGGGCTTAATGGGATTATTTTGTTGCTTAATGGGCCAAAAATCCTTTTAACCCATTTAATTTTTATTAAAGGCTCATTAATGCATAATTATACAACTTAAACACCATTATCCAACCCTAAACCTACCTCATTCCTCACGGACATCCCTCCCCACAGCAGCAGCATCCTTTCGAATTATTCATCAGATTCTCCTTCAAGTTTCTCTCTATTTTTTCAAAGAAATCCCTCCCCATCTCTCCGGTGTACGTCTTACGCAAAAGTCTCTAAGGTTTCGAGCTTATAAACACAAAGACACGCCATAAATCCCTTTTTTTCTCATCATTCATGGTAATATATGATGATGTGTGTGTGTTTGCATGAGGAATGAATAAATCTTTTATGTTGAATCGTTTATGCATCGTTTTGTCACGAATATGCATTTGTTGACATGTAACTCACGGGTTTTTTTGTTGTTGTGTAAGGGGCCGCTGATTTGTGATGCTAGGGGGCTTAACACATCAAAGGTTAAGGTATCTAAGTGCTGGAGTCAAGGGTCGGTCGAGATAAGGTGAAGGCCGATGGGTTTTGTCTAGGGTAAAGCTCGATATGGCTAGATCGGGGGAAAGGGATGAGAGCAGCATGCATGGGCATGGTCCAGGGCATATTTCATACTTTGTTGGGTCCATTTCAAGGCTGGGAAGGGTTCATGGCTGCTGGACGTGAGGTTAGGGCCGATGTGAATGGTATGTGTAATGTTAGGGGGAAGTTCGGAAAATCCGAGCAACCCGCGGGCATGGGGCTGTAGGCATGGGTTTGGTTGGCCAGTAGTGAGTCCATGGCTTGATCTTTGTCTTAGGGTAGTTGGTTAAGGGCTGGAGATGTTGGTTTTTGCTCTAGGATCGAATTCGGGGCCGTGGGTGCAACTAGGGTTAGGGCCTATGAGTGCAGAAATTTCCAGCGGGTAACAACAAGCTTTAAGGGGTTCAAAACAACTGGAATTGTGTTGTTTAGGGGCTGGTAGGGTGTGAATAAGTTGTGGTTCAAATTTGGGAAAGTTTGGTTAAGTTTCGGGTTGATTCGGGTTAAAACCGGGACCTCGGTCCAAGTTTTAAAACGAATCGTATAAGTTACGAAACGGGCTCGAGTTTACGTCTAAAAAAACGATTATAAATATGTTTTGAGGAATTTTAAGGTGTTTGGTTGACTTCGGATCGAAATTTTTGGGTCCAAGGGTAACACGGTCAATTAGGATTTCCAGGGGCAAAATGTGTTTGGTTGAAATTTTTGGGTCAGGGGTTAAAAGGTCAATTAGGGTTTCCAGGGACAAAATGGTCATTTTGCATCCGGGTCGAGATAGCAGTCCTGTCAGCGCTCTGATCACCAAAATTTCATGTTTTAAATGTTTATAATAACACGAACATGACTTTTTATGGAAATATTAAAAATACGCTGCATGCTAGATTTTAAGGAAATTTACGTATATGCATGATTTTATAAGTGATGAATATGATGACATGTTTTTGGATGAAGGGAGTTGATTGTGACTAATATGATGATACGACAATACGATGACATGTAAGGCCAAGGCTCAGTGGATGGGTAATACTATCGCTGATGTCCCCGCTGTCGGGGTACCGCAGTTATACGTAGATGGATCCATCGACTAATACGATGATACAAAAGTCACAAATAAGGAACGGAATTCAAATAAAGAAAAGTGAACACGTATATGTTGATATGATGCGATAGGAACAAATTTATGTTTTATCATGTTACGTTTATGATTACGATTTGAATCCCATGAAATATATTTTTAATTATAGTACTTTTCACTGTTGCTTGCTATGTATATGTACTTGTTATAATCAGGGTATTGAGCCTTTAGACTCACTAGGTATGAATGATGCATATGAGCATATTGATGAGGAGATTGGAGGCGCCGAAGACTGAGTAGGCGGAGTTGGATGTGCGCACGTTAACCCGAGGTTCATACTTTTTCTGCGCATCATGTTTATGAGTTGGAACTGATCATGGATATTTTCTTACATTTTATTATTTATATGTTTATGGTTTGACGGGACTTGCATGCTGTTTATTTCAGCTCTTTTAAGCTAATAATTTTACCCAGTAGTTGAATACCTTTTATTTTTAAATTTTGTGATTGACGGTAGATATTGCATGCATGCCTATAAATATATATATTTGAAATAAAAATGTATATTTCGAGATTTAAATTTTTTTTACAAAAATTCTAATAGTATTTTAAGTAGTAGACGTTTCGTAATCTTTCTATCCTGAAAGTGCAGTCGACGCTGAGAGATGGGATTCGAGCAGGGCAGTCATCTGATGAGCAGTTACATATGTGGAGACAGAGGGATGAGTATAAGGGGCTGAGATTGTATTCTGTGGAGGATGGCATAGTCCGATACCATGACCGACTGTGGGTTCCTAGCGGTGATTCGCTGAGAGAAAACATTATGAGGGAAGCCACAACACCCCGTACTCTATTCACCCAGGGAGTACGAAGATGTACAAGGATCTGCAAACCTTGTATTGGTAGCCGGGCATGAAGTAAGATATTTTGCATTTTGTGTCTAAGTGTTTGACATGCCAGCAGGTTAAGGCAGAGCATCAGAGACATGTAGGATAGCTGACTGCATTCAAAATTCAATTTGAGGAGGGGAGGAATTGTAAGGTCTAGAAATTTGAACGACGTAAATTGACTGCATGCAAATCTAGGGTTTTATTAAAACGTGTGTTTAATTATTTTTAATGCATTAAATGCATGAATGTGACATGAATATGTGTTTTTATTTCTTGGTTCATTAAGATTGAATGATGTAGGGCTTTATTAGCAGTATTTCACGCTCGAACGAGAAAAGAAGACCGAGTACAGTTAAGTTAAAATGTTTTTATTAAATAATTATTTTTAATTATTTAATATGTGAGGAATTCGAAAAGATGGGCTTTTAAGGAATTTTTACGTGTCGAGTCACATTTTAAACTGGTATGTAGTTTTTGGCAAAATGGAGAACCTTTTGAGGGCTCGGGTAATATTTTAAAAAATGTACCTAAACGAAATATTTTACAAATGTTTTAGTGGGCTTAATGGGCCTACGTTAAAGTATATTGGGCCTAAACTCCTACACATCCTCATTATTTTTAATTAAGGGCCCAATATACACTAAACTTTATATCATACCCTACCCGAAAACCCTAATATCCTTACTCTCACACTCGGCCACCCCCTCAATAACTTCCAGCAGCTTCTCGTGATCTTCAGCAGCTACATTGCTCAGTTTTTCTCAAAAAAAAATTCATAGGAGCTCTTCCCTGTCCCTCCGGTATCCGTTCTACGTGCGATTGTTGTCAAGATTTTCGACCGTAAATACGCAAAGACAGGCCTGTTACCTTCATTTTCTCGTCTTTCACACCATAATACGTGTTTTGGATTGATTATGCATGATATATGTTGGATTTAACGTTTTAAATTGGTTTTACATGTGTTTCTTCGTGAATGTGATTTTTTTGCCTTCATGTACATCACGTTCCAGCTCGGTTGATGGGGTACTACCAGATATGGGGTGTGAAAGAGGTTCTACAACATTTGTTAGGGTTTTTTAGGTGCTGAGGTTGAGGCTGGATCATGCTCTTGTAGGTGATTGATCGGGCCTTGAATGCGAGATGGGTGTGGCTCGATCGAGTGTACGGGGAGGGCAGCGGTGCAAGGGACGTTCCATGGACATGGAGTAGAACCTGTTGGATCTGATACATGACCTAGAGCAGCTTGAACACGGCTGGTCTCGGGATAGGAGGAGATCGAGGAAGCTATACATGATTTTTGGTTCGGCTTTGGAATTTCGAGTGTATCGCGTGCCACGATGTGCAGGGGTTAGAGTACCAAGCTTGGTCCGTCCATGAGGGTCCATAGGTGTGCTAGGAGGAGGTGTTTCGAGGATGGTCCAATCTAGTTAGGCATAGGGTCGAGTATTTGGTTCGATAGCTCATCTAGGGTTGGAGCGATTTAGGTTCAACAAGGTTACAACAGGGTCCAGAGGGGTTTAGAGGGTCTTAAATGGCTGGAATTATGTTGTTTAGGGTCTGGTAGGACATAAATATATTATGATTTGAGTTCGGGAAAATTTGATTGAGTTTCGAGTTAATTCGGATTAAAACCGTGACCCCGGTCTAAGTTTAAAATGAATTATAAAAGTTACTGAATGGGCTTGAGTTTATGTCTAATACATGGTTAAAAGTATGTTTTAAGGTGTTTTGATAAGTTTGTTTGGCTTCGGGTCGAAATTTTAAGGTCCAGAGTTAAAAGGGTTAATTCGGGTTTTCAGGGGCAAAATGGTCATTTTTCATCCAGGTCGAGTTAACAGGCCTTGCAGCGTCCTGATAACCGAAATTTCATGTTTAAAATGTATATGTTTAATATAAATATGAATTTTTATGAAAATATGGGAAATTATGTTGCATGCTTGGTTTAAAGAAAATGTACGTATATATGAATGAATTTTATAAGTGATGAATACGATGACATGTTTTTGAAGGATTTGAGTTGGTTGTGACTAATACAAACACGAACACGAACACGAACACGTAAGGCTAAGGCACAGTGGAAGGGTAAAACTGTTGCTGATGTCCCCGCCGCCTGGTACCGCGGTTATACGTAGATGGATCCATCGACTTAGAGCTGATGCTGATATGAAAGTCACAAATAATGATCTGAATTCAATGAAGGTAAATGAACATATGATTACATGATGAGATATGATTTGAATATGTTTATGTTACGATATATTTACGTTCACGCTATTAAGGATCACAAAGCTTATTTTAATTACAGTATTTTTCACTGTTCTATGATATGTATATGTACTTGTTATAAATTTTCAGGTGTGTTGAGTCTTTACACTCATTAGGTGTAGGGATGTAAACGAACCAAACCGTTTGTGAGCTATTCGAAGCTCGATTCGATAAAAGCTCGATTCGATAAAAGCTCGTTTGAGCTCGTTTAATGAGGCTCGTTAAGATAAACAAACCAAACTCAAGCTTTACAGTATTCGGCTCGTTAGTTCGTGAACATGTTCGTTGGTAAGTTCATGAATAATCTTTTAGATAAAAAAATAATAGTTTTGATATTTGATTTATTGATTTTGCATATTATTTATGAAATATATAGAAAAATCTATTAAATTTATGTATTATAATAAATTTACAAATTTTAATAAGAATAATATATATTTTTTTAAATATATAATTTACTTTTTAATTAATTTAATGAAAATTTAAATGTATAATTCATATTTATTAAGCTTGTTTAGGCTCGATAAAGGCTTGAATAAGTTCGTGAGCCATGTAAATATTCGTTAAATAAAGCTCGAGTTCGGCTCGATTATAAACGAACCAAGCTCAAAAATTCAAGAGTTCGGCTCGGCTCGACTCGATTACATCCCTAATTAGGTGTGATTGATGCAGGTGAGCACGATGATGTGGAGAGGGGAGGCGCTGAAAACTGAGTAGGCGGAGCTGGGAGTGCGCACGATAACCCGAGGACCTTGTATTCTTCCGTATATTATGATTATGAGTCATGTGTGAAACATTCTGTTTAGACGTTTTGCAACTTTTTATACGATGTGGATCTTGACAGACTTTTGAATATTGCGTTTGAGTTGTTAGTAATCTAGGAGTTGATGATATTTAGGATTTATTTAACTGAATTTATTTTTATTCAGTAGTTGAATGATTTTTATTAGGCATAGTTGACTGTTTATATTTGCATGTATGTGCATGGGTATTTTCGAACATAGCTTTCAAAAAAAATTTAGTAGTATTTTAGTAGTAGATATTATAGGCATTGTTGGAGCATTTTACGTGTCCTTTCAAATGTCAAAATATTGCATACAAAATGTTTGATAAATTGCTTGAATCAAAACATTTTTATACATTCAAATTACATATGTTTTTATATATTTTCAAAATGTTTAATCAATTTTTAGAGTGATTATTTTGAATATCTTTTGTTCAGTTTGAACCGAACTCAATGTAATTTTCATGCTTATTACATTTTTGAACATTTCAAGAACGAACCATTGTGGCTTAAGTTTTGCAAAATATTTTATAAGATTTTTTTAATCCCTTCAACAGTCTTTTCCGATCCCAATAAATGGTAATATCTTAAAAATTGAAGAGCAAAATATAATTATCCCTATCCATAAAATAATAACACTAGGGAAATATAAATGTGATACATTTTTTATTAATGAGCACAAAAATTTAAAATAAACTAATTACGATTTTTTTAGAAAATTTTATAAAATTGTAGTGAAATGAAAATTTAAATAGAAGGTTGGTGATGTACCTTGTTAACATGTACAGTCTCAATCAAAAGCACCTTGGGTTTAGGGGAAACCAAATAAAAAACCTCGTCACTTCCCTCACCAACCAGTTGTACCAATAGTTCATCATGTCATTTTAATGTATGACAACTAATATTAATTTTTTTCCTTTTTAACAACAGTAATTATTAATTAACATAAATGTGTGATTATTAATAATTATTATTTGTGTATTAATATTATCGTTACTTTACTATAGTTGTTATTAATATATCATGGTTGTTTAATTTTTATGTAATTAGTAATAACTACTTTTTTTTTGAAACTAGTAATAACTACTTAATTATTATTATTATCATTAAACTATTATTTATATAATTAATGTTTCTACGACTATAAATATTATTATACGATTTATAATAACTATGATTAATAATTATTTGATTATATAAATTAATTACTAAGTTAATATTATCTGTATTATTATATAACTATTATTGTAATTAACAATACTATCATAATTAGCGTAAAAATTAATATTACTCTTATATTAATAACAAATTTTATATTTATCAAAATAGTAAAACTCTATATTATATGTACATGTTAAAAATAATTATGTTTATCAATTTCATAGTTCCATGTCATTTTAGTAATTATCATAACAAAAAAAAAACCTTATAATATCAAACATATCAACAAGTTTAAAATTTATTATCTTATTTTATCCAAACATTTAATTACTTATTTTTAAAATAAGATCATACAACTTATAAACTCATAAAACAATTTATAAAACATGAAAACTTCTAAATTATTTTCAATATGTTTAGTCAAACACCGTCTAAATACACATAAAATGATCACATATTTTGCTCTTCACTCGATATCCTAAACATAGATAAATAAGAATTACCTACTTGAAGCAAACAAGGTATTATATACCTGCTTATATGTTTTTCAACCAGCATCCAAATAAGCAAAAAATATTAACAAAAATTCATGTGAAATTGTCTTACTTATCAATTTTGTAAGACGGATCTCTAACCCGACCTAACTGATGAAAAAATATTATTATTTATGTCAAAAGTATTATTTTTTAATACAAATATGAATTGCGTTAACTCGTCTCACAGATATGGATGCGTGAGATCGTTTTACAAAAAACCTACTCAAATATTAATTAACAAGAGTCATTTTTCCATTTAAAACAATCATACATAATCTAAGTAGTATTATCTAGAAACATGGTATTATTTAGACACATGCAATGTTGTAACAATACATAAATTATAAATTATTAGTTAGTTCTATTAATTAATATATATGTGGACGTTGGGTTACCCTCACTTGTCCAATCAATATTAAAATCAGTCATTAAATAAAATAGACTGCAAACTTCTAACTGCAAGCTATCTTCATAGCAACTCATCCATTCGGATCGCTATCATGTCCTGATCATCTCTTCCCGGAGCTACTTAGCTTCCATTCATGATTCAGTACACATTATTTATAAAAAGTATACATTATATATATATATATATATATACAAAGTATATGTTTCGAGGTAGTTTACGACACCAGTGTAATTCAAATATTTAAATTTACACAACTATCCAAGTTTTATGTTTTGAATTTTAATCACTCCAATTACCGCCTACAAACAAAAATATTAAAAAATTTAGATGATTTTATTTATATATAAAAAGTTAGTCTCAATTTCTTCCCGTGAAAAAATCATATGCTCATTCATTTCTCCTAAATATAAAATTTATTAAGTTTATACATCAATATAAATTTTATTTGGTTCGAGATAACTTTTGCACTTTTCTGCAAGTTTCAGTGAGCCACACTTACATATGTGCGTGTGTGCGCGCGCGCGAATAATTGAGTTTTACAATGTTGATTTGCTTGTGAAGTTCTTCAACGCTCACTTAAAATCTTACTTACCTAATCAAATTATGTAATTAAATTCAAGTATTAAAATTGTCATCAAAGACATTGAATAAAAATGTAATTTAATATAGTAAAAATATTTGACCCAATCATAGATCAAATTATTTTACAAAATCAGAGAATTTTTGTTTAATAAAAGAAAATAAAAAATTGAAAGGTGTTAAAACTGGAATCGGTACAATTAGTGGGGCTTTTACATTAATTATAAAAGAAAATGAATTATCCAAGATGCATAATTTCTGGGTCATGTTTGGTTGGGATTATGACATTAAATTATTTTACATCAAATATCTGGTTGCCATTCTGGCCACTTATTATTTATCCATCAATCAAATAATGATTTATTTATTATAATATAATTCTTCATTTTTGAAATGTTCATTAATATTTAAAAAAAATTAATTTTACGTCATATCCTAAATTAATAGATCAAACTAAATATATTATTATTTATCGTTACTATTTCGCATCCAAATCAAATATTAAATTAAATCATTTTTTATCACATATCAAAATTAAAACATTTTTAAATCATTACAGTTTTCGCATCCAAATCAAATTTTGATATGTGATAAAAAATTGATTTAATTTAATATTTGATTTGGATGCGAAATAGTAACGATAAAAAATAAAGGTAAATTTGTGAAAGATCCATTTGCACATCTTTGAATTATAATTCAGCACCTTACCACAATTTTTTTAAGATTTAGCACATGACAATGTATAATTTTAGTTTTAATCCCTACAAACTCAATGTTACAATTTTGCCCTTTTATTATTTAAAAAATATATAATTTTATTCACAAAAATTACACATATCTTATTAATCTAAAATATAAATTTTATAAAAATTATGTGGGACCCGCACGCTAATCATCTTCTTAATCGTCATGGGATAAATGGATCAATTAATTAATCTGGGTCTAAATTTTTTTTTTAATTGCGGAACGTAATGTAATTCAATCTTATATACATATCAGTATAACAGCACAAGTCTTGTACAATAAACATCAACTCAAACTAAGGTTCAACAACTAATGTCAAGTGCTGAATCCTATCTACAGCAACATCAAAGTCCGTGGTCTCCACTCTAATCATGATCTCTCGTCATCTCCTCGACCCTGATCATGTCCCACCTGTTGTCATGCACACATACAAACACGACAACAGCCGGATAATTCCGATGAGAATATAATCCCAGTATAAATCAACGAACATGCAATCATATGATAAACATAAAAGCATGGACATATAACAGCAATATGTATCAAAATCTGAAACATAATCAATATAAAACTGTCGACAATGCTCGTGACTCCACGACTCAGACTAGACTCAATCCTAGTCTAGGGATCCCGGTTTCCAGACGTTGGTATTCCTATATCGACCAACAGTAATAGAAGAAACTCCGATTCTATCCACGTCGATATAACCAAACATCCAGTGTCTTGAACTATCCGTCACAGACTGTGGCACTATCGCCAATACACTATCTTGTGACATCGTGCAATGTGCCCTTGGCGATCCCACCACTATCAGGCACTTCTGTCACAAGATCACTCGACTAATATCTGCTTTCTATAAATCCATAGAACAAGCATATCAAGTCAAAGCAATGAACATAATAATAAGAAGTATGTGATTTAGGGAAACTCAAGTATATCCTACTTGAGTCGATCTCCCAGTACCACATTGACTTATACCTTTCGTTTGTAGTCTGGGTTTGAAGCAATATCAGTTCTGAACTAAAGACTGTCTCTGTAACTCTGAAATGACATATCGAGAATAATATTATCAACATTCCATTCCCAATACAATACAGAATCTGATTAATCTGAATTTAATTCAAATCATCGGCATAACGGCACAATCTCAATATCCCCGTAAATATCAGATCAACAGACATCAATTACAAATCATAACTTATACCCGATACAATCTGTAATTCATTCATAATCCAAATCTGTCCAATTTCAAGTCAATATAATCAGAAAATCATAATAATTCCATAATCAGTCTGTTTTTCAATTTGACTTCGATTTTACGATTTCTAACATATCCAGAACACCATATAATGATCAAATAATAATTCCTCTAATATTATAATTTCAAATGATAACAGAACTCAATAAAACTTACGTCCAGTTGTAGCTGTTGACAAGAGGAGTACAGAAATGTATTCGGATTGAAAATCGGATAACCGAATCTCGTAAAATCACCAATCTATTGTACGAAGGATTTTAACAAATCTCTGTAGCTTTTCCTGGGTTCTTGCTGATATACAATGAAGGAAATGAATCTTATATATCTCCAGCAAACATGGCAAAGACAAGTGTCATATTCAATTCCCATAATTGCACTTTAGCCCCTGAAGTCTTAACTATTTGCAATTTGGTCCTCAATAACTCTTTTTAATTCCATTGCAATCCTAATTAATTACAAAAATTATGGAGTCTAATTCAACATTCCAAAATTCATAAATTAAATAATCTCGGATTAAAATTGTAATATCTCGGGCCTTACAATTCTCCCCCTCTGAGACATGATTTCGTCCTCAAAATCGTAGGCAGTCAAATCATATCAGATAAGAAGATATAACAGAAGCTAAAATACAAGACTCACATCAGTGAAATAACTCTGGGAATTCCTGTCTCATTTCTGATTCAGTCTCTCAAGTAGCTTCTTCAGTGCCATGACGAGTCCATTGCACTTTCACAAGAGGAATAGTCTTCGTTCTAAGTCGCTTTTCCTTACGATCGATAATCTGGATCGGTTTTTCGACATAACTTAGACTTTCATCAAGCTCGGCCTCGTCTGGATGAATAATGTTAGAATAATCAGGGAGATACTTCCGCAGCATAGATACATGGAAGACATCATGTATCCCAGATAATGAAGGCGGTAATGCGAGTCGATAGACACGATCTCCTATCTTCTCAAGAATCTCATACGGACCAACGTATCGTGGAGACAACTTCCCTTTCTTGCCAAATCTGACAACTCCTCTGAAAGGTGAAATCTTCAAAAATACTCTGTCTCCTGCCTCAAATACCAACGGTCTGCATCGAATGTTGGCATATTTGGCTTGTCTGTCCACTGATGCCTTCATTCTTTTCTGAATCAGTTTCACTTTCTCTGTCATATCTCTGATCATATCAGGTCCAATCTCAGGAACTTCAGAGATATCATCCCAATAAAGAGGGGATCGACACTTCTTTCCGTACAACGCTTCGAAAGGAGCCATCTCAATACTCGTCTCATAGCTGTTGTTGTACGAAAATTCACAAAGTGGCAATGCATCTTGCCATCCAGTGCTAAAATCAAGCACTACAGCTCTCAGCATATCCTCCAATGTCTGGATCGTCCGCTCTGATTGTCCGTCAGTTTGTGGAAGATATGCGGTACTCAGATGCAACTTCGTACCTAGAGCCTGCTGTAAACTCTGCCCGAAGTGCGAAGTGAACCGAGGATCACGTTCTGATACAATCTACTTTAGCACTCCATGCAATCTGACCACCTCTCTAACATAAATCTCAGCCATCTGGTCATACCTGTATGTCATCTGGTACGGAATAAAACATGCTGATTTGGTTAATCTATCAAACACGACTCAAATCGCATCACCACCTCGGGAGGATCTCGGTAACTGCGTCACAAAATCCATGGAAATGTGATCTCATTTCCATTCAGGAATCGATAAACTGTGCAGTAGACCTCCTTGTTTCTTTCTTTTAGCTTTTACCTGTTGGCAATTCAGACATTTTGACACAAATTCTGTGACATCATATTTCATTTGCTTCCACCAAAACTGTGTCTTCAAGTCATTATACATCTTTCTGCCACCAGGGTGGATACTGAATCGACTGCTGTGCGCTTCAGTCAATATCTGCTGTTTCAACTCTGAAACATTCGGCACAACAAGACGATTATTCACATACAGTATATCCTCACGTACTTGAAACTCTGATTGATGACCTGATCTGACCATCTCAATCGATTTCTGAACTTTCTGATCAACTTTCTGAGCCACTTTAATCTTCAAAATCAGCTCTGGTTCAGCTTGTATAGCATACAATCTCAACGGTCTACAATCTGTCTCAAATACCAATCCAGACAAACAGCAGTCTTCAATCAAATTCGAAACACCTATTGTCGATAAGGATAAAGCACATACCTTTCGACTCAATGCATCAGCTGCTGCATTGGACTTCCCCAGATAGTATTTGATTTCACAATCAAAGTCTTTCAGTAAATCCAGCCATCTTCGCTGTCTCATATTCAGTTCTGATTGTGAAAACAGATATTTGAAACTTTTGTGATCAGAATAAATTTCAAATTTCTCACCGTAGAGGTAGTGTCGCCATATCTTCAAAGCAAATACAATGGCTGCCAATTCAAGATCATGAATTGGGTAGCGAGTCTCGTGTGGCTTCAGCTGTCTCGAGGCATAAGCAATCACATGCCCTCGCTGCATCAACACACAACCCAAACCTCTGTGAGAAGCGTCACAATAAACAAAAAATCCACCAGTACCTGAGGGAATAGTCAGTATCGGTGCACTGGTCAATCTTTTCTTCAATTCCAGAAAACTGGATTCACAGTCTTCTGACCACACAAACGGAGCATTCTTCTGAGTTAACTGAGTAATCGGTTTGGCAATGCTCGAGAAATCTTTAATAAACTGATGGTAATATCCTGCCAAACCCATAAAACTGCGAATCTCTGGCACTGATGTCGGTCTCGGCCAAGAAATCACAGCCTTAACTGTAGCGTACCGTACTTTTACCGTTCAAAATTTGCGGAAAAATTTTAAATTTTCTTAAACATAACATAACCTTCAAAGTTTGCCATAAAATATCTCAACCAAGTCCCCCATAAGACATGGTTGCTCAAAATAACTTCAATAAAATTTGCTCACAAAAGGTTTGCTCAAAGTGTTTCCCTCAAAACATGAAATCAGAGTAAATTAACATTTGCATAAAAACATAAACATTACGGTCCTCGGGTTAGCCTCCCGCTCAGTCCAAGCCTACCCCTTGGTCGTCACCTCCTGTCTCCTCATCAACATACTCATCTGCATCGATCAAGTCTAGTGAGTCTAAAGACTAAACACGTATAAACTGGAAATAGCGAGTACTACATAATAAAACTGCATGCAACTTTAAAAATAGAACATACATACTTGAACTTGAATTTAACATGCTTGAAACTTGAACATCGCGAGCTTAACTTAGACGTGCCATCAACATGAGCTTTTCTTAAACATTCTCGTAACATAAACTTTAGCGTATAAAGCATAATTTGGCGTAGAGGCATGTTTCAAAGTAAGTGACCCATAACATAATAAGGCCTGATCAGACACACCACAGTACTGGGCTGACAGGGACGTATCCACTGCCGCATACATAAGATCCCCGTTCATAAGTTTAACGGGTGGATTGGTCCCTGTTCATAAGTTAAACGCTTTCCAATCCCGATCTGAACCCGTTCATAAGTTTAACGGGGCGGAGAGGTCCTCGGCCACGTTCACCGACTTCCAAACCAATTCATACATTTGGTCATAAAGCAATTAGCATACCTCAAAACTTAAAAATGTTTTCTTTTGCACGTCATCGTACTTAATTGGCGTTGAGGGATTCGTTGGATCTCGTTTGGGGCCGTTGCTGCAACATGCTAACATGAGCTCAAAAGTTTAACTTGCGTGACTTAGACGTAATCATCATGCCTATACCTAAGCTCAATCGCTTACTTAGGGCATGCTAAAATTCCCATGACTCGACCATGTCAATCAGTGCACTAAACCAAGACATCAACCTCAAAGCATACATCAATATTTTTCCCAAAATAAGCAGTACACGGACCCCGTGCCTGGGTCCGGGTAGGTTCGGTAAAATGTGTGCGAAGGAAAAAGGGAAGGCACGGACCCCGTGCCTGCCTCCGTGTAGGGGTCCGTGTCGACTCGCTAAAGCCATACTCTGAAAAAGGGGGGACACGGACCCTGTGTCAAGGTCCGTCAAAGGGTCCGTGTACCTACGCAAGTTCGACACCAAAAAGAAAATAAAGGCACGGACCCCGTGTCAGGGTCCGTGTGCAGGTCCGTGTGTTCTCGATTTTTCTGCACCTGCGAGAAAACTTATGCAATGTCTATTCACCCAATTTGACACTTAAAGGATGTGATTCAACACCTTAAGACTCTTCTTAGGACACCATAACATTGCACCAAAACTCGTACAAACGCCTCAAAACACGACGTCCACTCTACTACCCAATGCAACACAAAATATGGCAATTGACATCAAATCGATTTCCTACGACTTCCCACTAGTTCAAGTGCCTAACGACATGAAACGTAACCTCAAAAATACTCCAAACATAATTACCAATATATCTATACGCAGCAACAATCACCCGTCGATCTCCAACGAAGCCTGCAACACAAAAACTTCAAGAACACATCAATATCATAAAATTTATGAAAACGCAGTTTGAGCAGTCACCCGAAAAACGCCATAACTCACTCAATTTTCGTCCAAAAATTTCGAATAATATATCAAATCGAAGGCATCAAAAAGTTCTACATTTTTTGTGTTGAAAGTTTTCTCAAAATCCCGACTGAAAAATCGCAATATTTGAAAAGACAGTAAAAACGAATTTTTGAGATTCAAAACTACTTCAAAATACGTCCAATACAATTTCTGCTCAAACTACTACGAATCATTCACATGTTTTCACACAAAACGCATAAAAATTCATACTATGACAAGATCGATCCAGCAAGAACAGAATATACGTGCCTTTTGATCTTTAAAAATACCGATACGGCGATACCGAAGCGGAGACGGAGCGAGGCTTGATCCGGATCGATTAGTGGCTCATTTTCCTTGAAGAAAAGTAACAAAACTTGCTGGAAAAACTGAAGAAAAGGGGCGGCTACTCTTGCTAGTATAACCCTAGGTTTTGCTCTCAAAATATGGAATGAAATGTGTATGTGTGTGTTGTGTGAAAAAAAGCGTGTAAATATGTGTGTTAGTGGTGTGTGCGTGAGTTAATAGAATAAATTAGGGAATTGATTTGCTTAATTAGGAATTAATAATGCTAATTAAAATGCTAATCAAAATGCTAAAAAAAATGCTAATTAAAATGTTAAAAGTTTCAAACTCTTAAATCACTAACAACTTAATAAATTAGTTAAAATGCCCCAACCTCAACTTAAAATAAAATACCACATTTAAAATCGCCAAAATCATCACCGGTTTCTTTTTTCCCCGATCCCGCCTCGAGTAATCGCCTGAAATATGAAACTCAAGGAAAACGTTTTAACGTGCATCATATAATAATTTAAAATAATGCAAATTCATAGATCATGAATTAAAACACAAATTAATGGAATAAACATGCATTAAAACCATTTAATAAAATACATGAGGAATTTAATAACTTGCACGCACGTGGTTCATGTGGAACTCAAATTTTCGGGACGTCACATTAACCTTGCTGGGATCAACTGATATACCATCTCCGGATATGATATGACCCAGAAATACTACATGTCTCAACCAGAACTCACATTTTGACAGTTTAGCATACAATTTCTCAGTTCTCAGAATTTTCAACACAATTATCAAATGTTCTGCATGCTCAATCATATTCTTTGAATAAATCAAAATATCATCAATAAAAATAATCACGAAATCATCGAGATATTTTTGAAATACACGATTCATCAGACCCATAAACACAGCTGGCGCGTTGGTCAAACCAAACGGCATGAAAATAAACTCATAGTGTCAATACCTGGTTCTGAACGCTGTCTTCGAGATATCAGAATCCCCGACTCTCAGCTGATGATATCCAGATCTCAGATCGATCTTGGAATAAATAGAAGAACCCTGCAACTTGTCAAACAAATCATCTATACGGGGCAATGGATATTTATTCTTTACCGTTGCTTTGTTCAGTTGCCGGTAATCAATGCAGAGTCTCATTGAACCGTCTTTCTTCCTCACAAACAACACGGGAGCACCCCAAGGAGATACACTCGGTCGGATGTATCCCTTGGCCAATAAATCCTCCAACTGATCCTTCAACTCTTTCAGTTCAATCGGTGCCATTCTATACGGAGCTCTAGAAATCGAAACTGTACCTGACATCAACTCAATGCTGAAGTCTATCTCTCGAATCGGAGGCAATCCAGGAATCTCGTCTGGGAAGACATCAGCAAACTCACACACCACTGGCAAGTCCGCCAATGATGGACTCGACTTCAGTAAATCAACTAAATATACAAGAAATCCTTCCGCTCCTTTCTGCAATAATCGAGTCATAGATAATACGGATATCAAAGGAATTCTGGCTCGAGAACTCTTACCGTAAAATTTCCACTCCTCAGTCATCTCAGGTCTGAATCTCACAATCTTGTGGAAACAATCAACTGTAGCTCTGTACTTGGTCAACATATCAATTCCGATAATACAGTCAAAATCAGACAATCCAAGCACAATACAGTCTAACTCAATGTCATGCCCGTCATATCGTAGTATACAAGATCTAACAGAAGTCACTGATACAAGACCTTTTCCCAAAGGAGAAGAAACAGTTACTACAGTAGATAGGGACTCAACAGGTAATGCATGCATCAATGCAAATCTCTCAGAAATAAATGTATGTGATGCACCAGTATCAATCAATACATAAGCAGGGTAACCAGAAATAAAACAGTTACCTGCAACGACATCATCAGGTGCATCCTGTGCCTGCTCCTCAGTCAAAGCAAAAACTCTGGCCTGCTGTCTCGGAGGCTGGCTCACTGTCTGGCTTCCTCCTGGCCTCTGCTGTGACTGGGTAGACGGTGCTGGCTGGAAAAAATGGACAGCAGATGGTCGTCTCCCGGTCTGAGCCGCTGATCCAGATGACTCTGCTACCTGGGATCCCTGTGCACCTCTCTGGGGACATACTCGAGCAAAATGTCCCTGTTGTCGACATATACGACAAGAGCCAAACACTCCTCGGCACTGCTCTGTGGAATGCTTCCCTCCACAAGTGCTGCAATATGGTCCTGTATAACTTTGGGCTGACCAGTCTGTCTCGAGCCACTAGAACTAGAAGAACTGCTGCCAGACTTCTTAAACTGTCTTCCTCTGGTTTTCAGATAGTTCTTCTTTTCAGACCCGCTTCTACTCCCTTTGCTCTGTTCAGGGCGTCAGCAAAGTTGTTTGGTCGCCCAGTGTTCACCAATGTAAATATCTCCGGATTCAAGCCATTGATGAACTGATCAGCCACCGCTTCTTCATTCTCGGCCACATGTGGAGCAAATCTCAGTAGTGTAGAGAATTTAGACACATATTCCTCAATGTTCAACTGCCCTTGTCTCAGATTCGCAAACTCAGCACCTTTATCCTTTCTGTATGACACAGGGAAGAATCTCTGATAGAATTCGGTTTTGAATACATTCCAGGTAATAGGCGTACCTCGATGCTCCAAGGCCCTCTTGGTCATAATCCACCAGTTCTTGGCAACATCATGCAACTGGTGTCCTATCACTTTCACTCTCCGCTCATCAGTGTAGTCCAAAGAGTCAAACAGCATCTCTATGTCATCTATCCACTGAAGTCTCAGTGCCCCTCAGAGTCGGCGGATGAAAAGACTGAAATATCTTCAATAATGTCTCCATCGGAGTGGCTGTAACATCCATCGGAGGATTTGAAGTACTGTCATGTTCAGGAATTCTTCGGGGAGGCATATCTGATTATGAAAATGATTAGTAACCCAAAACAACAAACCTGTTTCAGTCCTCCTCCGATCATCTTACTGCTGATCTAGAATCAGTGTTGATTCATTCTCAATAAAACATATTACCATATCAAATCAGATAAATCAAGTAACATGTATTAAAGCAGTAAGACATGTTAGCATTCAAAAGCAGGAAATAAAACTCAATCTACCCCGCTCACTAGCTCTTATCTCAATCTAAAGGATCTATGGCTCTGATACCACCTGTTGTGGGGACCCGGATGCTAATCATCTTCTTAATCGTCATTGGGATAAATGGATCAATTAATTAATCTGGGTCTAAATTTTTTTTTTAATTGCGAAACGTAATGTAATTCAATCTTATATACATATCAGTATAACAACACAAGTCTTGTACAATAAACATCAACTCAAACTAAGGTTCAACAACTAATGTCAAGTGCTGAATCCTATCTACAGCAACATCAAAGTCCGTGGTCTCCACTCTAATCATGATATCTCGTCATCTCCTCGATCCTGATCCTGTCCCACCTGTTGTCATGCACACATACAAACACGACAACAGCCGGATAATTCCGGTGAGAATATAATCCCAGTATAAATCAACGAACATGCAATCATATGATAAACATAAAAGCATGGACAGATAACAGCAATATGTATCAAAATCTGAAACATAATCAATATAAAACTGTCGACAATGCTCGTGACTCCACGACTCAGACTAGACTCAATCCTAGTCTAGGGATCCCGGTTTCCAGACGTTGGTATTCCTATATCGACCAACAGTAATAGAAGAAACTCCGATTCTATCCACGTCGATATAATCATACATCCAGTGTCTTGACATATCCGTCACAGACTGTGGCACTATCGCCAATACACTATCTTGTGACATCGTGCAATGTGCCCATGGCGATTCCACCACTATCAGGCACTTCTATCACAAGATCACTCGACTAATATCTGCTTTCTATACATCCATAGAACAAGCATATCAAGTCAAAGCAATGAACATAATAATAAGAAGTATGTGATTTAGGGAAACTCAAGTATATCCTACTTGAGTCGATCTCCGAGTATCACATTGACTTATACCTTTCGTTTGTAGTCTGGGTCTGAAGCAATATCAGTTCTGAACTCAAGACTGTCTCTGTAACTCTGAAATGACATATCGAGAATAATAATATCAACATTCCATTCCCAATACAATATGAAATCTGATTAATCTGAATTTAATTCAAATCATCGGCATAACGACACAATCTCAATATCCCCTGTAAATATCAGATCAACAGACATCAATTACAAATCATAACTTATACCTGATACAATCTGTAATTCATTCATAATCCAAATCTGTCCGATTTCAAGTCAATATAATCAAAAAATCATAACAATTCCATAATCAGTCTGTTTTTCAATTTGACTTCGATTTTACGATTTCTAACATATCCAAAACACCATATAATGATCAAATAATAATTCCTCTAATATCATAATTTTAAATGATAACAGAACTCAATAAAACTTACGTCCAGTTGTAGCTGTTGACAAGAGGAGTACAGAAATGTATTCGGATTGAAAATCGGATAACCGAATCTCGTAAAATCACCAATCTATTGTACGAAGGATTTTGACAAATCTCTGTAGCTTTTCCTCGGTTCTTGCTGATATACAATGAAGGAAATGAATCTTATATATCTCCAGCAAACATGGCAAAGACAAGTGTCATATTCAATTCCCATAATTTCACTTTAGCCCCTGAAGTCTTAACTATTTGCAATTTGGTCCTCAATAACTCTTTTTAATTCCATTGCAATCCTAATTAATTACAAAAACCATGGAATCTAATTTAACATTCCAAAATTCATAAATTAAATAATCTCGGATTAAAATGGTAATATCTCGGGCCTTACAAATTATTTCTCAATTATCATGGAATAAGAGTAGATATTTATTTTGACATACATAGTAGATAATATATGGTTTCAGATAATTGATTTCGCTATTTGAATACTCCAAATATATAAGAAAATACTATATTTTCGAACAATCACCACAAATTCGGTCATTGTTGGAGTTTGAAAAAGACCAACAATGACCGAATTTGTGGTGATTACTCGAAATATAGTATTCTTTTATACATTTGGAGTATTCAAAGAGAGAGATCAAGTATCTGAAACCCCATAATAGGTACTTTGTATTTGAAAATAAGTATTTAATCTTATTCCATGATAATTGAGAAATAATTTTTTTTAAAATTATATTTTAGATGAAGAAGACATATGTAATTTTTGTGGATAATTATATATTTTTTTAAATAATAAATGGGCAAAATTGTAACTTTGGGTTTGTAGGGAGTTAAAACTAAAATTATATCATTGTCAGGTACTAAATCTTAAAATTTTATGGTGAGATACAAAATTTTAATTCAAATATGTACAAAGGGATTTTTAAAAAATTTACCGTTATTTTTTATCGTTACTGTTTCTCATCCAAGTCAAATATTAAATTAGATCAATTTTTATCACATATCAATCGCATCTAGCAGACAACCCTTAAAACAAAAACAATCATTTGTGTAATCCAATTAGTAAGGAAAATAATTGTTTAACATTAATTACAATAAAATTTATATTTCAAAAAGAATAAATATAATATTAATAATTGTTGTGATCGGAAAAGAGTTTAGAGGGGGATGAATAAACTCTTAAAAATATTTGCTTTTTAAATATTTTGGTCTCAACGATTTTTAGGCGGTTGAAAGTTTTTTTCTAAAACGGTTAGAAGTATGAACCGCGTAGGAAGTGTGGAAGACAGTTCAGTATTTCTAATGATATTTTTAACCGGTTAACACATTAAAGAGCAAGATATAGTGCGAAGTGTAAAAGCTTGTGAAGAGTAAGGTCACGAGTTTTTCATGGATGTTCGGAGATTAAACTCCTACGTCACAACTTCATCCTCAGTAGGAAGGATTCCACTTAAAGATTTTCGCTTTACAAAATTCTTTGCAACAACCAACTCCAATCAAAACTCATCAAACTGCATGTTTTGGAACTCTTAGTGATCACTTTATACTTCTGGAAATTAAGAACCCTCGGTTCACCAGACACTTCTATAAATCACATAACTAAAATGTTATTGATGCAACTAAACAATCTTGTTTTTGGTAGCATGAATATGATCCTTGAGAGATCGGATATGAAACGTCTGCTATTAACTTTCTTAAATCGTGCTAATTTCTTTTTTTTGTTTGCTTCTTAATCTCCATAATTCAAAATATACGTATATATAAATACTTTAAAATATCTTGTCACCATTTTGAAAATAAACATTCAACTAATATTTAAAAATCCAAAGGAAAATATTTTAAAGCATAAAATCATCAAACGTTTTACGAACCTCAAAACATTATTTGAAAAGTATAGCTCATACTATAACCTCTCTAAAAAACCGCTCATAATCATGATAAAAATCATAAAACATCTTTAACATAACTTAAAATCATAAATCATAACTAGTGCGGAAACTAGCGTCGGTTCTCGAGTTATGTACACTTTCAGTCCAGCAAAGTCGATCATCAAGACCTCCATTATCATATACATAATCAATATCACTTGCATCAATCACACCTAGTGAGTCTAAAGACTCAACACACCATAACCTTGATAACAACATAATACATATACAGATCACATATAATAGTGAAAAATACTTGTACTTAAAATATCGTTTCAAGAAGATGCATAAACTTTAAAACAATAACATTTTCATTAACATTTTCATGATGCATAAAATTTAAACATAAACATTTTCACAAGCTTTTCATAAACATTTTCGTAAACCTTTTCATAAACATTTTCGTAAACCTTTTCGTAAACATTTTCATATCACCATCAACATATTCATATGAACATGCATACTTTAAACCTCAACATTTTCCTTTACCTCATTCATAATATGTATCCTTTCATCATGATCATAAACATTTCTTTTTTATTGAATTCACATCGTTAATTGTGACTTTCCTCAATCCTCAAAAAGTCGATGGATCCATCCACATGTGACCACAGTACTAGACGGTGGGGACACCAGCAACACTCTCACCGGTCAACTGGGCCTTGGCCTATCGTCATCGAATGGAAATACGATCGTCGGGCTTCCTCTGGGGTCTTCTCCCATAAATGGGCTCCCTCTGGGGCCATTTCTCTCACGATATCCCTATTCTTATCATCATATCCTCATATCCTCAATAGTCCCAATCACTTCACTTCCTTCAACGTTTTACATTTTCATCACTTTAAAAAAATCATGCATTTAATATCATTTTTCTTTTAAAAACAAGCATGCAACATATCCTTCTTAACGTTATCGTTTTTATCATAAAAATCCATAATCGTTTAAAATAAACATTTGAAACTATTAAAAAATCCATAATCATTTAAAATAAACATTTGTACATATTAAAAATCCTCAAACATTTAAAATAACATTTTAACATCATAAACGTTCAAAACAACATTTTGACGTATTAAATCATAAATATTTAAAATAAATCTTTTGACATATTAAATCATAAACATTTAAAATAATTCTTTTGAAATATTAAATTATAAACATTTAAAATCATCACTTTAACATCATAAAAATTCATAAACATTTAAAATAATCATATCAGCATGTAAAGCAACATTCAGGAGACTGCCATGACATTTACTAATTTTCGGTTGTAAAATGATCGTTTTACCACTGGACGTAAAATTTCACGTTTTTGACTTTTTCTTAATTTAATTGACTCTAACATGTCTCAGATAATTATTTAAGCTTATTTGAATATTTCCATATTTTTATTTAGCTTAAATCGAGAATTTTTAAATTATTCTTTAAATATGACGTATTAATGCGTTTTAATATCGAATTAAATCATACCTTAATATAAAATTCCCAAAATAAAAAACTTAGACTTTTAATAATTATTTGAGCTTAAATAAAATTTTTCATAATTTTATTAAGCATAAATCTAGGCGTTTCCATTAATTCTTTAATTGGCGTTTTGTGCGGCGATAAAATTCCGGATAAATCCAAAACTCATTATTTTGGTCCCAAACTTTAAACATTGCATTTTTATTATTTATTCTAACCTTCCAAGTCATGGGCCGCCCTCGTGGACCCATGCTTCCAATTTTAGTCTAATTAAATTCGAAATTGACACATATACGAACACACCGAGCCAACTTCCAAAATACTCAAGCCACGCCCGAGCCACCTTGAGCCAAACCCGAGCCAACCCACCTAAAGACCCTGCTAACCAAGCCCAGCCCAAAGAATCATCCCCTAAGTCGCTCGAATTCACCTGAAACTTGACCCCAAACCTGCATGTGTGTGCGCGTGAGTTTCCCTTGAACAATAGGACTCCTACCTAGTCTAGGACCCTTACAGCCCTTAACCACTTGACCCCTCCTGACCCTAACCTTCCCTGGACCACGCCCAGACCCAGCCCAACCACTGAACCGCGTTCACGAGCCACCTGAAGCCAACAGAAGCTGTGCGCTACTTTTGTTCTCTCACGGGTTCCACTTTTCCCTCGAGCCAGCAATGACCCAAGCCACTCCAGACCCTACCCCAACCTTGAAACATCTCCCTGGGACCCTGAAAGACCACCTAGCCTTGCCCAAACCGAGCCACAGCCCCTGGAACTCCCGAACAGTACCTACGCATGCTTTGGGGTAGAGTCCCACTTCACGTGGACTCTTCACAAGCCCAAGGCTCGAGCCCTAGCCCTCCTAGGACCCTTTCTAGGACCTAACCATGACCCCTAGGACCCAACCACTAGGCCTGGTCGAGCCACCTGCTTCCATGAAAAGAAAACGAGTGCCTTGAACCATACGTACTACTTTCTGTTCCAGCTTTATTCTATTTCTTGTGCAGCCTTTTGGAGTGTTCTAGGACCCCTTAAACTTGTAAAAACATGACTCTAACACATCCTAATCATGGCAGCCCCTTAGGTACATGTCATTCGTGGTTTTTGGATCAAAATACATGTTTTAAAAATCATATAAGATGCATATACGAAAATCTTCAAAGGTGCAACTTATTTTCATGCAATTTCAAACCTAAATACATAATATGGTGTGATGATGAGTAAAAAGAGAATATGGCGTGCCTTTGCGTATTTAACGCATGATTATTCGTTGACGATTGAAGAACGATGACCTGAAGATCCTTGGCTTGGTTTCCTTAGCAACTTTCGAATTTTTCCTTGAAAATATGATGTGTGTGCCGTGTAAAATTTGAGAGGAAAGTGTTTGGATTATGATGGAGTGTGGGGCATGGGGTTATGGCATGGGTAGGGTAGGATTTGTAATTTAAATATTAATTATAAGACTAATGGTAACTTAAGCCCATTAACAAGGTTAATTAGGCCTATATAGTCAATTAGTGCTTAATTAAATTATTAAAATAATTTTTCTTAAATAAGTTTGTGAATTTATTAGCCGGGTTGCCAAAATGTTTGCATTTTTGTTGAAAAACCAACACCGATAAAATTTACGTCCCGACGTATAGAATCACCTCAAAAACCCCTTATTTTCAAAAATAAGAAAAAGTATCAATCATATTTTAAATAATTAAAAACAATTAACCAATAAAAACATTTTCTATTTTTCAGCCATCGGTCTCCGTTCCTCGATCGCAACTCGAATAACCTTTAAAAATACCTTTTAATGCAACCAGGAAGAAAATTATATTTTAAACATGTCAATATGCACAACATAATTAATTTATGCAATTAAAACCAATAATTAAAATACACAAGGAAATTTAATAACTCGTATGCATGTGGTTCGCTTGAACTTTTAAATTTTCGGGGCGTTACATGATATCTTTCTTTTGAATGCGTGCTCGAATGAGCGATAGAGGTATATGATCTTTGATTGTGCTCAGATTCTTAAAGTATGAACACTTGAAAGATTTACGCTTTTTTAATCTTGATGGTTATGTCTCTCGTTGTTTTTTCTTGCATACTTCCAGCTTCACTTATATAAGTTGTCATTGCAACAGTCAGAAAAAAATGAGCAACGTTAACATGTAATCTTGGAATGATGTGTCACTATCAGTTGCGACTTATTAAATGTTCTTCAGCAAGGCATTTAATGTTCTCTTTGCTAGCAAAGCTTTGAATCCTGTTCCTTGAAGAGTTACTGTTGGGTGTCCTTTTATAGCAACTGTTTTTACCATCAGAATTTATAGGACAAAGGTAATCTTTCTCCTCTGGGTTAGTGACTTAAATGCAGATCAATCTTGAAATTTGTGTATAACATGGTTGACTTGTAGTAGTGCAAACCGGTCAGAGAATGTCTCATTAAGTGAGCAATAAATAAATCTTTAATGACTTCAACATAAGATTCTTCGAACAACCATTTGAGAAGTTTGAACTTCTTCTTCTTTAAACGGTTGGGCTGATAAGCGGTCTGAACGCTATAAGTGGTTGAATCGTTACCTGTTATACATAAAACTTTGCAGTTGTTTCCTGAAATAGTCAGGTGCTATTTTGATTTTGTCGATCACCAAACCTTTTGGTTAATAATAATAATTTCTTAACAATAATTATTATTGACTATTAATCAATTTATATATTATGCATATGAGAGTATGTTTGAAATTTTATAAAATATATTAAGATAATTTGCACTTTGAAACAAATTCAAATTACATCTTAGAAAAAAGGGACTACCAAACTTTTTTTTAAAACAATTTATAAATTGTCAAATAATTTATTTTGATAGCGTATGAAACGTTCACTACTTTTTTATTTAAATCATAAACTCAAAAATTACTAATAAAAGTAACTTAAAATTTTCATAAACCATAATAAATTAACATTTAATATCTCAAGTGCATAAAATAAATCTCTAAATCGTCAATAACAAAAAATCTTACATCGACATAAATTTCCCTCAGGATTGTACTGTCGCACTCGATCCACTCAAGCGTCAGCGCCTCCTCATACCATCAAATCCTGCAACATTCAAACCAAGTGAGTCTAATGACTCAGCACGTTCTAAACATGAGTAACAAATAATACACATGCATTAAAAATAATACTTTTATTTAAAATAGATTTTAAGCGTAAATAAATCATAAATCGCAAAATCATTTAATCGTAAAGCTTTGCATCCTTTATCATGGAGGCGGGCACTAGGCTCCGCCATGGAAATACGATCGTCAGGCTCCCTCTTGGGCCTTTTCACGTAAACGGGCTCCCTTTGAGGCCTTTTCCCTCATGACATCTCCACAAAATTGTAAGTTCATTGTTCCTTCTTAAAACGGATCCTCCACATATCATATATCATTTTTCATAACAATTCACATCCCTCAAAATATTTTTTTTTCATTTTCTTTTAAAACATAAAATATCATAACTTTCTAAAAAATTGCATTTTTAACATAAAAATTTCACAGCTTTACTATAAATCATAAAATATCATATTTTCATAAAAATCATCATTGTAAATCATTTAACAAGTGCTATGACCCCTTCGGGACGCTGCCAAGCATTTACGTATTACCAAGTTAAACTGACCGTTTTGCCCCTAGAAGTAAAATTTCTCGATTTTGACTTTTTCTTACTTTTAATGACATGGGATTATCCCAAATAATTTTTTAAGCTTAAATATAATTTTTCTTAATTTTATTTAGCTTAAGTTCAATGCTTTATTTTAATTCTCTAATTAATAATTCGTGAGACGTTTAATTCTCGAATGAATTCAAAATTTAATATTTTATTCCGCCATTTTAAACATAGACTTTTAATGACCTAAGAGACCCTTATGAGCCATGAACCACCCCCGTGGACCCATAGTTAAAATTTTCTTGTTAATTTTTGCAATACTGACCCTTAATTGAACCCACCGAGCCATCCCCCAATTTTGTCGAGCCACGATCGAGCGACCTCGAGCCAGACCCTAGCCAGCCCACCTAGGTACCCTATTGACCAGCCCTGACCCCAGGACCCAGCCCCTAACTCACGCAAACCCCTCCTGGACAAAGACCCGAAGCTGCACTCTTTCCATTCTACACGCCTAGGAATTCTAGTCACTCTAGGACTCTCCTGCTTGAGCCACCATCGAGCCCACCTGACCCTGACCAACCCTGGACAACGCTCAGGCCCAACCAAACCCAGCCCAAGCCCTGAACCAGCACCGCGAGCCATCTGCACAAGAAACAGCAGCGGCGCGCTGTTCCCTACTGCCGTGGTCGAGCCAACAGCGAACCAAGCCGAACCAATCCCTGACCCGACCCTTGGCCATCCTCCTTAGACCCTAATGGACCAGCCTAGACCTATCCAACCAAACCCCGAACCCTTCCTGCAGTAGCTGCACCCATGCGTGCATGGGGGATGAGTCCTAACTCTTGAGGGCTCTACCCCAGCCGCTGAACTCGAGTCCTATCAGGGTTAGGACTCTTCCCAACCCTTGTCCACGTCCAGCACAACCATCTAACCCAGCCCCAGCCCCAGCCCTAGCCGAGCCACGCGTCGCACCAGCCCAAGCCGAGCCACTTTCCCAAGGGTATTGCTAGGAAACCCTAGGTGCTTCTCCTTGATTTCCTTTCAATTCCAGCCTTCGTTTATTCGCTTTTACGAATCCTTTCTGCCCCTTAAATACATATTATTGGAAGCGTGTCCGTTAGATTCATAACGTTTTTCATATAAGCGTAAAATCGTCAAAATTTCGAAAATAATTGTTTTTACCGTAAAAATAATCAAACACCTATATTTTTCATGTATAAATCATTAAAGCACGCATATTATGATTTGAATGTTGCGTAAAAGGGATTAGAAAACGTGTTTTTGCATTTAAAACGCTCGAATATTCAATCGTTGGCGAGGGTGCGAAGATTGACGATCGGACGACGAAGAACCCTAGCTTTTCCTACCTTGGTGATTCTCAAAATTTGTGTGTGCTATAGGTGTAAAAATCGGCTGTTATGTGTTCTCAAAAGACCTAGGTAACTTATTTATAATTTTAATTTGCAAGTTAATGTGCTTTAGTTTTGGGCCTCCAAGTATAAGAGCAATTGGGCTTACTCAATTTAGTTAAATTGGGCTCATAACTCTAATTTAGTTGAATATAACAGTTTATAAAATATAGTTTCCAAAAATAATATTTTTATATTTTAAAAACTCCATGTTTACCCAAAACCTGCTTCCCCGAAAAATTCGAGCTCGACTCGTAAAATAATTCGTATTCTAACATTTTTAGAAAAAAACAAATCACTTTTAATCATAAAGAAGCCTTGAAAATATTTAATGAAAAATAAATATTCTTGTCTTGGTCATTCCCGGTCTCCTTTTCCATGCTTATTATCGAATATTCGAGTAAAATCTTTTAATTTCATGAAATCATGTCATATAATCTGTAGAACCCGTAATCAGTAGACGTATAAGCCATGCATAATTCTAGATTTTTAAATTTAATTGACTTCATTGCATAATTATTTTAAATGCATTTATTTGAAGTTAATTATTCATTATTTCAGTTCAGTAGTTTGATTTTTAGCATTTCAGTTATTTCAGTGAGGCCGGACCGGAGTTGGAGTTTTGAGATAGAATTTAAGATCCAGAAAATATTTCCAGAAGTTAATTTAGCTAGCAAGTAAGTTCATTTAAGTTAGTAAGGGAGGGTTGAGGATTTAATTTAATTATTTGAGGTGATTAAGAAATGAACTCATTTAAGTTATTTAATTAGGGGTTAGCTCACTAAATTATTTAAGGGATTAGTGAGGCTTTTAAGAGTTATTAATTTAGTAAATAAACAACATTTCCCCTTTATTTTATCATGCATTTTCGGCCACCCTTAGTTGCTAGAAGACTCATTTTCCAACTCATCAACTTTGACCAATTCTTTGCATGTAATTAGTAGGATAATTCTATGATTTTTGGGAGAACATTTAATTAAATAAATGGACATATCCTAGACTAGAAAATAAGCAATAATCGGCCATCACCATTCTAGAAACACCCAACATAGATTTGATATCAAACCATAATTCAAAATTCAAAATGAGAAGACTTGGTCTTGATTCTTTCCTTATATCTTGCACCCACTTCCCTCACCCTCCTAACCCTTTTCCCCCCCTCTCCTTGTCGAAAATTCAGAGTGAAATCAGACCCCTTTTCAGTAGAAAAATAATGAGCCATAGCTAGGGAGAAAGGCAAGAAAAATCGAGAGTAAAGAAAACAAGAGAAGCGCTCCATCTCCTCCGTGCCGCGTTGTCGTCGTTTCGTTCGTTTTCTTTCGAAACGAAACCAGGCATGTCTATATTTCTTTCAAACCTCAATCAAGTCATATTATCATTTATTTTTCAGTACATGATCATGTTTATTCAAGCAAAAACCGAGATACATGTCAAAACATTTTGGAACAACACATGCAGAATTTTCGTTTTTCCTTGGCAAGCTTCACGTTTTTCTTGGTTTGTGAGTTTCAGGTGATTAGTTCGACTCCAGGATCCCAAGGCGACTTATATACATGTAATAGGATGCATTAGGACCACATTTGTCCATCGGTTTCAGCCCATGTTCGCTGGAAAGAAAGAAATGACAGCAACACCATTTGTGTCCCTTTTTGAGTTTGAAATTTTCAGTTTGGTTGCCAAGGGGTTGGATCTGATCTTGGCTATCCTAAGGGCTCTTAGCCATGGTTGGATCACTTCCCTAGCATGTCTAAGACGTGACTAAGTTGCCCTTTTGGTGGCTTGGTCCATGGCTAATCGGTTTTTAATAAAAACATCACAACAGCCCCTATACCCCTTCGGCTACTTCGGTTGGACAGCTTTTGGTTCGTTTCTTTTGGTTGCTTGGTATGGATCTTGGTTGGCCTATGGCCCTTAGCCACGGTTCATATCATGCTCCTAGATTTCTAGATCGTGCCATGGTCAATCAAATGGCCACTGGAACGACGCAAGACATCGATCTAAGCAAAACACTACACACGCATGCACGTTGGCTCTCGGTTGGACCCTTCGGTTGAGTTATGGTGTGATGCGGATTGTGGCTGCCCTAGGGCCCTTAGCCATGGTTCAAATCATTCCTTGGGATGTTGGTAAGAGTCTCTGGTTGGTGGTTCATGCCCCAATGGCCGGTAGTCTCGAAAACAACACAAGTTACACGGGTGTGCAGCTGCTGGAAATTTACAGCAAGTTGCTGTGTCGTTTAGAAGGCTCGTTTGAGTTCTTGGTTGGCTTTTAGCCCATGGCCTTGGACTGGACAGTGCCTCATTGAGTTGAGAAGGTTATGCTTTTGACCGTTTGTGATTCGGATCATTTTTGAGGTCGTACGAGAATTTACGGTGCATTGTGTCAAATTGACTCTCGAAAGAGCGTTTCGTGTTTTGGCCTCCATTCCACCTAGATTTCGACCCTATCATTTTAGGAGCATTATTTTATGATTTTTCAGCATATTTTAATCATGACTATACGTCGGTTCGGTGTCGGTTCAGGTTGGCTCGGAGTCATGATTAAATGCGAAGTCAATAGGCGTCATAGTCGCATCTTTTGAACGTAAATTGCATAGTTGGTCAAGTTTAAGCTATTGCATATTTTTCATGGCACAGTTAGGTTGCAGCGAGCCTGGGGACGATCCAATCCAATCCAGTTGGTAAAATTAAAGGAATTTTCATTACGCCAGTTAATTATTTTACGTGCATTAAATAGAAAATGATTATTTTTGAGATTTATGCGATATGGCTTGTGGTTCATTCACTATGTGGGAGTGTTATTTTATACGGTCGCCAGTGACCGATCAGTTCAGTATGGTACCACCCGGTCGCCAGTGACCGGCCAGCTCAGTTCAGTTTCAGCCTCCCCGGTAGCCAGTTACCGATCAGTTCAGCTCAGTGCAGTGGCCACAGGCGTAAAACATAATCTCAACAGAAAATTTTACCAGTTATTTCAGTACAGGCTCCAAGGAGCAAACATTTTTACTGTGATTATCAGTTCAGTTATGCACGTATTATAATTGCTCAGTACAGATTATTTTCAGCATGCCTCAGGACATGATATTTTATCCCATGCATATTTTAATTCCGATTTTTACTCGTTAGATGCGATATATGCATGCTGAGTCTTTAGGCTCACTAGACTTGATTGTTGTAGTTACTGATGAGGCCAGGGCCGAGGGCGGGGACCAGTGAGCCAGCTTGGGTCGGCAGTAGTGGCACCCGAGGACCTCAGTGCAGCAGTTGTTATTTTATTCCGCAAACAATTTTTATCAGTCGTTGGATAATTTTTAAATTGTTATTGTTGGCAAAACTTTATTTTCTTCCGCTGCTATTATTTTAAACATTGAACTTGATTCATCAGTCGATTTTATGAATGAGGCCATTTAAGTTCTTTTAAAAAGAAAATTTTTAATTTTCCGCAAATTTTCAAGCAAGGAATTTTAGGGCACTTTACAGTTGGTATCAGAGCAGTGGTTCTGTATAGGATTTTACTACTACTGACAGCGAGAAGCTCACAAAGCCACGTCTTTGGTCTGTAAGTTTTTCAGTTCAGCATTTTGTTCAGCATTTTAGTTAAAGCATGAATTATTTTGTCAGCATGCTTCCAGGTTTTCAGTACTTCAGTGTTCATTTAAAATAAATTATGGAATTATGCATGTTAATTACGTATGGGTTATGTTGGAACAGTATGCCCCCTAGACGCATTTTAGAGCGCAACAGAGAGGAGGAGCCTCGCCGAGAAGACAGGGAGGAGCGTAGACCGGAGGGAGACCTACCACCTCCTCCACCGCCCCCACCGAACATGAGTGCCCAGATGTTAGCTGGGATGACACAGTTCTTCGCACAGTTTGCGGGGGACAATGCCGCAGCCGTAGCCAGGCCGACAGGGCCCGAGGCTGTTTATGAGCGATTCATGAAGATGCGCCCGAAGGAATTCTCTGGGACGTCTGACCCCATGATTGCCGAGGGATGGATCAAATCCCTCGAGGTCATCTTTGAGTTTATGGAGCTGAGGGACGCAGACCGAGTCCGATGTGCCACCTACCTGTTCACTGGAGACGCCCGCTTATGGTGGGAAGGAGCTTCTGTAGCCTTGACTTTGGCCACACTTTCATGGACCCGCTTTACGGAAGTTTTCTACTCCAAGTATTTTGCTGAGGAGGTTCGCACCAGGCTGACCACCGAGTTCATGAGTCTGAGGCAGGGGGATATGACGGTTACGGAGTTCATCCGTAAGTTCGAGAGGGGCTGTCACTTTGTGCCCCTGATCACGAATGATGCCAGAGCCAAGCTGATGCACTTCCTGGTGGGTTTACGGCCGATCTTGCGCCGGGATGTTAGGGTATCTGACCCTGCTACTTATGAGATTTCCGTCTCCAAGGCCTTAGCCGCAGAGCAGAATCTGCGGGATATCGAGAGGGATCGCCAGGGCAGGCGCCCAGTCCAGGCACCGCACCACCCTCCTCCTCATCAGCATCAGCAGCAGAATAAGAGGCCTTTTCATGGACCGCCCAGGAACCGAGGCCAGCAGCAGCAGCAGCAGCAGCAGCGGGGACGCCCAGCCCCGAGGACTCAGGAGCACCCAGTCTGTCCCAGCTGCTCACGTCGCCATCCTGGAGCATGTATGGCTGGCTCAAGAAAGTGTTTTAAGTGTGGCAGTCAAGACCACATGTTGCTGCAGTGCCCTCAGAGGAATCTGCCTACCCAAGGCAGATTTTTTGCTCTCCATGCCGCGGAAACCAACCCGGAGACTATGTTGTTGACAGGTACCTTTAAACTTTAAGTTATTATTTGAATTTACGCATTTTGGGAATCGGGATTTAGATTTTTGAACTTAGAACTGTTATAGGATTGCATGCTCTACTCAGATTTATTTCAGGGGAATTAAGCTAGAGGAACCTTGACCTTTGCATGTCTATAAGTTTAGATCTTATAGTGGGATTCAACTTTGAGCTCCGCTCTTTCAGGGAGAATTTTTATATCTGGTTCCGCTACCAAGGCCTTGATAGATTCAGGGCCACTCACTCGTTTATTTCGGAGGTCTTTGCAAACTTTCTCAAGATCCAGACCATTGGGCTAGATACAGCCTTTTCAGTAGTGTTGCCGTCAGGCGAGGAGATGACAGCCACCAATGTTATCCAAGATATAGACCTTGAGCTGCACGGTAATCTTGTTTATGCGGATCTGATTGTGCTACCGATGCCGGAATTTGACATCATCCTAGGGATGGACTGGCTATTGAGGAACAGAGTGTTGATAGACTTCCAGCGGAGATCCGTTCTTGTCCGACCGCCTGGAATGGAGCAGTTCTTATTTGAGCCGGACAGGTACTTTCATTTACCGCGCATGATTCCTTATGTTCAGGCTAGGAAACTCATGCATAGAGGGTGTCGGGCATTTCTAGCGACCTTTTTATCTGTCCCCGAGGAACCCAGCCAGTCAGCCTCAGATGTTCCGATTGTCAGAGATTTCTTAGACGTTTTTCCCGAAGACGTCTCTGGTATGCCACCCGAGAGAGAGGTGGAGTTTTCCATTGAGCTTATGCCAGGTACGGCTCCGATATCCAAAGCGCCATAGCGACTAGCACCGACAGAGATGGCAGAGCTTAAGAAGCAGATTCAGGAACTTCTCGACAAGGAGTTCATTCGCCCGAGCTTTTCTCCATGGGGCGCGCCGGTCTTATTTGTGAAAAAGAAGGATGGCTCGATGAGGCTTTGCATTGACTACCGGGAGTTGAACAGGGTTACAGTGAAGAATAAATACCCACTTCCGAGGATTGAGGATCTGTTTGACCAGTTGAAGGGAGCTTCGATTTCTGCAAGATAGATCTGCGTTCCGATTATCACCCGTTGAGGGTGAGAGATGCTGATGTCTCGAAGACTGCTTTTAGGACTCGTTATGGCCACTACGAGTTCCTTGTGATGCCGTTCGGACTGACGAATGCGCCAGCGATCTTCATGGATCTCATGAATCGCGTATTTCAGCCATACCTCGACCAGTTTGTGATAGTGTTCATAGATGATATTCTCGTCTACTCCAATAGTCGGGAGGAGCACAACAGACATCTGACCACAGTGTTACAGACATTGCAGAAGCACAAATTATTCGCAAAGTTCAGTAAATGCGAATTTTGGTTAGAGAAGGTGGCGTTCTTGGGCCATATTGTCTCCAGCAGTGGTATTGAGGTAGACCCAGCAAAAGTTGCAGCAGTCGGAGATTGGGTTGTGCCGCAGAATGCATCCGAGATCCACAGTTTTCTTGGGTTGGCAGGATATTACAGGAAGTTCATTCAGGGATTCTCATCCATTGCCGTTCCACTCACAGCACTGACCAAGAAAAATGTGAAGTTTGTGTGGAGCGAGGAGTGTCAGAAGAGCTTCGATACTTTGAAGCAAGCTCTTATCTCAGCACCCGTTTTGGCTGTACCGTCAGGATCCGGCGAGTTTGTCCTTTATACCGATGCTTCGAAGCTTGGTTTAGGTGCAGTTTTGATGCAGCATGGGAGAGTGATAGCGTATGCTTCTCGACAGCTGAAAATCCACGAGAAGAACTACCCCACCCATGATCTAGAGTTGGCCGCAGTAGTTTTTGCCTTGAAGATTTGGAGGCACTATTTGTATGGGGAGAAGTGCCAGATCTTTACCGACCACAAGAGCCTCAAGTATTTCTTTAAGCAGAAGGAGCTGAACATGCGTCAGAGGCGTTGGTTGGAGCTTGTGAAAGATTACGACTGTGACATTAGCTACCACCCGGGTAAGGCTAATGTAGTTGCAGATGCACTGAGCAGGAAAGTCGCAGTGATGGCTCATTTGACGATGCAGAAACCTCTTCAGATCGAGATGCAGAGGTTTGATCTTGAGACTTACCCTCGAGGTAGAGTTCCTCGTCTATCTACCTTGACCATTCAGTCTTCCCTTTTGGACCGTATTCGCAGTGGTCAGGCCGCAGATGAGCAGTTGGCACAGTGGAAGAAGAGAGATGAAGCCAAGGGCAGTGTTTTGTATTCAGTCAGCGACGGTATTGTGAGATACCGAGATAGGATATGGGTTCCTAGCAGTGATTCTATCCGAGCAGACATCTTATCAGAGGCCCATACGTCCCCGTACTCCATTCACCCTGGGAGTACGAAGATGTACAAAGATCTGCAGCTATTGTATTGGTGGCCAGGGATGAAGAAGGACATCAGACGGTTTGTGTCCGAGTGTCTGACCTGTCAGTTAGTGAAGGCCGAGCATCAGAGACCAGCCGGTTTGCTCAAGCCTCTTCCTATTCCTTAGTGGAAGTGGGAGAACATTACCATGGATTTTGTGATCGGATTGACGAAGTTAGCCAGGGGATCGAATGCTATTTGGGTGATTGTAGATCGTCTTACCAAATCAGCGCACTTCTTGCCTATTAAGACGACTTTCACCATGATTCAATATGCAGAGCTGTATATCCGAGAGATAGTCCGACTCCATGGTATTCCGGTTTCTATCGTATCCGACAGAGATCCCAGATTCACTTCCTCATTTTGGAAGAGTTTGCATTCGACTTTGGGTACGAAGTTGCTGTTTAGCACAGCTTTCCATCCGTAGACGGATGGGCAGTCGGAGCGAGTTATTCAGATTTTGGAGGATCTTCTTCGCGCTTGCGTCATTGATTTCTCTGGGAGTTGGGAGTCGAACTTACCATTGGTAGAGTTCACCTATAACAACAGTTTCCAGTCGTCTATAGGTATGGCTCCGTATGAAGCACTGTATGGCCGCAAGTGTAGATCTCCTGTTCATTGGGATGAAGTAGGAGAGAGAGCAGAGTTGGGTCCAGAGATTGTTCAGCAGGCAGCAGATGTAGTAGTCAAGATCCGTGATAGGATGAGGACTGCCCAGAGCCGACAGAAGAGTTATGCCGATCAGCGGAGGAGAGACTTAGAGTTTGCAGTGGGCGATCATGTTTTCGTGAAAGTGGCACCTATGAAGGGTGTCATGAGATTTGGGAAGAAAGGGAAGCTCAGTCCGAGATTCATTGGACCGTTTTAGATCCTCGACAGAGTTGGGACGCTAGCGTATCGTGTGGCTCTTCCGCCGAATCTGGCCGGAGTACACAATTTCTTTCACGTCTCCATGCTGAGTAAGTACATGGCGAACCCTTCGCATGTGCTGAATTTCGAGCCGTTGCAGCTTACTCCGAACTTATCTTATGAGGAGAGACCCGTGCAGATCCTAGACAGACAGGAGAAGAAACTTCAGAACAAGCTTGTTAAGCGAGTCAAAGTCAAATGGCTCAACCATTCTGAGGAGGAAGCTACTTGGGAGTCTGAGCCGGAGATGAGAGATCGATACCCCGAGTTATTCAGTGAGTTTTAATTTCGAGGACGAAATTTATTTTAAGGGGAGAAGGATTGTAGAACCCGTAGATCAGTAGACGTATAAGCCATGCATAATTCTAGATTTTTAATTTTAATTGACTTCATTGCATAATTATTTTAAATGCATTTATTTGAAGTTAATTATTCATTATTTCAGTTCAGTAGTTTGATTTTTAGCATTTCAGTTATTTCAGTGAGGCCGGACCGGAGTTGGAGTTTTGAGATAGAATTTAAGATCCAGAAAATATTTCCAGAAGTTAATTTAGCTAGCAAGTAAGTTCATTTAAGTTAGTAAGGGAGGTTTGAGGATTTAATTTAATTATTTGAGGTGATTAAGAAATGAACTCATTTAAGTTATTTAATTAGGGGTTAGCTCACTAAATTATTTAAGGGATTAGTGAGGCTTTTAAGAGTTATTAATTTAGTAAATAAACAACATTTACCCTTTATTTTATCATGCATTTTCGGCCACCCTTAGTTGCTAGAAGACTCATTTTCCAACTCATCAAATTTGATATCAAACCATAATTCAAAATTCAAAATGAGAAGACTTGGTCTTGATTCTTTCCTTATATCTTGCACCCACTTCCCTCACCCTCCTAACCCTTTTCCCCCCCTCTCCTTTTCAAAAATTCAGAGTGAAATCAGACCCCTTTTCAGTAGAAAAATCATGAGCCATAGCTAGGGAGAAAGGCAAGAAAAATCGAGAGTAAAGAAAACAAGAGAAGCGCTCCATCTCCTCCGTGCCGCGTCGTCGTCGTTTCGTTCGTTTTCTTTCGAAACGGAACCAGGCATGTCTATATTTCTTTCAAACCTCAATCAAGTCATATTATCATTTATTTTTCAGTACATGATCATGTTTATTCAAGCAAAAACCGAGATACATGTCAAAACATTTTGGAACAACACAAGCAGAATTTTCGTTTTTCCTTGGCAAGCTTCACGTTTTTCTTGGTTTGTGAGTTTCAGGTGATTGGTTCGACTCCAGGCTCCCAAGGCGACTTATATACATGTAATAGGATGCATTAGGACCACATTTGTCCATCGGTTTCAGCCCATGTTCGCTGGAAAGCAAGAAATGACAGCAACCCCATTTGTGTCCCTTTTTGAGTTCGAAATTTTCAGTTTGGTTGCCAAGGGGTTGGATCTGATCTTGGCTGCCCTAAGGGCTCTTAGCCATGGTTGGATCACTTCCCTAGCATGTCTAAGACGTGACTAAGTTTCCCTTTTGAAGGCTTGGTCCATGGATCATCGGTTTTTAATAAAAACATCACAACAGCCCCTATACCCCTTCGGCTACTTCGGTTGGACAGCTTTTGGTTCGTTTCTTTTGGTTGCTTGGTATGGATCTTGGTTGGCCTATGGCCCTTATCCACGGTTCATATCATGCTCCTAGATGTCTAGATCGTGCCATGGTCAATCAAATGGCCACTGGAACGACGCAAGACATCGATCTAAGCAAAACACTACACACGCATGCACGTTGGCTCTCGGTTGGACCCTTCGGTTGAGTTATGGTGTGATGCGGATTGTGGCTGGACTAGGGCCCTTAGCCATGGCTCAATTCATTCCTTGGGATGTTGGTAAGAGTCTCTGGTCGGTGGTTCACGCCCTAATCGCCGGTAGTCTCGAAAACAACACAAGTTACATGGGTGTGCAGCTGCTGGAAATTTACAGCACAAGTTGCTGTGTTGTTTAGAAGGCTCGTTTGAGTTCTTGGTTGGCTTTTAGCCCATGGCCTTGGACTGGACAGTGCCTCATTGAGTTGAGAAGGTTATGCTTTTGACCGTTCATGATTCGGATCATTTTTGAGGTCGTACGAGAATTTACGGTGCAATGTGTCAAATTGACTCTCGAAAGAGCGTTTCGTGTTTTGGCCTCCATTCCACCTAGATTTCGACCCTATCATTTTAGGAGCATTATTTTATGATTTTTCAGCGTATTTTAATCATGACTATACGTCGGTTCGGTGTCGGTTCAGGTTGGCTCGGAGTCATGATTAAATGCGAAGTCAATAGGCGTCATAGTCGCATCTTTTGAACGTAAATTGCATAGTTGGTCAAGTTTAAGCTATTGCATATTTTTCATGGCACAGTTAGGTTGCAGCGAGCCTGGGGACGATCCAATCCAATCCAGTTGGTAAAATTACAGGAATTTTCATTACGCCCGTTAATTATTTTACGTGCATTAAATAGAAAATGATTATTTTTGAGATTTATGCGATATGGCTTGTGGTTCATTCACTACGTGGGAGTGTTATTTTATACGGTCGCCAGTGACCGATCAGTTCAGTATGGTACCACCCGGTCGCCAGTGACCGGCCAGCTCAGTTCAGTTTCAGCCTCCCCGGTAGCCAGTTACCGATCAGTTCAGCTTAGTGCAGTGGCCACAGGCGTAAAACATAATCTCAACAGAAAATTTTACCAGTTATTTCAGTACAGGCTCCAAGGAGCAAACATTTTTACTATGATTATCAGTTCAGTTATGCACGTATTATAATTGCTCAGTACAGATTATTTTCAGCATGCCTCAGGACATGATATTTTATCCCATGCATATTTTAATTCCGATTTTTATTCGTCAGATGCGATATATGCATGCTGAGTCTTTAGGCTCACTAGACTTGATTGTTGTAGGTACTGATGAGGCCAGGGCCGAGGGCGGGGACCAGTGAGCCAGCTTGGGTCGGCAGTAGTGGCACCCGAGGACCTCAGTGCAGCAGTTGTTATTTTATTCCGCAAACAATTTTTATCAGTCGTTGGATAATTTTTAAATTGTTATTGTTGGCAAAACTTTATTTTCTTTCGCTGCTATTATTTTAAACATTGAACTTGATTCATCAGTCGATTTTATGAATGAGGCCATTTAAGTTCTTTTAAAAAGAAAAATTTTTAATTTTCCGCAAATTTTCAAGCAAGGAATTTTAGGGCACTTTACAGTTAATATCAGAGCAGTGGTTCTGTATAGGGTTTTACTACTACTGACCGCGAGAAGCTCACAAAGCCACGTCTTCGGTCTGTAAGTTTTTCAGTTCATCATTTTGTTCAGCATTTTAGTTAAAGCATGAATTATTTTGTCAGCATGCTTCCAGGTTTTCAGTACTTCAGTGTTCACTTAAAATAAATTATGGAATTATGCATGTTAGTTACGTATGGGTTATGTTGGAACAGTATGCCCCCTAGACGCATTTTAGAGCGCAACAGAGAGGAGGAGCCTCGCCGAGAAGACAGGGAGGAGCGTAGACCGGAGGGAGACCTACCACCTCCTCCACCGCCCCCACCGAACATGAGTGCCCAGATGTTAGCTGGGATGGCACAGTTCTTCGCACAGTTTGCGGGGGACAATGCCGCAGCCGTAGCCAGGCCGACAGGGCCCGAGGCTGTTTATGAGCGATTCATGAAGATGCGCCCGAAGGAATTCTCTGGGACGTCTGACCCCATGATTGCCGAGGGATAGATCAAATCCCTCGAGGTCATCTTTGAGTTTATGGAGCTGAGGGACGCAGACCGAGTCCGATGTGCCACCTACCTGTTCACTGGAGACGCCCGCTTATGGTGGGAAGGAGCTTCGGTAGCCTTGACTTTGGCCACACTTTCATGGACCCGCTTTACGGAAGTTTTCTACTCCAAGTATTTTGCTTAGGAGGTTCGCACCAGGCTGACCACCGAGTTCATGAGTCTGAGGCAGGGGGATATGACGGTTACGGAGTTCATTCGTAAGTTCGAGAGGGGCTGTCACTTTGTGCCCCTGATCACGAATGATGCCAGAGCCAAGCTGATGCACTTCCTGGTGGGTTTACGGCCGATCTTGCGCCGGGATGTTAGGGTATCTGACCCTGTTACTTATGAGATTTCCGTCTCCAAGGCCTTAGCCGCAGAGCAGAATCTGCGGGATATCGAGAGGGATCGCCAGGGCAGGCGCCCAGTCCAGGCACCGCACCACCCTCCTCCTCATCAGCATCAGCAGCAGAATAAGAGGCCTTTTCATGGACCGCCCAGGAACCGAGGCCAGCAGCAGCAGCAGCAGCAGCAGCGGGGACGCCCAGCCCCGAGGACTCAGGAGCACCCAGTCTGTCCCAGCTGCTCACGTCGCCATCCTGGAGCATGTATGGCTGGCTCAGGAAAGTGTTTTAAGTGTGGCAGTCCAGACCACATGTTGCTGCAGTGCCCTCAGAGGAATCTGCCTACCCAAGGCAGATTTTTTGCTCTCCATGCCACGGAAACCAACCCGGAGACTATGTTGTTGACAGGTACCTTTAAACTTTAAGTTATTATTCGAATTTACGCATTTTGGGAATCGGGATTTAGATTTTTGAACTTAGAACTGTTATAGGATTGCATGCTCTACTCAGATTTATTTCAGGGGAATTAAGATAGAGGAACCTTGACCTTTGCATGTCTATAAGTTTAGATCTTGTAGTGGGATTCAACTTTGAGCTCCGCTCTTTCAGGGAGAATTTTTATATCTGGTTCCGCTACCTAGACCTTGATAGATTCAGGGGCCACTCACTCGTTTATTTCAGGAGGTCTTTGCAAACTTTCTCAAGATCCAGACCATTGGGCTAGATACAGCCTTTTCAGTAGTGTTGCCGTCAGGCGAGGAGATGGCAGCCACCAATGTTATCCGAGATATAGACCTTGAGCTGCACGGTAATCTTGTTTATGCGGATCTGATTGTGCTACCGATGCCGGAATTTGACATCATCCTAGGGATGGACTGGCTATTGAGGAACAGAGTGTTGATAGACTTCCAGCGGAGATCCGTTCTTGTCCGACCGCCTGGAATGGAGCAGTTCTTATTTGAGCCGGACAGGTACTTTCCTTTACCGCGCATGATTCCTTATGTTAAGGCTAGGAAACTCATGCATAGAGGGTGTCGGGCATTTCTAGCGACCTTTTTATCTGTCCCCGAGGAACCCAGCCAGTCAGCCTCAAATGTTCCGATTGTCAGAGATTTCTTAGACGTTTTTCCCGAAGACGTCTCTGGTATGCCACCCGAGAGAGAGGTGGAGTTTTCCATTGAGCTTATGCCAGGTACGGCTCCGATATCCAAAGCGCCATAGCGACTAGCAACGACAGAGATGGCAGAGCTTAAGAAGCAGATTCAGTAACTTCTCGACAAGGAGTTCATTCGCCCGAGCTTTTCTCCACGGGGCGCGCCGGTCTTATTTGTGAAAAAGAAGGATGGCTCGATGAGGCTTTGCATTGACTACCGGGAGTTGAACAGGGTTACAGTGAAGAATAAATACCCACTTCCGAGGATTGAGGATCTGTTTGACCAGTTGAAGGGAGCTTCGATTTTCTCCAAGATCGATCTGCGTTCCGATTATCACCAGTTGAGGGTGAGAGATGCTGATGTCTCGAAGACTGCTTTTAGGACTCGTTATGGCCACTACGAGTTCCTTGTGATGCCGTTCGGACTGACGAATGCGCCAGCGATCTTCATGGATCTCATGAATCGCGTATTTCAGCCATACCTCGACCAGTTTGTGATAGTGTTCATAGATGACATTCTCGTCTACTCCAAGAGTCGGGAGGAGCACAACAGACATCTGACCACAGTGTTGCAGACATTGCAGAAGCACAAATTATTCGCAAAGTTTAGGAAATGCGAATTCTGGTTAGAGAAGGTGGCGTTCTTGGGCCATATTGTCTCCAGCAGTGGTATTGAGGTAGACCTAGCAAAAGTTGCAGCAGTCAGAGATTGGGTTGTGCCGCAGAATGCATCCGAGATCCGCAGTTTTCTTGGGTTGGCAGGATATTACAGGAAGTTCATTCAGGGATTCTCATCCATTGCCGTTCCACTCACAGCACTGACCAAGAAAAATGTGAAGTTTGTGTGGAGCGAGGAGTGTCAGAAGAGCTTCGATACTTTGAAGCAAGCTCTTATCTCAGCACCCGTTTTGGCTGTACCGTCAGGATCCGGCGAGTTTGTCCTTTATACCGATGCTTCGAAGCTTGGTTTAGGTGCAGTTTTGATGCAGCATAGGAGAGTGATAGCGTATGCTTCTCGACAGCTGAAAATCCACGAGAAGAACTACCCCACCCATGATCTAGAGTTGGCCGCAGTAGTTTTTGCCTTGAAGATTTGGAGGCACTATTTGTATGGGGAGAAGTGCCACATCTTTACCGACCACAAGAGCCTCAAGTATTTCTTTAAGCAGAAGGAGCTGAACATGCGTCAGAGGCGTTGGTTGGAGCTTGTGAAAGATTACGACTGTGACATTAGCTACCACCCGGGTAAGGCTAATGTAGTTGCAGATGCACTGAGCAGGAAAGTCGCAGTGATGGCTCATTTGACGATGCAGAAACCTCTTCAGATCGAGATGCAGAGGTTTGATCTTGAGACTTACCCTCGAGGTAGAGTTCCTCGTCTATCTACCTTGACCATTCAGTCTTCCCTTTTGGACCGTATTCGCAGTGGTCAGGCCGCAGATGAGCAGTTGGCACAGTGGAAGAAGAGAGATGAAGCCAAGGGCAGTGTTTTGTATTCAGTCAGCGACGGTATTGTGAGATACCGAGATAGGATATGGGTTCCTAGCAGTGATTCTATCCGAGCAGACATCTTATCAGAGGCCCATACGTCCCCGTACTCCATTCACCCTGGGAGTACGAAGATGTACAAAGATCTGCAGCTATTGTATTGGTGGCCAGGGATGAAGAAGGACATCAGACGGTTTGTGTCCGAGTGTCTGACCTGTCAGTTAGTGAAGGCCGAGCATCAGAGACCAGCAGGTTTGCTCAAGCCTCTTCCTATTCCTTAGTGGAAGTGGGAGAACATTACCATGGATTTTGTGATCGGATTGACGAAGTTAGCCAGGGGATCGAATGCTATTTGGGTGATTGTAGATCGTCTTACCAAATCAGCGCACTTCTTGCCTATTAAGACGACTTTCACCATGATTCAGTATGCAGAGCTGTATATCCGAGAGATAGTCCGACTCCATGGTATTCCGGTTTCTATCGTATCCGACAGAGATCCCAGATTCACTTCCTCATTTTGGAAGAGTTTGCGTTCGACTTTGGGTACGAAGTTGCTGTTTAGCACAGCTTTCCATCCGCAGACGGATGGGCAGTCCGAGCGAGTTATTCAGATTTTGGAGGATCTTCTTCGCGCTTGCGTCATTGATTTCTCTGGGAGTTGGGAGTCGAACTTACCATTGGTAGAGTTCACCTATAACAACAGTTTCCAGTCGTCTATAGGTATGGCTCCGTATGAAGCACTATATGGCCGCAAGTGTAGATCTCCTGTTCATTGGGATGAAGTAGGAGAGAGAGCAGAGTTGGGTCCAGAGATTGTTCAGCAGGCAGCAGATGTTGTAGTCAAGATCCGTGATAGGATGAGGACTGCCCAGAGCCGACAGAAGAGTTATGCCGATCAGCGGAGGAGAGACTTAGAGTTTGCAGTGGGCGATCATGTTTTCGTGAAAGTGGCACCTATGAAGGGTGTCATGAGATTTGGGAAGAAAGGGAAGCTCAGTCCGAGATTCATTGGACCGTTTGAGATCCTCGACAGAGTTGGGACGCTAGCGTATCGTGTGGCTCTTCCGCCGAATCTGGCCGGAGTACACAATGTCTTTCACGTCTCCATGCTGAGAAAGTACATGGCGAACCCTTCAGCATGTGCTGAATTTCGAGCCGTTGCAGCTTACTCCGAACTTATCTTATGAGGAGAGACCCGTGCAGATCCTAGACAGACAGGAGAAGAAACTTCGGAACAAGCTTGTTAAGCGAGTCAAAGTCAAATGGCTCAACCATTCTGAGGAGGAAGCTACTTGGGAGTCTGAGCCGGAGATGAGAGATCGATACCCCGAGTTATTCAGTGAGTTCTAATTTCGAGGACGAAATTTATTTTAAGGGGGGAAGGATTGTAGAACCCGTAAATCAGTAGACGTATAAGCCATGCATAATTCTAGATTTTTAAATTTAATTGACTTCATTGCATAATTATTTTAAATGCATTTATTTGAAGTTAATTATTCATTATTTCAGTTGAGTAGGTTGATTTTTAGCATTTCAGTTATTTCAGTGAGGCCGGACCGGAGTTGGAGTTTTGAGATAGAATTTAAGATCCAGAAAATATTTCCAGAAGTTAATTTAGCTAGCAAGTAAGTTCATTTAAGTTAGTAAGGGAGGGTTGAGGATTTAATTTAATTATTTGAGATGATTAAGAAATGAACTCATTTAAGTTATTTAATTAGGGGTTAGCTCACTAAATTATTTAAGGGATTAGTGAGGCTTTTAAGAGTTATTAATTTAGTAAATAAACAACATTTCCCCTTTATTTTATCATGCATTTTCGGCCACCCTTAGTTGCTAGAAGACTCATTTTCCAACTCATCAACTTTGACCAATTCGTTGCATGTAATTAGTAGGATAATTCTATGATTTTTGGGAGCACATTAATTAAATAAATGGACATATCCTAGACTAGAAAATAAGCAATAATCGGCCATCACCATTCTAGAAACACCCAACATAGATTTGATATCAAACCATAATTCAAAATTCAAAATGAGAAGACTTGGTCTTGATTCTTTCCTTATATCTTGCACCCACTTCCCTCACCCTCCTAACCCTTTTTCCCCCCCTCTCCTTTTTGAAAATTCAGAGTGAAATCAGACCCATTTTCAGTAGAAAAATCGTGATCCATAGCTAGGGAGAAAGGCAAGAAAAATCGAGAGTAAAGAAAACAAGAGAAGCGCTCCATCTCCTCCGTGCCGCGTCGTCGTCGTTTCGTTCGTTTTCTTTCGAAACGAAACCAGGCATGTCTAGATTTCTTTTAAACCTCAATCAAGTCATATTATCATTTATTTTTCAGTACATGATCATGTTTATTCAAGCAAAAACCGAGATACATGTCAAAACATTTTGGAACAACACATGCAGAATTTTCGTTTTTCCTTGGCAAGCTTCACGTTTTTCTTGGTTTGTGAGTTTCAGGTGATTGGTTCGACTCCAGGCTCCCAAGGCGACTTATATACATGTAATAGGATGCATTAGGACCACATTTGTCCATCGGTTTCAGCCCATGTTCGCTGGAAAGCAAGAAATGACAGCAACACCATTTGTGTCCCTTTTTGAGTTCGAAATTTTCAGTTTGGTTGCCAAGGGGTTGGATCTGATCTTGGCTGCCCTAAGGGCTCTTAGCCATGGTTGGATCACTTCCCTAGCATGTCTAAGACGTGACTAAGTTGCCCTTTTGGTGGCTTGGTCCATGGCTCATCGGTTTTTAATAAAAACATCACAACAGCCCCTATACCCCTTCGGCTACTTCGGTTGGACAGCTTTTGGTTCGTTTCTTTTGGTTGCTTGGTATGGATCTTGGTTGGCCTATGGCCCTTATCCACGGTTCATATCATGCTCCTAGATTTCTAGATCGTGCCATGGTCAATCAAATGGCCACTGGAATGACGCAAGACATCGATCTAAGCAAAACACTACACACGGATGCACGTTGGCTCTCGGTTGGACCCTTCGGTTGAGTTATGGTGTGATGCAGATTTTGGCTGGCCTAGGGCCCTTAGCCATGGTTCAAATCATTCCTTGGGATGTTGGTAAGAGTCTCTGGTCGGTGGTTCATGCCCCAATGGCCGGTAGTCTCGAAAACAACACAAGTTACATGGGTGTGCAGCTGCTGGAAATTTACAGCACAGGTTACTGTGTTGTTTAGAAGGCTCGTTTGAGTTCTTGGTTGGCTTTTAGCCCATGGCCTTGGACTGGACAGCGTCCTCATTGAGTTGAGAAGGTCATGCTTTCGACCGTTTGTGATTCGGATCATTTTTGAGGTCGTACGAGAATTTACGGTGCAATGTGTCAAATTGACTTCTCGAAAGAGCGTTTCGTGTTTTGGCCTCCATTCCACCTAGATTTCGACCCTATCATTTTAGGAGCATTATTTTATGATTTTTCAGCGTATTTTAATCATGACTATACGTCGGTTTGGTGTCGGTTCAGGTTGACTCGGAGTCATGATTAAATGCGAAGTCAATAGGCGTCATAGTCGCATCTTTTGAACGTAAATTGCATAGTTGGTCAAGTTTAAGCTATTGCATATTTTTCATGGCACAGTTAGGTTGCAGCGAGCCTGGGGACGATCCAATCCAATTCAGTTGGTAAAATTACAGGAATTTTCATTACGCCAGTTAATTATTTTACGTGCATTAAATAGAAAATGATTATTTTTGAGATTTATGCGATATGGCTTGTGGTTCATTCAATATGTGAGAGTGTTATTTTATACGGTCGCCAGTGACCGATCAGTTTAGTATGGTACCACCCGGTCGCCAGTGATCGGCCAGCTTCAGTTCAGTTTCAGCCTCCCCGGTAGCCAGTTACCGATCAGTTCAGCTTAGTGCAGTGGCCACAGGCGTAAAACATAATCTCAAAAGAAAATTTTACCAGTTATTTCAGTACAGGCTCCAAGGAGCAAACATTTTTACTGTGATTATCAGTTCAGTTATGCACGTATTATAATTGCTCAGTACAGATTATTTTCAGCATGCCTCAGGACATGATATTTTATCCCATGCATATTTTAATTCCGATTTTTACTCGTTAGATGCGAGATATGCATGCTGAGTCTTTAGGCTCACTAGACTTGATTGTTGTAGGTACTGATGAGGCCAGGGCCGAGGGCGGGGACCAGTGAGCCAGCTTGGGTCGGCAGTAGTGGCACCCGAGGACCTCAGTGCAGCAGTTGTTATTTTATTCCGCAAACAATTTTTATCAGTCGTTGGATAATTTTTAAATTGTTATTGTTGGCAAAACTTTATTTTCTTCCGCTGCTATTAATTTAAACATTGAACTTGATTCATCAGTCGATTTTATGAATGAGGCCATTTAAGTTCTTTTAAAAAGAAAAATTTGTAATTTTCCGCAAATTTTCAAGCAAGGAATTTTACGGCACTTTACATAATCATTTAATAATGAAATAAAACTTTTAAATATTTAATAAATATTATGCAAGCATTTAAAATCAATTAAATAAAAAATAAACAATTCAAATAATTTCCATGCATATGGTTTGAATCCTTTTCAACCTAAGAGCGGACAGCGTTTATGTATGTTTTGTTTTTCGGACGTTACAGCTTATAACTTGTTTTTTAAAATATACTATCAAATAAAATTTCAGAACTTATAATTTATAAAACAATTTATAAGTTGTTTAAGAAGACTTATAAGATATGCGAAAAACACTCTCCATATACTGAAATTTTATGTATGTGTCTATTTATTATTATCTTTAACTATACCATTAAATTTCATATATATAACAAAGTAGGTTTTGTTTATTCACTTAATAATTAAACAAAAAATAAAACTGTTAAATTATTTAAGTTTTGGTGATTTAACAATAATGTTGATGTAATGGATAATTATATAGTCTAACTGAACTGAATTTAAGAAGAAACTAATTATTCATACGTATATTTTCCCTAAGCTAAACTATTAATCATAGTCCTAACGAATGCCTGAGGAAAACTGTTAGTTTACTATTTCAACGCAAAAAGGTCACTTATTGAAACATCCACTACTTGTTTTTCTTAAAAAGTAATAGAATTTTTTTTCCCTATGCTTTCAGCCGAAAAAATACCTTCACACCATTTAAAATAAACCAACTAACTATTATTTGAAAATCCAAAAGAAAATAATTCAAAGTATAAAATCGTAAACGTCAACCAACCCTAAACTAACATTATTTAAAAATAACCTTAACTCTAACATTCTCTCAAAAACAACATAAGTCATACAAAAATTTTAAGTAATCATAATTCATAAATATAGTTTTATTTTCGAAAAACTAGCGGCAGTCCTCAGGTTGTGTGCACCTCAGTCCAACTAGTTCAACCGTCAAGACCTCCATTAACATCAATCTCATGCTCACCTGCATCGATCACACCTAGTGTTTCTATTAACTCAGCAAATCTTAATCATGATAGCTAGTAATACATATACATTCACAAGCAACAGTGAAAATAATTTTAATAAAATAAATTTTCATCAACATAAACCTCAACATTTTCTGTTAAGAAATTATATTCCCAAGAATTTTGGTGAATGACAAAAACAAGACAACACAAAAACAGCTGCGGTTTATATATGAGATATGCATCAGTTCAACCGCCCAACTCATCAGATGGAATATCTTTCTAACCGGCTAAAGCTCAAAGTAGTCTCAACCGCTTATTTCAGACCGCTAGGAGATTCAGCTTGGACTTAAATGATCCTCAGAACCAGATCATTAAAGAGAACCATTTATTGCTCAAAGACATTCTCTGACTGGCTTAATATATTCAAAGTATTACACGCCTTGAAGTCAACGTATACATACATCAGTTCCAAGAATGATCTGCATTTATTTCTCTATCCCAGAAAAGGTAGACCAAGTATAGACTTCAAGTTCTGATGCTAAAAGACAGTTACCATAAAAGGAACTCCTCAGGAAAAGCGCTTCAGAACTATGCTGAGCAAAAGGAACATTAAATGGTTTTATTGATGATCATTCAATGCTCATAAAGACGACAGCAACACATCTGTTCAGTGGATCAGGTTAACGTTGCTGCATCCTTCCCGACCGTTAAGAAGATCGTGTATATTAACGGAGGAGTGTGCTAACTAAGACCTCTCTCGATTTAAAGCTAAAAATCTCGTTGCTAGCTTATACAAAGATCTTAGAGCGCTATCAAAAGTCTACACACTTCAACGCTTTTCAGCACGCTTTAAACAATAATTACATTTGATCATCTAAGGACCAATTTCATGCTACTCAAACCAAAACTGATTGTTCATATCAATAACCATTTGGTTATTTTATTTAGTGTCTGGTGAACTGAGAGTTCTTAATCCAGTAGTGTAAAGTGATCACTAAGAGTTCCAAAACAGGCAGTGTAATAAGTCCTGATTGGAGTGGGCTGTTGCAAAAAGTTTTTAAAGCCAAAATCTTTTAGTGGAAACCTTCCTAAGAAGGAAGAAGGGGTGACGTAGGAGTATTCATTCTCCGAACTTCCATAAAAAATCTTGTGTCACTTTACTTATCACAAGCATTTTCTTTGTCTCTAATTGTTGATTAAGCCTGCTAACGTGTTTAAGTTTCTATTGGAGATTGTGAACCGTTTTCCGCACTTAATATTGGTTCACATTTTCAATCGTTTGAGAGTAATTTTCAACCGCCTAACAAACAGTTGAAATAAACATTTTAAAACAGAAGAAAGTTTGAAAGAGTTCATTCACCCCCTTTCACGATCCTAACAAGTGGTATCAGAGCGGGGTTCTCTCAAACACTGATATCTCTTAAACACGTATGGCATCTTTCAACAAGATTCCGATGTTTTCTAAAGAAGATTATGATGACTGGAAAATTTTTATGCAGGCACACTAGAAGCCCAAGATGACGATATGTGGTATATTATCACTGATGGGCCGATGAGAATCTTGAAGTTAAATACATCTGCTGGCACAACCGAAGGTGCTCCTCAGATGGTAGAAAAGCACAGATCAGAATGAACAGCTGATGACAAAAAGAAGGCAAATCTGGACAATGTTGCAGAAGACATCCTCTACAAGACTTTGGACAAAAATATGTTTTCCAAAATCAAGACCTGCACTACTTCTAAGGAATATGGGAAAAGCTCACTCAATTATGTTAAGGCAATGATCAGACAAAAGAAAACAAGTTAACTGTTGCCATCCAAAAGTTCGACAACGCAAAAATGAAGCCAGGAAAAACTTTAGCAGAATTTGACGAACGATTCACCGTTATTATTATCGAACTCATTTCATTAGGAAAAGAATACTCTAACCGAGAAATTGCTTTGAAGGTTATGCGAGCTCTTCCCAGAGAATGGGACGTAAAGACTATAACAATACGAGAATCTAAAGATCTGAACAAACTGGAACTTCATGATCTCTTCGCCGACCTTAAAGCGTATGAGTTCGAGCCTGGAATACGAACTGAAGAAGATCCATCTACCTCCCAACAAACAAAAGCCTTGGCAGCTACTACAGTGACTCTTCCGATCGAAGAGTCCACAAGTAAGAAATCGGCCGAGCAATTAAGCAATGAAGCCATGTCTTTATTTGTTAAAAAATTCAGCAAATTCATGCGCAAGAATCAATCACAGATGAATAAACCTCACTTCAACAAGGACCATACTGATAATGGTCAAGCTTGTTTTAACTGTGGAAAGAAAGGACACTTTATTGCAGAATGCAACAGGCAAGAAAAGATGAAAAGAGATCAAGTGACAAAAGACGAGTTAAAGAAAACAAGAGATTTATCAAAAAGAAGAATCAGCGAGTCTTAGTTGCAGAAGAAGATCAAGGCAAATGGGCTGAATCAGAATCAGAAAAATCCATCTCCGAAGAATCTTCAAGTGAAAGCGAAGATGAGAAAGTAGAATGTCTCATGGCCAAAGAAGATCAAGAATCTACCGATGAAATGGTATTTGACTTTAACTCTGATGAATTCACACAAGAAGATCTTGTCACCGCACTTCACGACATGGTAAATGAGTTTAAGAGGCTATCACAGCAGTTCAATGAAGCCAAAACAAAAAAACAAAACTTGGAAAACAAGTTAACTCTCTCTAGTTGTTCGCAGCAAAAAGAGGTTGACAGTTTGAGAGTAAAGTTAAGTCTGTTAACGGCTGAGAACGATGACCTGCGAAGATTGTTCCATGCCACGTTAAAAGAAAATAAACGGTTGATAAATGCAATCAAAACTTGGAACAAGTCCTCTGTTTCTCTTAACAAGAAGCAAGAAATGCAGAAACCTGTCGGAGACAAACCGGACTAGGCTATAGCATTAATGAATGCAACACTTCTGGAGCATCAACTCAACCGCTACTAGAGGAAGACAGTTTAAAACCAATTAAATTTGTCAGATCTAGTATGGTATATGAACATGATAAGACTGAAGTTCAAGGCACTCAGAATGTTAATCTTGAAAATAACAGAAGGTGATGTGGTTTAGGATACGTCGAAATTGAGAATGCTAAAACCAACCGATCATGGCTCAGACGCTGGCCAAATACAACTGTTCACAACGATTCAGATTGGGCCAGCAGAAAGTCAGGGTCAACCGAAAATCATTCAAAAACTAGACCTAACAATTACAACAACATCCGACCTGTTCAAAAGAGGTACTGATTGAGTGACAATGACAGATGGCCGAAACAACATAGTGGAAAAGAAAAGACACTGCATACTCCACTTGATTATGCACACAACATCACTTACTTTAGGACATATCATGAAAAATCCTTCAGGATAATTCAAGTGTGGATTCCTAAAGGACTAATAAACTCAGGACCCAAATATAAAAGGGTACCAATCTCTTATTTCAATAATGACAGGCAACAAAGAAAAAGGAGCTGGAAGAATCCATCTGGTTCCTGGATAGTGGCTGCTCTAGACACATGACTGGAAACAAAGATCTTTTATCAGAAATAGTCAACTACAGAGGTCCAACAATCACCTTTGGTGATAATTCTAAAGGTAGAGCTGTGGGTAAAGGTAAGATTATCCACGGCAAAGTTGTCATTAAAGATGTGCTTTTTGTAGAAAATCTATGTTATAACTTGATAAGCACAAGCCAACTATGTGACAAGGGTTACACCGTTGTGTTTCAAAAACTCATATTCACTGTTAAAATCACAGCTGGTAATATCATGTTGACTGGTCATAGAGAGCAAAATACATATAAATTAAAATGGAATGATGATTATCTTAATGCACCTACCTGCTTTATTGCCTTAAATGGAAATAAAAATTAGCTTTGGCATAAACGACTCAACCATCTCAACTTTAAATCCATTGCTACTATTAGCATACTTAAACTTGTATTTGGTTTGCCTAACATTGACTTTGCCAAAGATAAAATTTGCAATGCTTGTCAATTAGGAAAAAAAGTCCGTTCAACATTCAAAAGCAGAGGAAGAAACTTATCAGCAAGATGTCTGGAACTTCTTCATATGGATTTGTTTGGACCAATACCCGTAACGAGCTTAGGGGGAAAGAAATATACTCTCGTAGTAATAAATGATTTCTCCAGATTTATATGGGTAACATTTCTAAACTCCAAAGATCATACCGCCGATCATCTAATCAAGCTGCTCAAAAGACTTCAAAATGAGAAAAGCGAAGCAATTGACAGAATCAGGAGTGACAAAGGAACTGAATTTCTGAACCAATACCTGCCATCATATCTTGAAAATCATGGCATAAAACATGAATTGTCAGCGGCTAGATCACCTCAACAGAACGGAGTAGCTGAAAGTAGAAACCGCACATTGAAGGAAGCAGCTAGAACCATGCTAGCTGAATCTAGTATTTCACAAAGATTTTGGGCAGAAGCTATTAACACAGCCTGTTACACTCAAAACCGGTCCATGATCAATAAAAATCATGAAAAGACTCCATATGAAATCTGGACCGGCAAGCAGCCAGAAGTTGGATACTTTCGCATTTTTGCTTGTAAGTGTTTTATTCATATTAATGGCAAAACACATCTCACCGCATTTGATGTAAAAGCTGATAACGGTATCTTTTTAAGATATTCAGCAGTGAGCAAAGCATACATAGTTTATAATCAAAGAACTCTCAATGTTGAAGAATCCATACACATTGTATTTGATGAATCTTTTATATGTCATGACAATAGTAGTAACAGTATACATGATTTAATAAATAATCTTGATGTAACTAACCTTGAAACAAGCAGTGATTATGAGGTAGATCTGAGAAAAATAGGGGGAAACGTATCAAAAGAAAATCCAACCGCACAAGAACAAACTCAACAGGTGAACGAACTAGAAGACAACCAACAGACGCAAAATACACAATTAGAAGAAGCACTGGAGCAAGAAGAGGAAATCATTCAACCAGCCGAGCTAAATCCATATGGACCATGTCTAAAGTGGAAAAAGACCATCCACTCGAGCTGGTCATTGGTAACCCGACTGCTCCTCTTAGAACTAAAAATCGAATGATAAATGAATTTATGCATGTTGCGTTTGTATCTCAGATAGAACCTAATAAAATCGATGATGCACTACTTGACACAAATTTGATAGAGGCCATGCAAGAGGAACTTAATCAGTTTGAAAGGAGTTAGTTTTGACATCTAGTCCCTCGGCCTAATAATACTCATGTGATTGGAACGAGATGGGTGTTTAGGAATAAAATGGATGAAAATGGTTTAATTATAAGAAACAAGACTAGACTAGTAGCTCAAGGCTATAGACAAGAGGAAGGTATAGACTTTGATGAATCCTTTGCCCCAGTAGCCAGGTTAGAAGCCATTAGAATATTTCTGGCATTTGCAGCATTTAAGGACCTCAAAGTATATCAAATGGATGTTAAATCTGCATTTTTGAATGAGTTATTAAATGAGGAAGTTCATGTTGAATAACCACCCGACTTTGTTAATCACACTCTCCCTGATTATGTTTACAAACTTGACAAAGCTCTATATGGACTAAAACAGGCCCCGAGAGCATGGTATGACACTTTAACCAAATTCTTGCTTTAGCATGGTTTCTCAATCGGAACGGTTGATAAAACGCTGTTTAGATTCTCAAAAATGATCATTCACTGTTTGTACAAATATATGTGGACGATATTATTTTCGGATCAACTAACCCTAAGCTATGTGAGAGATTTTCTAAGATGATGCAGGAGCAATTTGAGATGAGCATGATGGGCGAATTAAATTATTTTTTAGGACGGCAAGTTAAGCACTCCGAAAATGGTATATTTGTCAATCAAGCCAAATACACTAGAGATATGCTAAAGAAATTCGGCATGAAAAATTGCTCTCAAGCTACCACCCCAATGAGTTCATCAATCAAACTGGATAAAGATGAAGGGAGAATCTTTGTGGATACAAAAATGTACAGAGGGTTAATTGGTTCTATACTTTATTTGACTACAAGTATACCGGATATTATGTTTGCTGTATGTTTATGTGCATGGTTTCAAGCTAAACCTATGCAATCTCATTTTATTCCTTCTAAATGCATACTTAAATATCTTAAAGGTACTACTAATGTGGGTCTTTGGTATCCCAAAGATTCAAGTCTTAATCTTGTAGGGTATTCAGATGCAGATTATGATGGATGCAAAATCGACAGAAAAAGTACGAGCGGTTCATGTCAGTTCTTAGGCGAAAGACTAATATCATTGCTTAGTAAGAAACAAACGTCAATTGCTACATCAACCGCTGAAGCAGAATAGCTTGCGGCTGGAAGTTACTGTGCTCAGATGATATGGATACAACAATAATTAAAATATTATGGCATCCAAGCTACTGAGTCACCCATTTTTTGCGACAATACCAGCGCAATAGCCATCACATATAACCCTGTTATGCACTCTCGGACAAAACATATTGACATCAGACACCATTTCATCCGAGAACACGTCATGAAGAAAGAAATACGGCTTGAATATGTTCATACGGATCAACAAACGGCCGATGCTTTCACAAAACCATTACCAGAGGCTAAGTTTTCACATTTCTGAAATATGCTTGGATTAATCGATTTATCTTGATATAATTATTTCTTACGTATGTTTAGTTTGTAATGCTTGAAATAAACGGAAATATAAAGAGACAGTCGTCAGTAATACAAAATAGAAAATTTTATTAAAACAAGCGGGCACGTACAACCATAATTTCATTATCAACCTCCCTCGTCTAGCTATCCAACCAGGCGGTCAGCCCACCGGTGGAGGTACATAAAAAATCATCAGAGAAGGCAATCATTCTCAGAGTCCTCTGCTCTTTTAGGAGCATGAGGAGGTAGACGCCATCATCAGAAAAGACGTCTGCATTATCAATGACGTAAAGACGTCGTCGATATTTCTTCAGAGTTGCCACCTCCTTGGGGGTAGCAACTAGTCCTCCCTCAAGGGAAGACTGAAGCTCCTGGACCACTGTCCAGGTTGCCAGCGTCTTCTCAAAGATGCTGTCCTCAAGATCAGTCTTGCGGGAAGTCGTCACCGATTCCATGAATGCTTTAGCCAAGTCTGGCTCACTTGAAGTGCCTGCCTTTTCCATCCTGATATCTGCTTTTTATCTCTAGTACTAGTATTTGTAAAACTAACCCCTCTACCTGTATTTATAGATGAGTACGATATGAAGGGTCTCTCTCTCTCATGATGACAGACACTAGGGTTTGAAGAGGCTTTCTGTCAAAGCTACCGACGCTTCATCTTCCAGGATTAGCTTTAATCCACATACTTAGGGGGGACAATGGTTAAGTCATTAATTAAATAGACTTCTCAACTGTTTCCTCCTAATTACATTACATATACGATTCATTTTCCTTGGGCACGATGCTTCCACGTCATTTCGTAAAAATTACTCAAACTTTTCGATTGCCTCTGATTGACGTGATTTTTTTATTTTCGAAATTTGAAATTAATGGTTTTACCGTCGCCCAAATTTTTTTTCAAAACTTTTAACACCTCCACTAGCAGTCCTCCACGTGGACTGACTTGTGATTATCCGAACCATATATACATACTCTAAAGTTGAAGCTTTGATAGTTTTATCTTGCTATTATACTCGATCGTATTTAAGCTTATCTTGCAGGTGCTAAATCCAAACCTTCTCGGTAAATCAAGGAAATGGCTGCCTCCATTACTCAAAACACAGTTGCTGTTAACTTTGCGTCAGTATTTTCCATGCCCAATAAGTTTATGCAAGCCATATTCGCACGATAGAACATTCTGGGCTTCGTTCTTTTGTGGGTTGCCGCTACAGTTACTCCGACGCACTATTGAAGGAATTCTTTGATTCCGCGTACATGAAGAACGGAGAAATTGTTTGTGCTGTTCAAAACAAAAAACTCCAGTTCACCCAGAAGATGTTTGCTGATTTGTTCAGCTTACCCACGGAAGGAATTACTGATTTCTCCACACTGCCGGTCGGAAATATTGACATTTGGCGTAGTGCCTTATCAAACAAAGATTCTCCAATTTCTCATCCAACATGTCAAAAATGCGACATAAAGATTGAATTCAGACTGTTGGCTGATATCGTGGCAAAAGGGCTACTTTCCCAAGGCTGGTACCTATGATAAAATAACCTTAGAGAAATTTCTTGTTATGGCCACCATATCATCCAAATTGCGGATAAACTGGTCTGATGTTCTTTTCAAGATATTGGTGTCCATGATCAATAAAGAAAACCAATCGCAAGGTTTTGCGGTTCAAATCTGCCATATGCTGATTGATGCGGGGGTTCAACCGGTTGATATGGTAGAAGTTGGCAAAACCAAGCTTTTTAACTGGGTAACGGTTGAAAAATTTATCAAGAAGAATCGACGGGCAGATGAGGAGATAGAATCCATCAAAACCGAAATCGGGGAAGAATTTGTGAAACAAAAGAAGACATCAAAGACCGTTTCAACACCCAAAGAAACCAAAAGGAAGCTGGTTCTAAAATCCAGTTCCGATGATGAGTCCAAGGATGACATTCCCGTCTCTCAAGTTTTTAAGAAGAAAAGAACTGCAACATCAAAAACAGCAAAGATCAGAATGGTTAAACATCTTTCTGCACCACTCATTCTTGCCCCAATCCCAGCAAACTCAGCTACAAAGCTAAAAGGGATTCAAATTAGTGAAACAGAGATTGAGTCCTCTTACTCAGAAGTTCCTATTATTCTCTCCACAGATAAGGGCAAACAAGTACTGATTGAAAATCCGCCAAAAAGCAATTCAGTACATACGGCCATAGCACTCACCAGCGAACGTATCAATGATGCCGTACAGAAGAAGATGGAGTTGTTTGATCAATGGGTTCAATATTGGACCGCTGTAACTTTTGACTCATTGATTCAAACCGGCAAAATCAAAGCAGCTGCTAAGCTTGAACGGTCCATTTTGTAATAGATAGAAACATCTGATATTCAAACCGCTCTACGTTGTCGAGACTTTTTGGAACTTTAGATGAAAGAAAGTACTCTCCGAGTCATCATTCATTTAAAAAGGAAAAATTTTGATCCTTTTTGTCCTACGGCCAAGGATGATTCAGCTGTTATCTCTCAACTTGAGATGGATGCATTATCGCTTGCTACGCATGTTGCTCTAATGCGACATGATCTTAATTTTCCAGCAGGTACAGAACATGGCAAGTTCGACTCTATGATGGAAATACATGAAGATCCCTGCTCTAAACAGTTTCAAGTCATCTCCACACTTAAGGATCATTCATCTACGTCACCTGGTACAAGCATTAAGCCTTCATCACCAGTACTTACCGTAACCACTCAACTGGATGATGAGGACAACACTCTGCCATCCTCTGAAAAGATCGCGCCGAAGGACATTCCAAGTGCTGAAACCGAGTCTGCGCAACTGCCTCCACTTTCTCTTTCAGAATCTCAAACTCTTTCTGCTGATGAGGCAGTGTAGTTTTTATCTGATTTTGATCAAGTTGCTACATTTCAAGAAAAATTGGGTTCTCCATCAGGCCCTCCAACTAACGATGATCCAACCGCTCTTCCAGAACAGCTGTTGACCTCTCCCAAGGAATTGCAGGAAATCGAGCTGATTACTTCTTCAATACCTACACACTCTCCTCCACTTAGTCCTCCATCAACAAAACCAGAGGAACCAAATGTCACCGGCTCTAAAACCTCTGCTTCTCCTGAAGATATTTATCAAATCATTGAGAGCATTACACTTGAACTCCACAAGCCATAATCGTCAAAATTTGCTTCCTCTCAACTGGTCTCTCTCAAGAACAGCTTACTATCTGAAGAAGGCAATCCTGACGAACATAATTTTCAAGAAGAAAGTTGCCAATAGCAGATTCTGACCAAACTTACCACTATGGATCAATCCATTTTGGCTCTAAATCAAAACCAATTTGATCTCAAGGAGTCCCTTCGATCAATGAAGTTTGCTCTCTGAAATGATCTTTCCACCACGGTAACAAGTATCTCCCTCCAGCAAGCAAAACAAAATTCTGCACATGTTAACCTCTGCCTTGGCCTATTGGAGCAAATCACTCGTCTTCAAACAAATCTAGAACAATGCATAAATGCTCAAGGTGCTCAGCTTGCAGAAATTATGACTTTCCTTGTTCATGGTGATGTCAAAAAGGGGGAAAGAGAGCGACAAAGGGTAATTCAAGAAGCAGAGTAATCTGTTATGAAGGAATTGCATGAGTTGAAAGAAAATGAAGACAAGGCCAAAGCAGCGGAACAGAGTAAAGGTCCAAAGAAACACTAAGTTGATTATTTTTACAACAGTTGACTATTTTGAATTTTGTAATTTCATTTACTTAATGAAATATAATATTTTCGCTCTTATATATTTTCTTCAAAATTATTGTGTTACATAGCCTTACAGCTAGGTTTTGTATTCACCAAAAAGGGGAAAATTGTTAAGAAATTATATTCCCAAGAATTTTGGACAAAAACAAGACAACACAAAAACAGCTGCAATTTATATATGAGATATGCATCAGTTCAACCGCCCAGCTCATCAGATGGAATATCTTTCTAACCGGCTAAAGCTCAAAGTAGTCTCAAATGCTTATTTTAGACCGCTAGCAGATTCAGCTTGGACTTAAATGATCCTCAAAACCGGATCATTAAAGAAAACCATTTATTGCTCAAAGACATTCTCTGACCGGCTTAATACATTCAAAGTATTACACCGCCTTGAAGTCAACGTATACATACATCAGTTCCAAGAATGATCTACATTTATGTCTCTATCCCTGAAAATGTAGACCAAGTATAGACTTCAAGTTCTGATACTAAAAGACATTTACCATAAAAGGAACTCCTCAGGAAAAGCGCTTCAGAACTATGCTGAGCAAAATGAACATTAAATGCTTTTATTGAAGATCATTTATTGCTCATAAAGACGACAGAAACACATCTGTTCAGTGGATCAGGTTAATTTTGCTGCATCCTTCCCGACCGTTAAGAAGATCGTGTATATTAACGGAGGAGTGTGCTAGCTAAGACCTCTCTTGATTTACAGCTAAAAATCTCGTTGCTAGCTTATACAAAGATCTTAGAGCGCTATCAAAAGTCTACACACTTCAACGCTTTTCAGCACGCTTTAAACAAGAATTACATTTGATCATCTAAGGATCAATTTCATGCTACTCAAACCAAAACTGATTGTTCATATCAATAACCCTTTGGTTATTTGATTTAGTGTCTGGTTAACTGAGATTTCTTAAATACCAGTAGTGTAAAGTTATCACTAAGAGTTCCAAAACAGGCAGTGTGATAAGTCCTGATTAGAGTGGGCTGTTGCAAAAAGTTTGTAAAGCCAAAGTCTTTTAGTGGAAACCTTCCTAAGAAGGAAGAAGGGGTGACATAGGAGTATTCATTCTCCGAACATCCATAAAAAATCTTGTGTCACTTTACTTATCACAAGCATTTTCTTTGTCTCTAATTGTTGATTAAGCCTGTTAACGTGTTTAAGTTTCTATTGGATATTGTGAACCGTTTTTTCGCACTTAATAGTGGTTCACATTTTCAACCGTTTGAGAAGAATTTTCAACCGCCTAACAAACAGTTGAAATAAACATTTTAAAACAGAAGAAAGTTTGAAATAGTTCATTCACCCCCCTTCTAAACTCTTTCAGGATCCTAACATTTTCCGTTCAAAATTTTTATAGCATATTATATTTCATTTCATCATATACGTATGTGTTTCCCTTTTTATTAAATTCGGATCCTCAATTGTGACTTTCGTATTAGTTGTAGGTCGATGGATCTATCTGCATATTATCAAGGTACCAGACGGCATGAACATCAGCGAAACTCTCACCAATCAACTGAGCCTTGGCTTTACATATCATCATATCATTGTATTAGTCAAAATCAATACACCTCCTTCACCTTTTTCATATTTCCATCACTAATAAAAATTCATGCACATATAAATAATTTTTCTTTTAAACCAAGCATGCAACATGTCTTTTAGCATTAACGTTTCATCATAAAATTTCATAAATATTTTAATATTTATTACAGCATTAATAGCACTGCAGGACATCTAACATTTTTCAGGTGTAAAATGACTGTTTTGCCCCTGAAACCCTAACTTTCCCAATTTATCCTTAGTGTAACACCCCGAAAATTCGAAAGTCCACATAAACCACATGCATACAAGTTATTAAATTTCTTGTGTATTTCAATTAATTATTTTAATTGCATAAATTAATTATGTTGTGCATATTGACATGTTTAAAATATACTTTTTTACATGGTTGCATTAAAATGTATTTTTAAAAGTTATTCGAGTTGCGATCGAGGAACGGAGACCGAGGGCTGAATAATGATAATAATGATAATGGAGGCCTTGATAGTTGATCTGACTGGACTGAAGGTACACATAACTCGAGGACCAGCGCTTCTAGTTTTCTGCACTAGGTATGATTTATAATTTCAAGTTATGTTAAAGATATTTTACGACTTTATATGTATGTTTTTTAGAGGCTTTTGAGAGGTTATAGTATGTGCTATACTTTTCAAATAATGCTTTTAGGGTTGGTAAAACGATTAACGATTTTATGATTCAAGCTACTTTTCTTTGGATTTTTAAACAATAGTTGGTTGTTTTATTTTAAAAATGGTGTCAAGGCATTTTAAAGTATATATATGTATATTTCGAATTATCAAGATTAAGGAGTTTTTTTAGTACTTTTAAAGCAAAACGAGTAGTGGACGTTTCACTTAGACTTTAAAATGACGACCCAAATCCATCAAAACTTAACATATCACCTTAAAATACACCCATAATTATTTCACATACGTAAACTTAAACTTCTCGACTAATTTCCCAATTCGTTTTAAAACTTAGGCGTACATTGCAGTTTTGACTCCTAAACCCTAGCTCGCTCGACCTTTAAGTCCTTTCGTTCCTATCCCTTGGATGACCCAACCAGACCCTATGCCACCTTCCTAAGACCAGGACCGAGCCCCTTGGACCTACCTAGACCAACCCTAGTGAGCCATGCATGAGGAAGTACATGGTTGTTCCTACAACCCGCAGCCATCCCCTAGCCCATCTAGGACCATGACTAGACCCTATTAGAACCCTTATACATATCCCTACAGCAGCTGGTTTCTGCGCCCTCCTAGGAAGAAAAATCGAAAACCTAGGAATCTAGAATCCCATATTTTCGTTCTTCCTCTTGCCATCTCCTTTCTAGCCTTTAAACATACACCTAAGGACCTTTAAACATGTGACAAAAATGATTTAATTTAATATTTGATTTGGATGCGAAACAGTAATGATAAAAAATAACGGTAAACTTGTGAAAAATCCCTCTGCACATCTTTGAATTAAAATTTAGTACCTCACCATAAATTTTTAAGATTTAGTACTTGACAATGGTATAATTTTAGTTTTAACTTACTACAAACTCAAAGTTAAAATTTTGCCCTTTTAGTATTTAAAAAACATATAATTTTATCCACAAAAATTACACATGTCTTCTTCATCTAAAATATAAATTTTTTTTTAAAAATTATTTCTCAATTATCATGTGTTGGAACATTTCATGTTCGCAATCTTGATTTTGATGTTAACAAAACTTGTTAATTTGTTATTAATGATTTACCTAAGTGCGCAGGAAGCTGAAACTGATCAGGCCTCGAACTGCTCAGTTACTAAGGCCTAAACTGAAGCTATCAAAGATGTAAATTGATAAGCCAACTGATTGCGCGAAACTGAATAAGTTCAACTGAAATATCGTAAACCAGTTCAACTGATTGTCCAGCTGATAGGTGGTTCAGCAGAAGACCTTCAGAAGCCCGTGTAAAGCCCAGCTGACCAATTCAAGTGAAAGAGTAAAATTAGTTCAACTGAAGAGTTAACTGATTTCACCAGCCCAACTGAAGATCAGTTCATCTGACCAGTCAGAACATTAGTTTGAAATCAATCAGCTTGCAGACACGACAAGCTTACAAAGATGGAATCCAGCTGCGCGCATTAAGGAAAAACAACTGTACTATCAATAGTACAATAATGGACGTTACAGTAAAGCTTAAAGATAAAATGTTCCAGAATGACTGTCGGAAAAGTCGAGACACAAATTTCCAGGAACTCATTCAAACTTCAACGATCACATTTGATGAGTCTTGATGTACTGTCGCATTGCTGCTATAAATAGAGATCAAGACTGTAACTTACCGTATTTTTGAATATACTTAAAATTTGCGGAAAAATAAAAATTTTCTTAAATAAGAAATAAAACTTCAAATTTCGATTTAAAATAAACTGTTAATCCAAAAAAAATTGCAATATAAATATCACGAATAAATATTGCTAAAACTACTTGTTTAATCAACGTAAACACATTTAAGAAAATCAGAGTATTAAAAATGTCATGCATAGAATCTTAAAACATGGGCGGTCCTCGGGTTTAGCCTCCTGCGCAGTCCAAGCCGGCTCATTGGTCCCCACCTCTCGTCTCCTCAAAGTCATCCTCACCTGCATCGATCAAGTCTAGTGAGTCTAAAGACTCAACATGTATAAACTGGAGATAAAAAGTAATACATAATAAACCGCATGCAACTTAAAAGTAGCGCGTACATACTTAACTTGAACATACATACATAAACATAGATGTGCCATCATAGTAAAACTTTTCATAAACATACTTGCATCATACATACTTGAACATGCATAAACTTCATTATTTTGCGTAGAGATACGTTTCAAAGCAAGTGGCCCATACACAAATACGCCTGATCAGACTAAACCACAGTACTGGGCTGGCAGAGAAAATCCACTACCATATACATGAGATCCCCGGTCATGCTTTACCGGGTGAATCGGTCCCTGGTCAAGCTTTAATTCTTTCCAATCCTGATCTAACCCGGTCATGCTTTATCGGGGTGGAGAGGTCACCGGCCATGTTCACCGGCTTCCAAACCCATTCATAATTGGTTACAAGACATTTAGTATACCTCAAAAATAAAATATTTTCTCATTTTGCACGTCAAGCATACTTACATGGCATTGAGGGATTCATTGGATCTCGCTTGAGGCCACTGCTGCACATACTAACACATTATCAAATGCTTAGCTTTCATAACTTAGACGTACCTCGTATTCAACCCCAAAGTAAATAAATGGCTTATGACGTTCTAGAGCACTCGGGATTTGACCTCGTTTAATCATACTAACCATGACATTAAACCCCCAAAAAAACTCTATAATGATGCGTGATCATTTCCCAAGCAATGGAAGACACGGGAAACTCAACCTACAAATTTAACAAAGGCACGGACCCCATGTCAGGGTCCAGGTCCTGGTCTGTGTAGACTCTGGAATTTCACACTCCGAAAGAAACAAGGGCACGGACCCCGTTTCTGGATCCGGCTTCGGGTCCGTGTACCTACGAAAACGGTAAACCAACACAAATCACTACACTTCTGGCTTAATCCTCCTAACTCGATCATACGGACCGTGAACCAACACGTTGAGACTCATCCTAGGATGCTATGGCGCTGACTCGATATACCTAAACGCAGTAGCGATCACCTGACGGTTCCCAACAAAGTCTGCAATAAATAAACTTCAAGAACCCGTCAAGAACACATTTTCAGAAAATTACAGTTTGAGCAGTCCCACGAAAACAATCATCTCTCATTCGTTTCTTGTCAAAAAATTTCTAATTTACTGTCAAATTGAAGGTATCAAAATGAACTACGTTTTATATGTTGAAAGTTTTTCCAAAACATCGAACGAATGTTCGCAGAAATTGAAATGACAGCATAATTCGGGTTTTTAGATATAAAATCATTTAAAAATCGATCCAACCAATTTTTTCTCAAACTTTGCACAACGTATATGAATTTTTACACATAATAAACATAAGAACATGTACTATAACGAGATCGATGCATAAACGAAAGAATATACATGCCTTTTAATTTTTAAAGTTACGAAAATGACGATACCGAAGCGGAACGAGTGCGAGGGTTGATCCGGATTGATTTATGGCTCGATTTTCTTGAAGAAAAATGGACGAGAATTGCTGGGAAAATTGTAGAGGAAGGGGCGGCTTCTATAACACTTAGAACCCTAGGTTTTTGTTCTCAAAAATAAAATGAACCCAATGAAATAAGTGTGTGTGTTTAATCGTGAATGTGTGTTTGTGAAAGTGTGTGTGCGTGTGTTTTAGGTAATTAGGGAGAATAAAAATTGCTTAGTTACATAATTAACAAGGTAATTAAAATACTAATTCCCTGCTCACCCCTAATAAAATCCTTTAATTTAAAATAAAATTCATAAGTACTAAATCTTTAAAAGTTTAAAAATCCTAACAATCACCTGATGAATAAATTAGGATTTTAAAATGCTAACAACTTAATAAATCATTTAAAATGCTGCAATTCTAACTTAAAATAAAATACAGCATTTTAAAATCGTCAAAAATCATCGACGGTCTCCTCACCTCGATCTCGCATCGAATAATCGTCTGAAACATGAAACTCAAGAAAACCATTTTACGTGCATCACTTAAACATAAATAATTTTAAATTATGTAATTAAATAAATCATGCATCGTTAAAAATCAATTTAAATTTAAATAAACATTTTAATTATTTGCATGATTTTACGTGTAATGAATTTGGGCTCTACAAATCATCCCCCACTTAAATAAATTTCGTCCTCGAAATTAAGTCTTACCAAACAGTTCCGGGTAGCGATTTCTCATATCTGTCTCGGTCTCCTAAGTGGCCTCCTCCACTGATTGATTTAGCCACCGGACTTTGACCAGCCTGGTCACTTGTTCGAAGTCTCCTGTCACTGTCGGTCTAGGATTTGGACAGGTCTTTCCTCATACGATAGATCCGGAGCGAGCTGTAACGGCTCATAGCTCAAAACATGCGAAGGATTTGATATATACTTCTTCAGCATCAAGACATGGAACACATTGTGTACACTGGCCAGATTCAGCAGAAGGGCTACACGATATGCTATTGTTCCAACTCTGTCAAGAATCTCGAACGGTCCAATAAATCTCGGACTAAGCTTGCCTCTCTTCCCAAATCTCATAAAACCCTTCATAGGTGTTATCTTTACGAAAACGTGATCACTTACGGCAAACTCAAGATCCCTTCTCCTCTTGTCAGCATAACTCTTTTGGCGACTCTGGGCGGTCTTCATCCTGTCACGGATCTTGACCACCACATTTGCAATCTGCTGAACAATCTCTTGGCCAAATTCTGATCTCTCACCGACTTCATCCCAATGAATCAGTGATCTGCACTTCCTTCCATACAATGCCTCGTAGGGAGCCATACCTATAGATGAATGGAAGCTATTATTGTAGGTAAACTCTACTAGAGGTAGCTTTGATTCTCAATTCCCGTGGAAGTCGATCACGCAGGCTCTGAACAAATCTTCCAAAATCTGAATCACTCGCTCAGACTAGCCATCTGTCTGAGGGTGAAATACAGTACTGAATAGAAACTTCGTCCCCATGGATGCATGTAAAATCTTCCAGAAGGACGATGTGAATCTCGGGTCCCTGTCAGACACAATAGTAACTGGGATTCTATGCAATTGAACTATCTCCCTGATATAGAGATCCGCATATTGCGTCATGGAGAAAGTCATCTCCACTGGCAAGAAGTTATCCGACTTAGTAAGTCGATCCACTATAACCCAAATGGCATTGGATCCTCTGACTGACCTCGGAAAACCAACAACGAAGTCTATGGTGATATTCTTCCATTTTCACTCAGGGATAAGGAGTGGCTTAAGTATTCCTGCTGGCCTCTGATGCTCTACTTTCACTTGCTAACAAGTGAGGCATTCAGACATAAATCGGTGGATGTCTCGCTTCATACCTTGCCACCAATACAAAATATGCAAATCCTTGTACATCTTGGTACCTCCTGGGTAGATGCAATGCGAAGATGTATGTGCCTCTGCAGAATATCCTCTCTCATCGAATCAACACTAGGCACCCACATCTTTCCTCTGTACTTCACAATACCATCAGACACAGTGTAGAGTACACTGCCCTTGGCTTCATCTTACAGTCTCCATTTCTGTAACTGCTCATCTGAAGGCTGACCTCTACGGATTCGGTCAAACAAAGAAGACTGGACTGTCAAATTAGACAGCTTAGGAGCCCTGCCCTTAGGATAAACCACTAACCCAAATCTCTGAATCTCTGACTGAAGAGATCTCTACACTGACACATGTGCTATGACTGCAACTTTTCTGCTCAAGGCATCTGCCATGGCATTAGCTTTTCATGGATGGTAGCTAATTTCACAATCGTAGTCTTTCACTAACTTTAATCACCGTCTTTGTCTCATATTCAACTCTTTCTGTGTGAATAAGTACTTGAGACTCTTATGATCAGTAAATGTTTGGCATTTCTCGCCATACAAATAATGTCTCCATATCTTCAACGCAAAGACAACAGTAGCTAACTCAAGATCAAGAGTTGGGTAGTTCTTCTCGTGCACCTTCAACTGTCTGGAGGCATAAGCTATAACCCGACCATACTGCATCAAAATTGTGCCTAAACCTAGCTTAGAAGCATCGGTGTATAGCACAAAATTGGCTTGCCCTGCTGGCATGGCTAACACTAACGTTGTGATAAGATCTTGCTTCAAAGTATCAAAGCTCTTCTGGCAATCATCACTCCACAAAAATTTGGCATTCTTCTTGGTCAATGAGGTGAGTGGCACTACTATAGAAGAAAATCCCTGAATGAATTTCCTGTAGTAGCCTGCTAAGCCTAAAAAGCTGTGGATCTCTGACGCATTCTTCGGCTCAACCCATTCTTTAACTGATGCCACCTAAGCTAAATCCACCTCGACACCACTGCTAGATATTATATGACCCAAAACGCTACTTTCTCCAACCAGAATTCACACTTACTGAATTTACAAACAACTTGCGACTCTGCAAGACCTGCAAAAACCAAAGTGTTTACTGTGCTCCTCATGGCTCTTCGAGTAGATAAGAATGTCGTCAATGAACACTATGTCAATCTGATATATGTAGGGCTGAAATGCTCAATTCATGAGGTCCATAAATATTGCTGGAGAATTTGCCAGCCCAAACGGCATTACTGAGAACTCGTAGTGCCTATACCTTGTCCTGAAGGCTGTCTTATTAACATCTGCATCCTTTACCTTCATCTGATGAAACCCTATTCGTAGATCTATCTTGGAGAACATTGTAGCTCCATGCAATTGATCGAACAAGTCCTCGATCCTAGAAAGTGGGTATTTATTCTTGATCGTTGCCTTGTTCAGTTCTCAGTAATCGATACACAACCTCATGCTCCCATCCTTCTTCTTTACGAAGAGCACTGGTGCACCCTATGGGGAGAAATTAGGGCAGATGAATTCTTTATCTAGAAGCTCCTGAATCTGCTGTTTGAGTTCTAACATCTCAGTTGGAGCTAACCGGTATGGTGCCTTTGAGATTGGCACGGTGCCTGGCACAATGTCAATGGAAAACTCAACCACTCTTTCTGGTGGAAGGCCCGTGACATCATCTGGAAAGACGTCGGGAAAATATCTGACTACAGGTACATCAGATTTCAACGGAGTGGGTACGTCAGGTGTGGAATAATGCAGGCCAGGAAATCCTGACACCCCTTATGAATAATTCTCTGTGCCTGCATGCAAGAGATCATGCGAGAGAAACTCTTTCATCTATCTGGCTCAAAGAGAAAATGCTCCATGCCCAACGGTCTTACCAACACTGACCTTTTCTGAAAGTCAATAAGAATTATGTTCTTCGTCAGCCACTCCATTCCCAAGATGATATCAAATTCTGGCATTGGCAACACGATCAGATCGGCATACACCAGGTGACCTTGAAATTTGAGATCGATGTCTCTGACCATGCTAGTAGATGATAACTCTTCCCCTGATGGGACTGTCACTGAATAGTTAACGTCGAGTCCAATAGACTTGATGTCCAAATGATTAGCAAACGTTTCTGAAATAAAAGAGTGAGTGGCCCCTGAATCTATCAAGGCCTTCGTGGCTACCCTCTTTAAGATAATATTTCCTGAGAGACGTTATCGCAACACGTAAACTTATATCCCAAAATTCTAATCTTAACCTCAAACATAGTAGAAAAATCTCTACACATGTCACCAAAAATACTAACTAGCACACTAATAATCCCAATTAAAATTTGAAACATGCATAGCAAAAATAATGCGGTGCTGAATTAAATAAGTTACCAGTCAACAAGGTCGTGTCTGGGTTCGCCTCCTCTACCTGCATGGTGAACACTCTACCCTGGGTTGGCTGGCTCCACTGTGGGCAGTCCTTCAACATATGATCGCTGGCTCCGCATTTGAAGCATTTGCCTGATCCCCATAAACACTGTCCCGGATGCTGGCGGTGGCATTTCGGGCATACTAGGTACACACCAGGCTTTTGTGGAGCCTTCTGCTGAGGGATAGGACCCTTGAATTTCGGCGGTCCCTGAAATGGCCTCTTCCCCTGCTGTCCTTGGAAAGGCCTCTTGAACTAGGGTCACTGTTGTTGCTGCTGCTGAGGTGCCTGGTAGGGCCTCTTGCACTGTCTGTCGACCTCTATGTCCCTCTGGTCCTGCTCTGCCCCCAAGGCTCTAGACACGGCAATGGCATAGGTGGTAGGACCAGCAACATTAACATCACGGCACAAGATCGACCGTAAACCATCCATAAAATTCCTCAGCTTCTCCCGGGCATCATTTGCAATTAGGGGCACAAAGTGACACCCCCTCTGAAACTTCCTGACAAAATCTGCAACACTATAGTCTCCCTGTCATAGAGCCATGAACTCCCTAGTCAGTCTGGATCGTACTTCCTCAGTGAAGTACTTGGAGTAGAAAAATTCTTTAAAACCATCCCAAGTCAGTGATTGCAAGTTCACTGACACTGATGCACTCTCCCACCAAAGTCTGGCGTCTCCTGTCAGAAATAAAGTGAACACTGACCCTGTCTGCTTCCTACAGCTCCATAAAAGCAAAGATTATCTCAACGGACTTAATTCATCCTTCTGTTATCATCGGGTCTGTAGTCCCCGAGAACTCCTTCGGATCCAACCTCTTAAACCTCTCGTAGACTGCCTCTGGTCTGGGCCTCGTCCATATGTCTACTGCACTCTGGTTCCATGCAAACTATGCAAAGAACTGAGACATTCCTGCAAGCATCTGAGCTTGCATATCTAGGGGTGGACGAGGAGGAGTGGCCCTCTCCCCATCCTGAGCTTCTCTGATCTCCTCCCTTGCTCCACGGGCAACCATACGTCTAGGAGGCATACTGTTCCGGCAATTACCCAACACGTAAACCCAATATGCATGAACATAATATTAATACCATAAGATGCACGTAATTTGAAATTAAACATATACATGCTGAAATCATGACTAGATGTTTAATACATGAAAAAATTTAAAACATTAAAAAACTTACAGACTCGAGGTGTGACTTCGTGAGCTTCTCGTAACTGGCAGTAGAAATAACCCTTTACAAGAACACCGCTGTGATACTAACTGTAATGTGCCGTACTTTTAAACATACTTAAAATTTGTGGAAAAATAAAATTTTCTTAAATGACAAATAAATCTTAAAATTCCGATTTAAAATAAACTGTTCATCCAAAAATAATTGCAATACAAAGATCACGAATAAAGTTTGCTAAAACTACTTGTTTAATCAATGTAAACACATCTCAAGAAAATCAGAGTATTAAAAATGTCATGCATCGAATCTTAAAACATGGATGGTCCTCGGGTTTAGCCTCCTGCGCAGTCCAAGCCGGCTCATTGGTCCCCACCTCTCAATACATAATAAAACCGCATGCAACTTAAAAGGAGAGCGTACATACTTAACTTGAACATACATACATAAACATAGACGTGCCATCATAGTAAACTTTTCATAAACATACTTGCATCATACATACTTGAACATGCATAAACTTCATCATTTTGCGTAGAAATATGTTTCAAAGCAAGTGACCCATACATAAATGTGCCTGATCAGAATAAACCACAGTACTGGGCTGGCAGGAAAAATCCACTACCACATACATGAGATCCCCGGTCATGCTTTACCGGGTGGATTGGTCCCTGGTCATGTTTTACCGCTTTCCAATCCTGATCTAACCCGGTCATGCTTTACCGAGGTGGAGATGTCACCGGCTTCCAAACCTGTTCATAATTGGTCACAAGACATTTAGCATACCTCAAAAATAAATTATTTTCTCATTTGACACGTCGAACATACTTACATGGCGTTGAGGGATTCGTTGGATCTCGCTTGGGGCAACTGCTGCACATACTAACACATTATCAAATGCTTAGCTTTCATAACTTAGACGTACCACTCGTACTCAACCCCGAAGTAAATAAGAGTCTTATGACGTTCTAGAGCACTAGGGACTTGACCTCGTTTAATCATACTAACCATGACATCAAACCCCGAAACAAACTCTAAAATGATGCGTTATCATTTTTCGAGCAATGTAAGACATGGCAAACACAACCTTCGAATTTAACAAAGGCACGAACCCCGTGTCAGGGTTCGGCTCCGGGTCCGTGTAGACACAAAAAGAAGCATCAAAACTCATCCCAACATCATACTCCATATACCTAAACGCAACAGCAATAACCCAACGGTTCCCAACGAAGCCTGCAACAAATTAATTTCAAGAACCCATCAAGAACACATTTTCAGAAAATTGCAGTTTGAGCAGTCCCACGAAAACAATCATATTTCTTGTCCAAAAATTTAGAATTTACTATCAAACCGAAGGTATCGAAACGAACTACGTTTTATATGTTGAAAGTTTTTCCAAAAAGTCGATCGAATTTTCACAAAAATCGAAATGACAGCAGAATTTGGGTTTTTAGATCTAAAATAATTTAAAAATCGATCCAACCAATTTTTGCTCAAACTTTGCACAACATACATGAATTTTCACACATAATAAACATAAGAACATGTACTATAACGAGATCGATGCATAAACGAAAGAATATACATGTCTTCTGATATTTAAAGTTACCGAAACGACGATTCCGAAGCGGAACGAGTGCGAGGGTTGATCCGGATTGATTTGTGACTCGATTTTCTTGAAGAAAAGTGGATGAGAATTATTGGAAAAATTTTGGAGGAAGGGGCAGCTGCTATAACACTTAGAACCCTAGGTTTTTGTTCTCAAAAAAAAATGAACACAATGGAATGGGTGTGTGTGTGTGTGTAACCGTGAATGTGTGTCTGTGAAAGTGTGTGTGCATGTGTTTTAGGTAATTAGGGAGAATAAAAATTGCTTAATTACATAATTAACAAGGTAATTAAAATACTAACTCCCTACTCACCCCTAAATCCTTTAATTTGAAATAAAATGCATAAGTACTAAATCTTTAAGAGTTTAAAAATCCTAACAATCACCTAATAAATAAATTAGGATTTAAAAATGCTAACAACTTAATAAATCATTTCAAATGTTTCAATCCTAACTTAAAATAAAATACCATATTTTAAAATCGCCAAAAATCGTCGACGGTCTCCTCATCTCAATCTCGCATCGAATAATCGCCTGAAACATGAAACTCAAGAAAAACATTTTAACGTTCATCATATAAACATAAATAATTTAAAATATTGAAATTAAATAAATCATGAATCGTTAAAAATCAATTTAAATTTAAATAAATATTTTAATTATTTGCATGTGTTTTACGTGTACTGAATTTGTGCTCTACAAAGACCATCAACAACAAGTGTGGAAAAACAAGAGAGCAAATAAAGGACACGCTTATTGCATATTAGCTCACAAAAAAGCAATCAGCCCAGTAGAGGGAACACTTCAAGTTATATCAGCTTAGTGTAGAAGCTTATTTCCCTCGGTGTGTGAGAACACCTTTCGGGTTGTTTTTAGATATCAGTTCTCACACACACACACAGCACCATTCAAATACAGTCTTGCACAAAGACGTAAAACTGGTGTATGTAGTCTTTGACACACAGACGTTAAACAATTGTTGGCTGGAAGGTGATGCCTTCATTTCTAGACTAGGAGTTCAGTTAGGTAGTGGCTAAGTCCTAAGCTGGGTGGGTTTGTACTAAGATGTTGTATAAATAAAAGTCTTCTAGTTGATCCTACCCGAGGTGGTAGAAGAGGTGACGTAGGGGCAGTTGAAGTGTCCGAACATCCATAAACATATCTTGTGTATTAACTGCTTAACTGTGTTTTAAACTGACTTGATCAGTTCAGTTGATATCAGTTCAGTTATGTCCATGGCTGAACTGATAGAAGCAAGAACTGATTCCTAGTATTTCGTCGATCAGTTTACACAAGTCATTAGATTTTAAAATCTTTAAGTTTTTCTAACGAAAGATTACTTCGAGTGTTTTTCGATTGGTATGAAACCAAACTCGATCTAATTCATCGGTGTATACATTCTTAGAACACGAGCCATTGCAGCTCATTGAGAATATTGTATTTGAAGCACCCCTCGCAGGTGTTCGAACCGTTCCATCAATTGGTATCAGAACTAGTTGTTCTAAGAAGGACATTTAAAAACTGACTAAAATTATTTTACTTTAAAATAGTTTTAAATGATATTTAAAATTACTTTATATTATTTTAAAAACTAATTGAAAGTGTTTATCTAACGCTCATTGCAAAGAGTAGAGAGGAGTGGCTCTGCAACTAACATTGTAGCAACTTCTCTCGACTCAAAGCTTTGGGGCTTTAAGCAGCCTGCAGGGGTATGAGTCCTACCTTTTAGCAATTCAGCAAAACTGATCGGAAGACAAGGTTTCAGCTGCTAGCCTACCAGTTGAAATTGATCAACAGACGAAGCCCAACTATGTTGAGATGTTAAATGATTAAAGTGGAGCTAAATCATCAACAATATACGACTGCTTAACTGCCATATCAGATCAAGTAGATGATCAATGCGATTCAACATCAGGTGACTCCAGTTTGAGTCAGCCCGATCAGTTTGGCAACACAGAGATCATGTCTAAGGTAGCTAGCTGTTTGTCTGGCAAAGAGACTCAAGATCAGTGTAGCACTTCCAGAGTTCAAGGCATCCATTTGTTGGTATATTCAGTTCTATCATGCAAAAACTGATTGATATTTAATGTTGTTTAAAATATACTATTGTTGTAGCAATTTTCTCTTATAACTGATGATATAATTAAATGTATAATAAAAAAGAGAGCTATTTGATTAAATAAACATTATGTTTATCCAATTATGTTTTTATGTGATTGAACTGATACCTCAAGATTTCTTGTCTAAACTGCTTGAATGATTAAAATTACTAAATTTTGATGTAGATAATTATTTTTAAAAGATGAGATTTTAATTCGGTTAGTGAGGGGGAGCTTTCTTTCCCTTGAACTGAAAAATATTTTTAAAACTCGTTTTTAATTTAGTTAGTGAGGGAAAGCTTTCTTTCCCTCAAACTGAAAACTCTCTTTTAATTTTAAATGTTTTTGATTCTCACAAAGGGGAGAATCAGTTTTAAATTTTAAAATTTAAAACAGCTTTAATTGATCAAGTTTTGTTATCATCGAAAAAGAGATATTGTTGGAACATTTTATGTTCGCAATCTTAATTTTGATGTTAACAAAACTTGTTAATTTGTTACTAATGATTTACCCAAGTGTACAGGAAGCTAAAACTGATGAGGCCTCGAACTGATCAGTTACTAAGGCCTAAACTGAAGCTATCAGAGACGTAAACTGATAAGCCAATTGATTGCGTGAAACTGAATCAGTTCAACGGATATATCGTAAAACAATTCAACTAATTGTCCAGCTTATAGGTGGTTCAGCAAAAGACCTTCAGAAACCCGGCCAGCTGATGAAGAGTTCAACTGATGAAGAGCCCAAGTAACAAGCCCAACTGAAAAAGTGAAATCAGTTCAACTGGCAAGTGAACTGATTTCACCAGCCCAACAGATGATCAGTTCAACTGACCAGTCAGAGCATCAGTTTGAAATCAATCAGTTTGCAAAACACGATAATCTTATCAAAGGTCGAATCTAGCTGCGTGCATTAAGGAAAAACAATTGTACTATTAATAGTATAAAAATGGTGTTGCAGAAAACCTTAAAGACAAAATATTCTAGAATGACCGTCGGAAAAATCGAGATACAAATTTCAAGGAATGCATTCAAACTGCAACGTTCACATGTGATGAGTTTTGATGTACTGTCGCATTGCTGCTATAAATACAGATGAAGACCATCACAACTAGTGTGAAAAAAAGGGCACGCTTATTGAATATTAACTTACAAAGAAGCAATCAGCCCAGTCGAGGGAACAATTCAAGTTATATCAACTTAGTGTAGAAGCTTATTTCCCTCAGTGTCTGACAACACGTTTCGGGTTGTTTTTAGAGATTAGTTTTCACACACACACACACCTACACTCAAATACAGTCTTACACAAAGACGTAAAACTTGTACATATAGTATTTGACACACAGACGTTAAAAAAGTGTTGGCTGGAAGGTGATGCCTTCAGTCTAGACTAGGAGTTCAGTTATGCAGTGGGTAAAGCTTAAGCTGGGTGGGTTTGTACAAGGTGTTGTATAAATCAAAGTCTTCTAGTGGATCCTTCCCGAGGTGATAGAAGGAGTGACGTAGGAGCAGTTGAAGTCTCTGAACATCCATAAACTTATCTTGTGTATTAACTTCTTAACTAGTTTTTCAAACTGACTTGATCAGTTCAGCTGATATCAGTTCAGTTATGTCCATGGCTGAACTGATAAAAGCCAGAACTGATTCCCTATATTCCAGTCGATCAGTTTACACAAGTCATTTGATTTTAAAATCTTTCAAATTTTTTAACGAATGGTTACTTCGAGTGTTTTCCACGTGGTTTGAAACCAAACTAGATCTAATTCATCAGTGTATACATTCTTAGAACACGAGCTATTGCAGGTCATTGAGAATATTTTGTTTGAAGCACCCTCGCAGGTACCCGAACTGTTCCATCATCATGGAATACGATTAAATACTTATTTTAACATACAAAGTACCTATTATGGGGTTTCGGATACTTGATTTCGCTCTTTGAATACTCCAAATGTATATATAAAAAATACTATATTTTCAGGTAATCATCACAAATTCGGTCATTGTTGGTCTTTTTATGAAATATGTATTATGATAACTTATCATATCATTATATTTTTTAAAAAAAAAACATAATTAACCACTCATCATGAAATAAGATTAGATATTTATTTTGACCTACAAAGTACTTATTTTGGAGTTTCAAATGCTTAATTTGGCTATTTGAATACTCCAAATGTGTAATAAAATATTGGATCTTCGAGCAATAACCATAAATTTTGTAATTGTTAATCTTTCATTGAAATTGCGTTAGAATGTATTCATTTCATCTAATTTTTGAAAAATTACGGTTTCTTTCTAATAATGCAATTAGAAAAAATACTTATTTTGATCGATAAAGTATCTATTTTGGTGTTTAAAATACTTGAGTTTCAAGTAATATTAAGTGACTTTTGATGACGTCATTTGTAAAATTAAAATGTGATACCTAAATTGAAACGGCCCTAACTTCTAATTCCTTTTATTTTACACCTGTTTTTTTTTTTTTTTGTGTAAAGCTAGGCATAATTATTTCATCATAAATAAACTAACATAAATGATCAAATAAACAAAAATTTATATCATCCATAATCATTCATGCGGAATAAGTAGAATAAGCATTAAAAATCTAAAATTTAACTCAATAAATTCTAGCATCCTAACAGTCTATAAATAAAAGCAATAATCCATAAAATCATCAAAAGCCTTTCGCATATGCGGAATTTCTAGGCCCTCGGGTATGCACTGCTCCTTTCAGATAACTCGATAGTCCGCACCTCACGACTCAACATAATCAATACATGTAACCATTCAATCTAGTGAGTCTAATGACTCAACATGCTCAAACCTCATATAGCAAGTACGTACATATACAAGCACATGCATAAAAATTAATTTTACTGAAAAATAGATTTTTTCATGCAATCATAAAACCTTCAAAATATGTAAATTTTGAAATCATGCGTAGATATGAACATTTTCCATTTAAAATTATCATTTTTATGTGGAGTCCGATCCTCGAAAGCGACAACATTTATTCGATTGATCAATCTATAAACCATAGTACTAGGCCGCCGGGTTCAATGTCCACTTTTTCGACGATCCCACCAAATATAATAAAAATAACTTCATCGTTTCAGTTTTCAAGGGATCCATTATCATTGAGATTCTCGCCCCCGTTTTCGACGGTTCACTTTTTTTTCATTGCAAGTTCGCCGTTCCCGTTTTCAACGGATCCCTTACTATATTTTCATCACGATCAATTCACATTCCTCAAAAATATTTTCCTTTAATTTATCATTTCATAAAACATTCATGACTTTACATATTTTTTAAAATTTTCCAAAAAGATGTTTTATATCATTCATATACGTCGAGATTGCTAAAAATTGCATGTACGTGCAAAATACGTTAAAACTTCTAAAAATAGCATATATCATGCATATACTTTAAAACTTCTAAAAATAACCTTTTACAGGATTTGGAAGTGTTTTAGGAAGTTGCAAACTGCCCTCAACTTTACTCGAACCGACCGCACAAGATTCAACGCTATACGTACCCGGACGACCTTAAAATTTTACTCAAGGAGACGACTCGATTTCAAAACTTTAAAACACCTAAAAATATCCAGTAAATTGTTGAAAATTCAATCTTAGGACCTACCTTTCAAAAACAACTCAATTATCTTAACTGATGGCTCGTTTACCATTGTTTTCGCGTTTTTGGTAAAAACAAATGACCAAGCTACCCTTCCGACTCGAACCAACCTGATACCACACCTTTATTAACATCCTAAGACTCAATATAAGTTTCTGGAAGTCCCCAAGACCAAGCCAAAATCCGAAACAAGGATTTAAAATTTAACCTAGGCTCACTTCGCTCCTATTTTGACACGTTCGGGCAATTTACGACCCCGAACGGACCACGGCCCGAAACAACCTCGAACCAGACCGTATACCCCTTCCTTAGACACTAAGTAAGATGATTATCAGGCCCTTTTGGACACAGACCAGATGCTCAAGGCCCTGAAGCTCACGCACCAGCAACACGTAAAACACATCCTCAAGCTCACATTGGCTTCCTCGCTCACCAGCTGTGGTCCCAGCCTTTGGCTCGACTTTAGGCTCACACTAGACCCTCACCAAGACCATAAGGCACGTCCCTAGCCCCTGTACCATCCCTTGCACCACCCCTTTAGCGCTAGGAACCACACGCCCCAAAACAGCCCAACCAACACATGTTTGTGGAGTTCGGTTCCAGCACTCAACCAACTAATCCAAGCCCCGACTGAACCTATCATAGCCCTTCCTAGGACCCTAACAAAAACCTCCAGACCGTGGCTGGGGCCCCATGCAGCCCCTTAGCTGTAGGGACCCCAAAGCCGCACCCCCACCCTCTTGGCCTTCATGGGATGGCGTGCAGGTGTGCAAAAGCCCTTGTGGCACATTGGTTCATCTTTTGTCACTTCAATTCTCTTCCTGAACGTCTAGACCAGCCCTTGGAACCCACCGTTTGCATCCTTCCCTCAACAATTTAATAAACTACAAAAATATTTTATGAAAACATGAGATGCACATGCATGAGATTAAAAACAATCACTTTTATAAATTTTTCACACACATCAGCATACATGAAATAATATGGATTGAATGGTGCTTGAAAAAAAGTTTGAAAACATGCCTTGATCTTTTATTCTTATGACACCCGAGATATGACACGACGAGAGACGAACGGGACGCGAAATCTCCTTCCTTCCTCTCCTCTATGGTTCGGCCCCTAGAGTCCTAGTGTGTGTGTGTGTGTGTGTGTGAGTGTTTGTGCTGCTGAAAAGTGCGGGAGATGTGAGTTTCTTGGGGAGATAGGGTGGGGTTTTATTTAATTAAACCATTAAGTTGTTAATTGGGCTTAATTATTCATAATGGGCCCTATAATTAATTAATTAACAACAAACAAACTAGGCCCATTAAGGTGTTAATTAAATACATATTTACTTCACTAAAAAGTCCCAACAATATTTAAAAATATTCGGTGCCACTCGTTTCTAGTTTCGTAAACCTGAAACTTCTTATTTTCTAGCGACCGTTTGCTACCGCTTAAATTCGTTCCTTACTATAAATAAATTTGCCGCTATCCTAATTTGGATTTACTAAATTCCAAGTTTCTAAAAATAGAAACCTAATCAAAATCGTCCCCAGTTCTCTCGCTTTTTGTAGCACATCGTGTATTCGACTATAGAAAGTTTACATTCTTAACATTCGATTAACTAATTATTTAACCATGAAAATACTAAAACATATTTCTAAACCACTCATTTAAATAAATTCAAATAAATTTTCATGCATGCACGTGGTTATTGTTTTCGGGTTTTCGAGCATACATAAATTTGTACAAAGAGTTTCTAATTAGAGTTAACAAATACATGATTTAACTCCCTAAATACTTATACCAATTATTTGGGGATGTCAAAATATAGTTTGACAATGACATTCATGAAGTAAAAATTTGATAACTAAATTAATACAGAATAAGATATAATTCGAGTCCACAAATACTGATTTTACCCTTTAAATAAAAATATTTATTTGATTTTAATTTCTACCTACTAGCAGAGATTTATAAAAAATATTATATAATTATCATCTAGTGATATTAATTTAGAACTTGATCATATATAGGGTTTATGATTTTTATATATTGAGGGCAATTAAGTCATTTGTTGTGCTTTTTTATCATTAAATTAAAATTATCACATCTCATAAAAGGGATATTTTATCCTTGTATAAAATTATTTATCACGGGCACATGATTTATCATGGGCTTTCTAAAAACGTACCAAACATGGGATAAGGATGATTATTTATCAATCCTTCTCTTATCCAGTGTACCAAACTATGCCACAAGATATGCCAGACACACTCTTCACATATTGAAACTTTATGTATGTGTCTATGTATTTTTATCTTTAAACATACCAATTAATTTCGTATATATAACAAAGTAGGTTTTATTTATTCACTTAATAATTAAACAAGAAATGAAACTGTTAGATTATTTAAGTTTTGGTGATTTAACAGTATTGGTTACGTAATAGATAATTACATAGCATAACCGAACTGAATTCAAGAAGAAACTAATTATTCATACGTATATTTTTCCATAAGCTAAACTATTAATCATAGTCCTATCGACTGCCTGAGAAAAACTGTTAGTTTACTATTTGAAGACAAAAAGGTCACTGATTTAAACATTCACTACTCGTTTTTCTTAAAAAGCACTAGAATTTTTTTCTTCCTATGCTTTTCGGCCGAAAAAAAACATACATAGATATATTTTTAAAATAATTTTACAGCATTTAAAATAAACCAACCAACTATTATTTGAAAATCCAAAAGAAAGTAATTCAAATTATCAAATAGTAAACGTCAACCAACCCTAAACTAACATTATTTCAAAAAAATCTTAACTCTAACATCCTCTAAAAACCTCTCAAAAACATCATAAGTCATAAAAATATTTAAGTAATCATAATTCACAAACATAGTTTTATCTGCGGAAAACTAGTGACGGTCCTCGGGTTGTGTGCACCTCCAGTCCAGCTAGTTCAACCATCAAGACCTCGATTAACATCAATTTCATCCTCACCTACATCTTGTGTGCACCTCAAGTGTTGGCCGAGTGTTCACAATGAAACTCTATGTATAAACAATCTTTACTTTAATAATATTTGAAATTATTATTTTGGCACTTCTTTATCTGTATACCCATGCTAGTTGCATAGATAAAGCCCTTGAATACACAAATAGTAGAAAGAATATGAGATACTCATATGATGAGTATCATGAAACTCATATTTGGAATACTATATATTCTAAACAGTTCCTAGTCGATTCAGCCGTCACTAAAAAGGATATAGGCCGCTCGAGTTTGAGACTAGTATCTGCGATGTGAGTACCATGTTTCATTGGTAGGGGACATTGTGATGTCCGATCATGCAGATAGGTGCTCCTTGTAGAGTGCATTGAACAACCCTCCATAAAGAACTTTCCAAGGGGTTCTTACTTATCGAGTGGAAAAGTCCTAGTTTATGATTGTACACTATTAGTCCTTATGACCCGGGACAACATTGAGACTCTATGTGCTAGAATTACACTTTGACTTGTTTACCGACTCTCATGGGGTCATCAGGTGGCAAGGTTGGGTGTTCTGTCGAAACATATAGGAGTCGATGCATTGTAGTTGGGGATTCACCGCTTACCTTCGGGTATGGATATCCTATGTGTTCTCATGTGTATGTAGGTTGAAATCTCTGATCAGAATATGGTGGTAATTATGAAAGGGGTTTCATAGATTACACCATCGATGCAACTACGACATGACACATAGTATCGATTCATTGACAACTCTCGATAAACCAATGGTTGTCGAATCGGTCGGAATATATGAGTTGAAGGGACCGTACTGTACGCTAACCATAATTGAATGGTTCTTGCAGGCACTATCATTTGATACCTAGGGAATCATGTAAGCGATGCTGCTAGGCGTTTAACATGATTGGTTGGGTACAATCGGACTTGAGTTCTGACATTCTTGTTATCAATGAGTTGATAAGTAAGAATGGAGCAATTGGGGTATGCTCGTATAAGGACATGTTTAGTCCGAATCACATGGAGATGTGAACCTACGGCTAGTTGTATCAGTGAACCATTGAGGGCCACACAAGTACTAGCTTTCTAGATCCCGTTGAGAAGTAAAATAGTTCAATGTGTTGAACGGCTTATAAATGAGTTTATAAGCGTAAGGAAAAATAGAAGTATGACTTCTATGAGAGAAATGTATTTTAATATATGAATGTGTTCCTAAATTAAAAGTAGGCCAAGTGAATAATGTATTTGAAAATTGTGATTTTCATAAACATTATTATGGACTATGTGAAGGGCCTAAAACTCCTTTCTTGAAATTTGCGGAAAATTAAAAATTTTCTTTTTAAAAGAACTTAAATGGTCTCATTCATAAAATCACTGGGGAATCAAGTTCAATGTTTAAAATAATAGCAGCGGAAAAAAATAAAGTTTTGCCAACAATAACAATTTAAAAATTATCCAACGACTGATAAAAATTGTTTGCGGAATAACAACTGCTGCACTGAGGTCCTCGGGTGCCACTACTGCCGACCCAAGCTGGCTCACTGGTCCCCGCCCTCGGCCCTGGCCTCATCAGTACCTACAACAATCAAGTCTAGTGAGCCTAAAGACTCAGCATGCATATATCGCAGGTAACGAGTAAAAATCTGAATTTAAAATATGCATGAGTTAACATATCCTGTCCTGAGGCATACTGAAAAATAATCTGTACTGAGCAATTATAATACGTGCATAACTGAGCTGGAAATCACTGTAAAAATATTTGCTCCTTGGAGCCTGTACTGAAATAACTGGTAAAATTTTCTGTTGAGATTATGTTTTATGCCTGTGGCCACTGCACTAAGCTGAACAGATCGGTAACTGGCTACCGGGGAGGCTGAAACTGAACTGAGCTGGCCGGTCACTGGCGACCGGGTGGTACCATACTGAACTGATCGGTCACTGGCGACCGTATAAAATAACACTCCCACATAGTGAATGAACCACAAGCCATATCGCATAAATCTCAAAAATAATCATTTTCTATTTAATGCACGTAAAATAATTAACTGGCGTAATGAAAATTCCTGTAATTTTACCAACTGGATTGGATTGGATCGTTCCCAGGCTCGCTGCAACCTAACTGTGCCATGAAAAATATGCAATAGCTTAAACTTGACCAATTACGCAATTACGTTCAAAAGATGCGACTATGACGCCTAATGACTTCGCATTTAATCATGACTCCGAGCCAACCTGAACCGACACTGAACCGACGTATAGTCATGATTAAAATACGCTGAAAAATCATAAAATAATGTTCCTAAAATGATAGGGTCAAAATCTAGGTGGAATGGAGGCCAAAACACGTAACGCTCTTTCGAGAGTCAATTTGGCACATTGCACCGTAAATTCTCGTACGACCTCAAAAATGATCCAAATGACGAACGGTCAAAAACATGACCTTCCTAACTCAATGAGGCACTGTCCGACACAGCAACTTGCTGTAATTTCCAGCAGCTGCGCAACTACAAGACTTGCGTTGGTTTCGAGACTATAGGCCATTAGGGGCGTGAACCACCGACCAGAGACTCTTACCAACATCCCAAGGAATGATTTGAACCATGGCTAAGAGCCCTAGGCCAGCCACAATCCGTATCACACCATAACTCAACCGAAGGGTCCAACCGAGAGCAACGTGCATGCGTGTGTAGTGTTTATGCTATGATCGATGTCTCGTGTCGTTCCAATGGCCATTTGATTGACCATGGCACGATCTAGACATCTAGGAGCATGATATGAACCGTGGCTAAGGGCCATAGGCCAACCAAGATCCATACCAAGCAAACACAAACCGAAACCAAAAGCTGTCCAACCGAAGTAGCCGAAGGGGTATAGGGGCTGTTGTGATGTTTTGATTAAAAACCGATGAACCATGGACCAAGCCACCAAAAGGGCAACTTAGTCACGTCTTAGACATGCTAGGGAAGTGATCCAACCATGGCTATAGGCCCTTGGGGCAGCCAAGATCAGATCCTTCCTCCATGACAAGAAACTGAATTTTTCGAACAACATTTCTGCACCTATGGGGAGGTTGCTGTCATTCTGAATTTCAGCAAGAATGGGGCTGGTTTGAATGGACCAACATGGTCCTAATGCATCCTACTACATGTATATAAGCCGCCTTGGGAGCCTGGAGTCTATCCAATACCTGAAACTCACAATCCAAAAGAAACCGTGAAGCTTGCCAAGGAATTCGAAAATTCTGCATGTGTGGTTTCAAAATGTTTTGACATGGATCTCGATTTTTGCCTTGAATAAACATGATCATGTACTGAAAAATAAATGATAATATGACTTGATTGAGGTTTGAAAGAAATCTAGACATGCCTGTTTTCGTTTCGAAAGAAAACGAACGAAACGACGAGGACGCGGCACGGAGGAGGTGGAGCGCTTCTCTTGTTTACCTTTCTTGCTCTCGATTTTTCTTCCCTTGCTTCCTACTGAATTCCCACGGTTTTCCTCTCTCAAAAACACTCTGAATTTCGTGACTAAGGGAGGGGGAATGATGGTTAGGAGGGTGAGGGAAGTGGGTGCAAGATATAAGGAAAGAATCAAGACCAAGTCTTCTCATTTTTGAATTTTGAATTATGGTTTGATATCAAATGAGTTGGTGGATGCTTCTAGGAGGTAGTGGCCGAAATTTTGCTTATTTTCTAGTCTAGGATATGTCCATTAATTAATTAAATTGTGCTCCCAAAAATCCTAGAATTATCCTACTAATTACATGCAAAGAATTGGTCAAAGTTGATGAGTTGGAAAAATGAATCTTCTAGCACTAAGGGTGGCCGAAAAATGCATGATAAAATAAAGGGAAATGTTGATTATCTAGTCAACTAATAATTCTTGAAAGCCTTACTAATCCTTTAAATAATTTAGTGAGCTAACCCCTTAATTAAATAACTTAAATGAGTTCATTTCTTAATCACCTCAAATAATTAAATTAAATCCTCAAACCTCCCTTACTAGCTTAAATGAACTTACTTGCTAGCTAAATTAACTTCTGGAAATATTTCTCGAAATCTTAAATTCTATCTCAAAACTCCAACTCCGGTCCGGCCTCACTGAAATAACTGAAATGCTAAAAATCAAACTACTGAACTGAAATAATAAAATAATTAACTTCAAACAAATGCATTTAAAATAATCATGCAATGAAGTCAATTAAATTTAAAAATCTAGAATTATGCATGGCTTATACGTCTACTGATATACGGGTTCTACAGACTAAATTAAATTAATTCAAATGTTGAATTAATTAAACACTAGTGGGCCTAGTAGAGTCCAAATAATTAAATTAATTCAAATGTTGAATTAATTAAATAACATTGGGCCTTGTAGAGTCCAATTAGAAATAATTATTCAACTAGTGAGCTTGAGTAAAATCAAGCATTGTTTAATTGGGCTCAAATTTGTTTGAGACAATTAAATTAAAGTCCATGGGCCTTGTAATTGTTACAAGTCCACTCAACTTGCATGCTTGGGAGGTGAAGAGTAGGAGATTACTTTTGATTAAAAAATTGGCATGGCATGCAACTTTTGTTTTTAGCTTTTTGCAACCCCAAGACAACTCATCCTTCTCCCTAATGCACATCACTTGGCCGAAATTCTTGATAGACTTTCTCTCCAATTTTGTTCTTCAAGTTGTTGAGGAATTCATACTCTTCTCTTTGAAAAATCCTCATATTTTTCTAGTGCAAAATATGAGGGGATCTACCTAGTTGGTGGTGGGCTTTATTTTAGAGTAAGGAGTGCTCTTTGGAAGCTTGTAGAAGTTCTTGCCATACAAGAGCTAAGGTGTTTACACCTTAGTTGGAGCCATCATCAACCTCAAGAGGTTGATAGGTATGATTTCTTTACACCCTATGAATGTCATAGTTTGTGTTATTATATATGTTACACACTAGTACAAAGGTGTTCAAATTTTTCCCTTTAAAATTTCGGTTTTATGCCATAGAAAAGATTTTGAACTTCCGTTGCGCATTTGAACACCATAAAATCGATCCCTTTCACATCTATCACACCTAGTGAGTCTATTGACTCATCAAACCTTAATCATGATAGCAAGTAATACATATACATTCACAAGTAACAACGAAAATACTTTTAATTAAATAACTTTTCATGAACATAAACATTAACATTTTTCTTTCAACATATCATATCATATTTCCTTTCATCATATATGTATACGTTTCTGTTAGGATCGATTGGGTGAGTGAAAGTGTTTAGAAGGGGGGGTTAAATAAATACTTTAAAAGTTTTAAATTTTTTCGATAAAGTGAATCAGTTTAGTGATAAAATAAATTCGATAATCTTGTTGTGAATGTCAATAAGTTAACTAAAAGTGTGGTAACAAACTGAAAGATAGATTTAATACTGAGAAATAAGAGACATAAAGATTTATGGATGTTCGGAGACTTCAAATGGTCCTACGTCACCCTTCTATATCAAGGATATGATTTTTACTAAAAAAAACTTTGATTAGTTACAGTAGCTGTACTAACCCACTTCAGTTTGGTCTTAAACACTGCCAAACTGAAACTCTTAGTATCTTTACACTTTTATCAGTACGCAACCGATATATTTTTCTAAGCACAATTGATTTAAAAAGATCGAATATAGTAACAATAAGTGCTTGTGCTAATGCTCGAAATATAGCCTGAAAGCTATGAATATATCTAATAAAGCGTGAGCTTTTTGTAACTGAGAACAATTTTCTTATTCTTGTTCTTGCAAACTAGATAACTATTTCTCTTTGCTATTGCTCTATTACTATCTTCTCAGCTGATCTTCTCGGATATTTAATGATAATATTGAATGTGTTTAAATGTCATATATCCGTTGATTTTTCATGTCAGCATTATTCTGACAATCGTACAATGTGGCATTCTGATATGCGGTGCTCCCACTAAAAGTTGCAGTATGCACTTGTAAAAATTATCGGTTGTCGGCCACGCTTTTTAACTAATGACGTGTCAAGATGATTTATCTGTTGACTTTATAGCCGATTCGATGAACTGACTGTGTAATTGATCAGTCTTAACTGATAGTTCAGTTTGCTATACATCTTCAGTTAGCTTTAATCAGTTCAGTCGCCTTCGATTGTTTAGTGCATTAATTATTAGTCTGACAACTTCAGTTCAAGTCATTTCAGTTACGTTACGTTCAGTTGCGCTGATCAATTTTGTAATCTTTAAATGCTCAATTTGTCAAAATCCGAAATTCACTGTACAGATTCGTACAAAGAATGAAAGAATTAAATAAAAGAAAGAAAGAATGCAAATAATCTTTCATTGTACAGATTCGTAAAAATAATGAAAGAATGTCTTATAACTAATATTCTGTCAAATCAATGAATAAACGAATAGAGACTGTCTTCTAACTGATCTTTATTTCTTAGCTCTTTTATCAGCCGGTTGTTAATCAGTTAGTTGACTTGGTCTCTTTTTTGATTGTTGTTGCTGTTCTTCTTCCCCTTTTTGTCAACACCACCAACTCTCTTGGATAAAATACGGACTTCTAAAGTGACTTGGAATATAGTATTTAAAAACTGTTTCTGCATCAAATATATTCTCTTTGCCATGCTTGTTTGTATGAAATCAATTCAATTGATAAGCATGTCTTGAGTTTGGAAAATTGTTGGTACTGTCACTCTGTCCTTCTTTAACTGATGATCTACTAGAAGAAATAAGGAAGTAATATCTTTAATAACCTGGTGTAGGATCCTCATAGTATTCTCCTTCATAGAATCAATCATGTATACAACTGTTGGGTTGACTTCATATCAAAAATAGTTGAAATTAGATTGTGCAAGCTGGCTGGATTTCTTCGATCATAATATCAGCAGCCATAGGTATCTCAGGAGACAGGGTTTTAGGTGTATCTGGATCTACGTCCTTGTCTTCTTCATTTAAATAACCATGGCCAACTGTGGTTCTTCAGTCTCAGCTTGCACTACAAGAAAAGTGGGTTTCCGCAGCGTGCAATATGCGTCACGGAAAGGTATTCATCAATTTGAATCTTTCCTAAAAAATATTGCAACCTCCTGTATCTTCCAAAAGGAAAAAAGATCTCTGAATGCACGCTGCGACGCACGCTGTAAAGTTGAAAGCCGTCTTAAGTTTGACACTATTGGCGGCGTGCGATTTATGCTGCGGTTTAGTCTAATAACGGCGTGCAGAGTATGCTATTGATAGTTAAACTATTGGCAGCGTGCATATGTACGTTGTTAATACAACTTTCTGCAGCGTGCACAAGTACGTCGTTAATAGTCATAAAAAAAATATTAGCGACGGTTTCGACAAAACCGTCGCAAACGGGCGACGGGGCCAAACCGTCGCTAATTTAGCGACGGTCTTAAAATTTAGCGACGGTGTTATAATTTCGCGACAATTCCAAAACCGTCGCTAAAGTTTGCGTAAATTTAAACAAAAAATTTACTTTTATAATTTAATACATTTTTATAAAAATACAATACAACTATAATAATAATACTCATGATCTTAAATAACAATTAAAAAATACTCATGATTTTAATTAACAATTAAAAAATTAACCAAAAATTGAAACAAAAACAGGTATTTAAATCGAAACTAAAATCATGTAAGTAGAGAAAAATGTTAAGTGTTGTGAAAAAAATGGAACGGAGATCGCGAATAAATAGAGAATTTACGATTTTTTAGCGACGGTTTGTTACTAAACGGTCGCCAATGTAAGTCTATTAGCGACGGTTAATTATTAATCGTTAACCGTCGCCGATTTAAATCTATAATTAACCGTCGCTGATTTAAATCGACGACGGTTTATTCTAAACTGTCGCTAAATGTGGCATTAAATCGACGATAGTTTCTTGTAAACCGTCGCTAAATGTGGCCTTAAAATCGTCGCAACTTTAACTTTAGCGACGGTTTTACTAAAGCCGTTGCTACGTTAAAATTCGAACTCATTTTCCGCAGCGTGCTTATAATATGCATGCCGTGAATAATACTATTGACGACGTACGATTAATGTGCGCCGTTAATGTCTGAACACGATTTTTTTTTTAAAAAAAATGATTTACTTTTTGCAGGACACATAAACTTGCACGCCGTTAATAATACTATTAACGGCGTGCCTTTATTGTGCGCTGTCGTTTATGTAATAATATCTGCAGCGTGCTTTTAATGCACGCCGTTCATAATAATATCCGCAGCGTGCTTTTAATGCACGCCGTTAATAATATCAAGTTACTATCCGCAGCGTGCTTTTAATGCACGCCGTCAATAGTAATATCTGCAGCGTGCTTTTAATGCACGCCGTTAATAGTATCAAGTGCAACACTATTAACGGCACACATATGGGTGCACGCCGTGAAAAGTAGTATTTGCAGCGTGCGTTTAATGCACGCTGTTGATGACGTGCTGCGGAAAATCATTTTTCTTGTAATGTTGAGCTAGTTCAGCAATAGCTTCTTCGACTGGTTCCTGATGACTGTCTTTTGCAGAGGTAGAAGTTTGAGCATCAGTGGAGCTGGTTGGCTCTTTAATTCGCACTTGAACATCTTCTATTTGTTCTGAGTTCAACTGAGCCATTTCAGCTGGATGTTGTTGTTCAGTCATGGCAGTCGTCTGAACTAGTTCTTCAGCTTCTTGTATCACAGCCTCTGAGGCTGGTTCTACTGTTGTGCTCTGGTCTTCAACTGATCGATCAGTTATAAGATTTAGCTGGATGTCAATGGCAACTGATTGTATCACTTCTTCGATATTTGCCAGTGACAACTAAGCATCTGTATACAATTGAAGACTAACTGGGGGAAATTTAGTAGGAGCAGAAGAAGATGAGGGTTGAGCATCCTGAAAAGTAGGAACAGTCACTTGCTCAGAAGTTTGTTCAGCAACTGGTTCCTTGGATGGCTCTGTTTGAGCTCCAGATGTCTGAGCTTGCTCCACCGATGTTGGGCTTTGTGAATCAAATGGTATGAATAGTTTTTGATCCATTTCTCAAGCTTTGATCCTCATTTTCAACCATAAAAGATCAGAATCCAACTGCTGAAAAACTGCTCTGTCATTGTAGGCATTTGGACTGATTGGATCATAATTTAGTCTGAGCTGAGCTGCTACATCAGCTAGATTTTTCACACGCATCAGATCGAAAAAGTAAGTTCTCCACTCCAGAGCTTGAGCAATTGTGACAGCTTTAACTGTCTTCAGGACTATTGTCTCCAAGGCGATGAACTTGCTTAAAACTGTTGTCTTCTTCAAACGCCTGGCAAACACTCCAATTTTAAATCTGACCCATTCATCATATGTTTCAAATTTTGATTCAGTAAACTCATTTATTTCATTCCATATCAGATCGATGTGAGTTTGAATCGGATTGGTCGGTCTGGGCTCTTCAATCAACTCGTCTTACCTTTTGGGTCAGTTAAGGCGTGAGAAATGCTCAGCCCTGAGTTGGTGGCATCCACCTTCTCTTGAATCACCACACCCTTGGATCAAGTAACTTGTATAATAGTTGGTCTGTTGACAATGATGGGTGGTGCACAAAGTCCAACCAATGTAAGTTTCTCACCAGATTCAGTGACAATATTCTTTGGAGGAGCAGTTGGCTTCGTGTGCTGAGGTTCTTCAGCTGAGGATGCAACCGGAACTGCTCTAATTGGTATAACAGTTAGCGGTGGTTCAGCTACAATTGGCAAAAGACGATCAGCTGAAACAACTTCTACTATAGCTGGCTTGGTCTTTTGGGACCTTGGATTCTTAACAATTTTTGGAGATGGAGTTCTCTCCGATTCAGTTTCGTTGACAATCAATTTCCTTTTGATTGTCTTTGTCTTGCCAAGTCCTTTGGTCTGGCCTTCTTGACTGATTTGGGAGCTGCCAGCATCCCAACCTCCTTCTTGATCTTTATAAACTGGTCAGGAGTGATGTCCGATTTTGTCTTTGGCTGCTGAAAATTTTTGGCATTGAAGACCTTGAATTTGGATAATTCTCAGATGAGTCATCCACTAAGCCAGATTTCTTCTGCAGGTAGTTGAGTGGTACAACAAAGCCATTCGATTGTTTGGAAGATTGAACCATATTTTTCAGTATATTGAATATGATGGTCGACCAGTTCAGCCTCCTGCCATTCATGATTTCTGTCATAACCTGAAATTTCTTAAGGGTGAGGGCAGTAAATGAGTCTGCCTCGGCAAGAACACCCTTGACAACGATGTTTGCCAGCAATTGTATTTTTGGCTTCAGTTCCTTCTTGGGATCAGATACCTTGATCTTCTTCCCATAAGCAGATAGCATAGTCTACATTTCTTAGATATCAGCAATTTTTATCCCAGAGAAATGAGATAAACCATCAGAGGATAGTTGGAAGAGGTGCTGAAAGAATCCTCATCCATGATCAGCATCTGGTTGTTGACGGTTGATATGACTTTGTCGTCGTCGGATATAGTGCTATTGGCATAGATTTCTTGAAGTTCCTTGGGGTAATTCCCTTGGTTTGCCAGTCCAAGAAAATTCTTCAAACCAGTAGCTCCGAGTTTAAGAAGTACACTCCGAACTGCTTAATCTGTCATCGATAAAACTGATTCAAAGTCGATAGCCATAGCATTGAGAATGAATGCATTGAGCTGTGAATTTCTTCAAAAAAAAAGTGTTCGGAAAGTTTGAATGCTCTGAGTTAATAGAAGCTCTGAGAAAATGAAATGACGTGAAAAAAAATTGAATAAGGGCGGCACGATTGCTTATGTTGGTGACTGTTCAAATTTTTGGACATGTGGAAGTCCAAGATTAATTTGAATGAAGAAAAACATGTGTACGTGCTGTGTAACTATAAATAAGTCGATTGGACTACATGGGGCTGCATTGTCAATCACTATACAAGGAATGATAATTAATGACGTAATTTTGACAGTCACAACATTTAATGAGGAATATTATGGATAATCAGTTAACTACGTGATAAGATCAATTAGGTCAATAACTCAGTGATCTGTTGAAAAATAATTAAGTTCAGTTTAAGACCAACTGATAATTGTCTTATTAGTTAACCAATTTAAAATCAACATTCCAACTAAATAAATGCATAAAATAAAATAGAGTGAGAGAATCTCATCCTCGGATAATCTAAATGTAGATGGTTGACTGAAGTCTCTTCATATTCTTCTGTTAGTTTCTTCAGTTGTTTTGAATTTTTTTATAAATACGATCAACTCAATAGATGCAAAATAATTCAACAGACAATATTAATCAAGACCAGATGGACAAAGCTAGCAGTTTCAATCAACCAAATCCTTTGGAGAGGCTATCATTCGAAGCAAGTTGGAAGAAAGATATCGAAGATTTTGTCTTCGCGAAAACAATGTCCACCTGGATGAAGATTCAGGAGCTGCAATCTCTCCAAAGAGATAAATAGTTGCCACAGATGAACAAAAGGCAACTGAAATCAAATATAAGCGGCGTCTCTCCGTCGTTCATACTTCAAACCGTGCCACTGATTGCTCATTAACGAGCATAGAGTTCTTGACAAAATTGCCTTTTCAGAAAGTTTCAGGAGAACTTCCTCCGAGGAGATGTCCAGTTGGATGTCTCTTTGGCAAGATGAAGTAGATACGGAATTGAATCATGTAACAGCAGCTAGATATTATCAATAAAATTCATGTTTTTTGTAGTACCCGAACAACCAATATGCGTATATATGTGCATAATTTCTATTATTTAATTTTAAATGGTTATTATTTTAAGAAATTTTTGATTTAATTGCATTTAAATCATTTACGTTATTTTTAAGGATTTATCGCATATTTCAAATTTTAGTTTTTTAGATATATACGCGAGACCGGACCGGAGATGAATTTTATGATCCAAAAATATTCCTAAATTTATTCCGAGTTAAGAAATAATTTATTTTGATGAAATCAAGTGGATTTAAGTCTACTTTAATTAATTAATCACCAATTTAATTGTAGGCTTCTTAATTCATCAAGATTATGCTTAATTAACTTTTAATCAAGCTTATCTAACCTAGGATTCTACTTAGCAAAACTTAAACAAATCCTACACAAATTTGGAAAGACAAGTCTCGGTCCTCTCCACTCCACACAATCCCAACTTGACACCATTTAACTCCCCCAACAAGAAAACAAAGGCCACCCAGCCCAACTTGGCATCATTTACTCCCTCATGCACCACCTTATTTGACCACAAGCCTTCACCACCTTCTCCACTCTACCTAGCACAAAAATTAGGAGATTTGGCAGTCCCATTCTTGGCCAAGACAACAACAATAGCAAGGTGTCTTCATTTCCGTTGCCGTGTCTCCCGATCCGACGTATTGTGTTGTTTATTGTAAAAAAAACTTAAGGCATGTCTATATTATTTCTTTGCTCTTCAATCAAGTTATATATCTACTTTTAAACCATTACATGTGCTTGATCCATGACCAAACCGAAATCATGTCAAGAAACCTTCGAAAATTCTGTGCAGTATATTTTTGGCTTTCATTTGTACTTCACGGTTTTGGCTTGTTTTGTGGTTCAGGAGGTTGGCTCGATTTCCAGGCACCCAAGGCTGCATCTAGACATGATTTAGAGTGTGTTAGGATGGTTTTAGTCCATTGGTTTAAGTCCCTTTTCCCCCAGCAACACTGAATGGACAGCAACTCTCCATAGTCCAGATTTAAGTTTCGATTTTCTTGGTTTGTTGTCTAAGGTATGTGTTCAAACCATGGCTGTCCTAGGGGCTGTAGCCATGGTTAGAATACTTCCTTAGCATGTCTAGGACATGACCAAGATGCCCTTTCATGGCTTGGTTCATGGTCCCGTCGGTTTTTAAAATAAACAAGACAAGTGCCCCTTCGGTTGTGTGAAGCTTCGGTTTCTTGGTTTGTGGTGGATCTTGGTTAGATTCTAGTCCTTAGCCACGGTTCACACAGTACCTCCTGATGTCTAGATCGAGCCATGGTTGATCATATGACCACTGGAACGACACATGACAGCAAGCGATCCAAACAATCGCATGATACAGAATTTTTCTTGTGTTCTCGGTTTGAGCTTTGTGTTGTCCTAGGTGTTTGGGTGGATCTTGGTTGGCTTCTAGCCCTTAGCCATGGTTCACACAATACCTCATGATGTTTAGATCATGCCATGGTCGATCATATGGCTACTGGAATGATACATGACAGCAAGAACAAGCAACACTCCCCACGGTACAGCATATGTGTTCTCGGGTGAAGCATTGGATTGTTTTGGGTGGTTGCTTGGATTGTGTTTGGCTTTTAGCCCTTAGCCATGGTCTGAGCCACTCCTTAGAATGTTGGTAAGAGGCTCTAGTTTGTGGTTCAAGCCCCCAATGGCCAAAGCCTTGAAAACGAAGCCAAGGAATCACAGCAGCCGCTGCTGCATTTTCTGGACAGCAGCTTTGAGCTTCGGTTCAGAGGGCTGTTTCGAGTTCCTGGTTGGCTTTTAGCCTATGGCCTTGGACTGGACAGTACCTTATTGAGTTAGGAAGGTCATGTTTTTGGCCGTTCGTGATTTGGTTAAGTTTAGAGGTCGTACGAGAATTTACGGTGCAATGAACCAAAGTGACTCTCGAAAGAGCGTTTCATGATTTTGGCCTCCATGCACAATTTTCGTGTATGACAGCCCTTAGTATATATTTTCTAGTATTTTAGGTGTATTTTAAGCATGACTAAATGATAGTTCGATGTTGGTTCGGGTTGGTACGTAGTCATGGTTAGATATACAAGTTTGTTGGGCGTAATTTTCTCGTTTTTAGTTCGATTATGAAGTGTTGGTCAAGTTGAGATTATTTGCATGTGTCTCATGTTAGAATTAGGTCGCAGCGAGCCTGGGAAAGATCCAACTCAATTGGTAAATTAAAACATGATAATAATTATATTACGTGCATAAAAAAAATAGAAAATGTTTATTTTTGAGATATATGCGATATGTCTTGTGACCACCTTATGCTTATGGGATTGCTTCACCCAGTGACTTACGACCGGTTTACGATTATGTATGGGTACGGATATCCAGTCCAAGGACTGTGATGTTCACTACCGCCCAGTATACTATGGTTTAGTCTAATCAGACGTGCATGTTATGTTATGCGCCACTTGCGTAGAACATTATCTCTACAGAAAAATTACGATATGATATGTTATGACAGAGCTCTATCGAGCAAAGCTTTTACGTATGATTTTTTGATATGCACATATTTATAATTACTCACGATACGATTTTCACGTTACGCTTTACGATACGATATTTTTACGTTGCAGGCGATTTTATGATATATTTACTTGTTATTCATGATATATGTATGCTGAGTCTTTACACTCACTAGACTTGATTGTTGTAGGTACTGACGATGCAGAGGCTGAGGGCGGGGACCAGTGAGTTAGCTCGGATCGGCGGTAGTACGAACCCGAGGACCTCATGTTTAGTTATTCAGTTTTATGTTCAAACTCTTGTTATAACTTTTATATATTTTAAGTTATTGTTTAAAACATTATTCAGTTTCCGCTGCTATGTTTATGTTAAACCGTTGGGTTATTTTACGAAAGTTTTTATACGTTGCAAGTTTATTTATTTAAAGAGAAAATTTTTAATAATTCCGCAAAATTATGAACACGAAATACGGGCCGTCACAGTTGGTATCAGAGCGATGTTTTGTGTAAAGGGTTGTACTTACTACTTATCTCGAGAAGCTCACGAAGTCACGTCTTCAGTCTGTAAATCCTATTTTAACGTATTACATTTTTTGAGCATGAAATAGTTTACCAGCATGTTCTCATGAAATATTTTATCAGCATGTTCTCATGAAAAATATTTTATGTTAAGATTTTTTTTAGCAATTATATATTTAAATTTCAAGAAAAATAGTAGAAATATTGCATGTTGGTTACGTGAGGATTTTACATAATACAGTATGCCTCTAGACGAGTTATTGACCGCCCAAGGGGTGCTGAAAGCGAGGCTGATGAGACTCAGAACCGTTATGAGGATAGAGGTCCACCGCCACCTCTTCCACCACCTGATATGCATACCCAGATGATGGCGGGTATGACTTAGTTCTTCGCACAGTTCGCGAAGAACAATGCTGCAGCGGTAGCTAGGCCGCCTAGACCTGAGGCTATATGTGAGCGGTTCATGAGGATGAACCCGAAGGAGTTCACTGGGATGTCTGATCCCATGGTTGCTGAGGGATGGATTAAGTCCCTAGAGGTTACTTTCAGATTTATGGAGCTGGAGGATGTTGACAGGGTCCGCTGTGCGACCTATCTTTTTGGAGGAGACGCCCGTCTATGGTGGGAGGGCGCATCTGTAGCTCTGGATCTAGCTACTCTCAGTTGGACGCGCTTTAGAGAGGTATTCTTCTCTAAGTATTTTACAGATGACGTGCGTTTGAGGTTGACCAGGGAGTTTTGGACCCTGAGACAGGGCGACATGACTGTTACGGAGTTTATCCGTAAGTTCGAGAGGGCTTGTCACTTTGTACACCTGATCGCGAACGACGAGGGTGCCAGGCTTAGGCACTTCATGGATGGATTGCGGTCGATCTTGCGCCGTGATGTTAGGGTTGCTGGCCCTACGACATGTGAGGTCGCCGTCTCTAGAGCTCTTAGTGCAGAGCAGGATCAGAGAGATATCGAGAATGACCGCCAGGGTAAGCGGCCATTTCAGGCGACCCACTGCCCTCCTCACCAGCAGCAGCAGCAGCAGCAGCATAAGAGGCCTTTCCATGGCCCATCAAGGAGCAGAGAGCAGCAGCAGGGACGTGTGGTTCCGAGGAGGCAGGAGTACCCGGTCTGTACCAGGTGCACACGCCGCCATACCGGAACTTGCATGTATGGCTCTGGGAAGTGTTTCAAGTGTGGCGGTACTGGCCATTTGATAAAGGATTGTCCTTAGGGGACATTGCCTACTCAGGGCAGAGGGTTTGCACTCCATGCAGCGGAGGCGAACCCAGGGACTATACTCTTGACAGGTATCTTAAATCTTTAAGTTTATATTTGGGAAAATTTTAGCATATTTAATTCAGCATTTTGGGACTAATTGCTTTGAATTATTGGGTTATAAGATTTGAACTTAGAAATTGTGATAAGATTGCATGTTCTATTCGGGTCATTTTGGGAATCTAAGTTAGAAGAACTTTTACCTTTGCATGTCTATAGGATTAATTCTGGTAAATTATTGGATTTAGATAGATGTTCCAACCTTTCAGGAAAAATATTTATAGGCGGAGCTTCTACGAACGCCTTGATTGATTTAGGGGCCACTCATTCATTCATATCTGAGACCTTTGCAAATTCCATCGAGGTCAAGACGATTGGATTGGATGTGGCGTATTCTGTGGTTGTTCCATCTGGCGAGGAGATGGCAGCGACTAGCGTAGTACGAGACATAGACCTCGAGCTTCATGGAAATCTTGTCTATGCGGATTTGATCGTGCTGCCAATGCCAGAGTTCGATATTATCCTTGGGATGGATTGGCTGCACAAGAACAGAGTACTTATTGATTTTCAACGGAGATCTGTTCTAGTCCGACCGCTTGGAAGGGAGCAGTTCCTATTTGAGCCATACAGGTACTTTAATTTGCCTATCATGCTATCTTGTATTCGGGCTAGGAAGCTCATGCATAGGGGTTGTCGAGCATTCATTGCGACCATTATATCTGTTCCCGAGGTCCCCAGCCAGTCAGTTGCAGATGTCCCAGTTGTCAGGGACTTTTCAGACGTTTTTCCCGATGACGTCTCTGGTAGACCACCGGTACGAGAGGTTGAGTTTTCGATCGATCTTATGCCAGGTACCGTGCCTATCTCTAAGGCGCCATACAGATTAGCACCGTCAAAGATGGTTGAGCTCAAGAAACAGATTCAGGAGCTTCTTGACAAGGAGTTTATTCGCCCGAGTTTCTCTCCATGGGGCGGGCCTATCTTATTCATGAAGAAGAAAGACGGATCTATGAGGCTTTGCATTGACTACCGGGAGTTGAACAGGGTTACAGTGAAGAATAAATACCCACTTCCGACGATCGAAGATTTTTTTGATCAGTTGCAGGGAGCCTCAGTATTCTCCAAGATAGATCTGCGTTCTGGATATCACCATTTGAGGGTGAAAGACGCCGATACTTTTAAGACTGCTTTTAGGACTCGTTATGGGCACGTCGAGTTCCTTGTGATGCCGTTCGGTCTGACGAATGCACCGGCGATCTTCATGGATCTCATGAATCGTGTATTTCAGCCGTATCTTGATCAGTTCGTTATTGTATTCATAGACAACATTCTCGTCTACTCAAAGAGTCAAGAGGATCACAACAGGCATCTGACCGCAGTATTGCAGACATTGTAGAGGCACAAGCTGTTCGCTAAGTTCAACAAGTGCGAGTTCTGGTTAGAGAAAATGGCGTTCCTAGGCCACATCATATCTAGCAGTGGTATTGAGGTAGACCCAGCAAAGGTTGCGACAGTCAGAGATTGGGAGGTGCCGCAGAGTGCTTCAGAGATCCGTAGTTTCCTTGGTCTAGCAGGATACTATCGGAAGTTTATTCAGGGTTTCTCCTCTATCGCAGTTCCACTCACATCATTGACTAAGAAGAATGCTAAGTACGTGTGGAGCGATGAGTGGCAGAAGAGCTTCAATTCTTTGAAGCAGGCTCTTATTTCAGCGCCGATCTAGGCCATGCCTTCAGGGCCCGGAGATTTTGTATTGTATACCGATGCTTCGAAGCTCGGTCTAGGCGCACTGTTGATGCAGCATGGGAAAGTAATAGTGTATGCTTCTCGTCAGTTGAAGATCCACGAGAAGAACTACCCTACTCATGATCTTGAGTTAGCTGCTATAGTATTTGCCTTGAAGATTTGGAGGCATTATCAATACGGAGAGAAGTGTCAGATCTTTACCGACCTCAAGAGCCTCAAGTACTTCTTTACGCAGAAAGAGTTGAATATGCGTCAGAGGCGTTGGTTGGAGTTAGTCAAGGATTATGACTGTGACATTAGCTACCATCCTGGTAAAGCTAATGTAGTAGCAGATACTTTGAGCCGGAAAATCGCAGTGATGGCTCATTTGAAAGTTCAGAGGCCTCTTCAGAGTGAGATTCAGAGGTTTGATCTAGAGATTTATACTCGAGGTAGAGTTCCCCGTCTATCTACCTTGACGATTAATCTTCTTTATTAGACCGTATTCGCAGCGGTCAGTCATCTGATGAGCAGTTGGCGAAGTGGAGGCAGAGAGATGAAATGAAGGGCAGTGTTTTGTACACAGTGAGTGATGGCATTGTTCGTTATCGAGATAGGATATGGGTTTCTAGCAGCGATTCTATTCGAGCAGACATACTAGCTGAGGCCCACATGTCCCCGTACTCTATTCATCCTGGGAGTACGAAGATGTACAAGGATCTGCAGATGTTATATTGGTGGCCCGATATGAAGAGAGAGATCCGGAGATTTGTATCCGAGTGTTTGACTTGTCAGCTTGTGAAAGATGAACATCAGAGACCAGCCGGCTTACTCAAGCCACTTCCCATTCCCGAGTGGAAGTGGGAGAACATTAACATGAATTTCGTGGTTGGTTTACCGAAGTCGGCAGAGTTGGGACATTAGCATATCGTATTGCTCTTCCGCCGAATCTGGCCGGAGTACACAATGTGTTCCATGTGTCGATGTTGAGGAAGTATTTAGCGAACCTTTCTCATGTGTTGAACTTTGAGCCGTTGTAGTTTTCTCCGAACTTGTCTTATGAAGAGAGACCAGAGCAGATCTTAGACTGTAAGGAGAAGAAGCTTCGGAACAAGGTGATCAAATTAGTGAAGGTCAAGTGGCTTAATCATTCCGATGAGGAAGCTACTTGGGAGTCAGAGTCAGAAATGCGGAGTCGCTTTCCAGATTTATTCGGTGAGTTCTAATTTCGAGGTCGAAATTTTATTTAAGGGGGGAGTGTTGTAGTACCCGAACAACTAATATGCGTATATATGTGCATAATTTATATTATTTAATTTTAAATGGTTATTATTTTAAGAAATTGTTGATTTAATTGCATTTAAATCATTTACGTTATTTTTAAGGATTTTAAATCGTATATTTCAAATTTTTGTTTTTTAGATATATACGCGAGACTGTACCGGAGATAGGAAATCGGAGATGAATTTTATGATCCAAAAATATTCCTAAATTTATTCCGAGCTAAGAAATAATTTATTTTGATGAAATCAAGTGGATTTAAGTCTACTTTAATAATTAGTCATCAATTTAATTGTAGGCTTCTTAATTCATCAAGATTATGCTTAATTAGCTTTTAATCAAGCTTATCTAACCTAGGATTCTACTTAGCAAAACTTAAACAAATCCTACACCAATTTGGGAAGACAAGTCTCGGTCCTCTCCACTCCACACAATCCCAACTTGACACCATTTAACTCCCCCAACAAGAAAACAAAGGTCACCCATTCATCATGCATGTCCCCCCCCCCCCCCCCCCCCAACTTGGCATCATTTACTCCCCCATGCACCACCTTATTTGACCACAAGCCTTCACCACCTTCTCCACTCTCCCTAGCACGAAAATTAGAAGATTTGGCAGTTCCCATTCTTGGCCAAGACAACAACAATAACAAGGTGTCTTCATTTCCGTTGTCGTCTCTCCCGATCCGACGTATTGTGTTGTATATTGTAAAAAAAAACTTAAGGCATGTCTATATTATTTCTTTGCTCTTCAATCAAGTTATATATCTATTTTTAAACCATTACATGTGCTTGATCCATGACAAAACCGAAATCATGTCAAGAAGCATTCGAAAATTCTGTGCAGTATGTTTTTGGCTTTCATTTGTAACTCACGGTTTTGGCTTGTTTTGTGGTTCAGGAGGTTGACTTGATTTCCAGGCACCCAAGGCTGCATCTAGAAATGATTTAGAGTGTGTTAGGAAGGTGTTAGTCCATTGGTTTAAGTCCCTTTTCCCCCAGAAACACTGAATGGACAGCTACTCTCCATAGTGCAGATTTGAGTTTCGATTTTCTTGGTTTGTTGTCTAAGGTATGTGTTCGAACCATGGCTGTCCTAGGGGCTGTAGCCATGGTTAGAATACTTCCTTAGCATGTCTTGGACATGACCAAGATGCCCTTTCATGGCTTGGTTCATCGTCCCGTCGATTTTTAAAATAAACAAGACAAGTGCCCCTTCGGTTTTAGTTTTTCTGAATTTTGTTTGTGTGTGTGAAGCTTCGGCTTCTTGGTTTGTGGTGGATCTTGGTTGGATTCTAGCCCTTAGCCATGGTTCACACAGTACCTCATGATGTCTAGATCGAGCCATGGTGGATCATATGACCACTGGAACGACACATGATAGCAAGCGATCAAAAAAATCGCATGGTACAGAATTTTTCTTGTGTTCTCGGTTTGAGCTTTGTGTTGTCCTAGGTGTTTGGGGGGATCTTGGTTTGCTTCTAGCCCTTAGCCATGGTTCACACAATACCTCATGATGTTTAGATCATGCCATGGTTGATCATATGGCCACTGGAATGATACATGACAGCAAGAACAAGCAACACTCCCCACGGTACAACATATGTGTTCTCGGGTGAAGCATTGGATTGTTTTGGGTGGTTACTTGGATTGTGGTTGGATTTTAGCCATTAGTCATGGTCTGAGCCACTCCTTAGAATGTTGGTAAGAGGCTCTAGTTGGTGGTTCTAGCCCCCAATGGCCAAAGCCTCGAAAACAAAGCCAAGGAATCACAGCAGCCGTTGCTGCATTTTCTGGACAGCAGCTTTGAGCTTCGGTTCAGAGGGCTGTTTCGAGTTCTTGGTTGGCTTTTAGCCTATGGCCTTGGACTGGACAGTACCTTATTGAGTTAGGAAGGACATGTTTTTGGCTGTTTGTGATTTTGTTAAGTTTAGAGGTCGTACGAGAATTTACGGTGCAATATGCCAAAGTGACTCTCGAAAGAGAGTTTCATGATTTTGGCCTCCATGCACAATTTTCGTGTATTACAGCTCTTAGTATATATTTTCCAGTATTTTAGGTGTATTTTAAGCATGAATAAATGATGGTTCGATGTTGGTTCGGGTTGGTACGGAGTCATGGTTAGATACTAAGTTTGTTGGGCGTAATTGTCTCGTTTTTAGTTCGATTATGAAGTGTTGGTCAAGTTGAGATTATTTGCATGTGTCTCATGTTAGAATTAGGTCGCAGCGAGCCTGGAAACGATCCAACTCAATTGGTAAATTAAAACAGGATAATAATTATATTACGTGCATAAAAAAATAGAAAATGTTTATTTTTGAGATATATGCGATATGTCTTGTCGCCACCTTACGCTTATGGGATTGCTTCACTTGGTGACTTACGACCGGTTTACGATTATGTATGGGTACGGATATTCAGGCCAAGGGCTGTGATGATTACTACCGCCCAGTATACTGTGGTTTAGTCTAATCAGACGTGCATGTTATGTTATGGCCACTTGCGTAGAACACTATCTCTACAGAAAAATTACAATATGATATGTTATGACAGAGCTCTATCGAGCAAAACTTTTACGTATGATTTTCAGATATGCACGTATTTATAATTACTCACGATACGATTTTCACGTTACGCTTTACGATACGATATTTTTACGTTGCACGCGATTTTATGATATATTTACTTGTTATTCACGATATATGCATGCTAAGTCTTTAGACTCACTAGACTTGATTGTTGTAGGTACTGAAGATGCAGAGGCTGAGGGCGGGGACCAGTGAGTTAGCTCGGATCGGCGGTAGTACGAACCCGAGGACCTCATGTTTAGTTATTCAGTTTTATGTTCAAACTCTTGTTATGACTTTTATATATTTTAAGTTATTGTTTAAAACATTATTCAGTTTCCGCTGCTATGTTTATGTTAAACCGTTGGGTTATTTTACGAAAGTTTTTATACGTTGCAAGTTTATTTATTTAAGAGAATTTTTAATAATTCCGCAAAATTATGAACACGAAATACGGGCCGTCACATTTTTGTTCATTGTTGTTCATTATTTTACCGCCTTATCATTTTGCATTCAAAATGATAGTAACTGAATAACAACAAGAATATATAATAATGCGAATAATATTATGACAAATCAATTAAACCAAGAATATTGCGAAAGTAAGAAAACTTAGTCTCGGGAACTGTCTTGGTGAAGATGTCAGCTACTTGTTGTTCAGTTGATATATACTCCAGTCTGATTTCCTTCTTAAGAGTATTAACTATGATGAAGTGATGTCTGACATCAATATATTTGGTCCTTGAATGAAGAACTGGATTATATGTAATTGCAATGGTACTTGTATTATCACAGAAGATTGGTGATTCTTCTGCAATGACTCCATAGTCTTTCAGTTGTTGCTGAATCCATAACAGTTGGGCACAGCAGCTTCCAGCAGCTAGATATTCTGCTTCAATTGTGGAAGTTTCTATGGATGTTTGCTTCTTGCTGAACCAAGAAATCATTCTGTCTCTTAGAAATCGACATGATCCACTGGTGCTTTTACGATCAAATTTACATCCTGCGTAATCTGCATCTGAATAACCAACTAAATTGAAAGATGAGTCCTTAGCATACCATAAGCCCACATTTTGTGTGCCTTTAAGATATTTCAATATTTTTTTGGCAGCTGTATAGTGCGATTGTTTAGGGTCAGATTGAAATCTAGCACACATGCAAACAACAAATACAATATCAGGACGGTAGCTAAGTAAAGTAAAGAACCTATTAAACTTCTGTAAAGTGCCGTCTCAACTGATATTCCCCCTTAATCTTTATCCAATTTAATCGATGAACTCATGGGAATAGTTGCAGTTGAATATGTCTCCATGCCAAATTTCCTAAGCAGTTCCTTCGTATATTTTTTTAACTGATAAATGTAGCAGTTTCCAGTTCACCTATCATGCTCATCTTAAATTTATCTTCATTAACTTGGCAAACTTCTCGTATAATTTGGGGTTATTTGACCCAAAAATAATATCATCAACATAAATTTGCACAAGTAAAATATGATCATTCTTTGAAAATTTGAACAGAGTCTTATCAACTGATCCAACAGTAAAATCATGATCATTTAAAAATTTTGATAAAGTCTCATACCAAGCTCTGGGATCTTGTTTAAGACCATACAAAGATTTATTCAAGTGATAAACATGATCAGGAAAAGAGGGATTTACAAAACCTGGTGGTTGTTCAACGTACACTTATTCTTGCAACTGACCATTCAGGAATGCGCTCTTGACATCCATCTGGTATACTTTGAAGTCTTTGAAATAGGCATAGGCGAGGAATATTCTGATTGCTTTAAGTCGTGCAACTGGTGCATGTGTCGTCGTAATCAATTCCTTCTTCTTGCATATATCTTTGTGTTACCAATCTATTTCAGTTTGTTTCTGTAGACACACTTTGTACCTATAATAGTTTTAGAAACTGGTCTTGGAACTAAAGTCCAGACATTGTTTTTGGTAAACTGATTTAGCTCTTCTTGCATAACATTTATCCAGTTAGGATCAGCTAGAGCTTCATCAGATTTCTTCGGTTCAGTTTTAGAAACAAATGCTGAATGAACAAATAAATTAAACATTTGATTTCTAGTTCTTACCGGATCAGATTGATTACCTATCACCAATTCTTGTGGTTGTGATTTGTTCCATCTATAGTTAGGATTAGTCGAATCGACTTCAGCAACTGGTTTAGTTTGTAACTGAATGTCTCCTTCAGTTTCAGTTGCAGCGTGGCATTTGGATATCATCGTGTTGTCCCACCAACTGATTGTTAGGAACTATTTCTTGTTCAACCGTTTGACCCACTATTTTTAGTTCTGGTGTTTGAAGGATATTCCGATTGATGTGAACTTCTTCTTCACTATCATCCTCCAAAATGATTTCTATAAAGAGATCAGTTATCTCAACTGGATCAGTTGGCTTATCAGTTACTGCAGATTCATCAAATACGACACGAATTGATTCTTCTACATTCAGAGTACATTTATTAAACTCTCTATAAGCTTTACTAACTGATGAAAAACTCAGAAATATTCCTTCTGTAAATTTAACATCAAAAGTTTTCAAATGATTTTTACCATTATTATGAATAAAACATCTGCAGCCAAATATTCTGAAGTAGGACACCACACTTTTCTTTCCATGCCAGACCTCATACGGTGTTTTCAAATGATTTTTATTAATCATTGATCTTTTCTGAGTATAACATGCAGTGTTTACTGCTTCTGCCCAAAATCTTTGATATATACTGGAATCATCAAGCATCGTTCTAGCTGTTTTTTTAAGCGTACGATTTCTTCTTTCAGCTACACCATTTTTCTTAGGTGTTCTAGCTGCTGAGAACTCATACTTAATACCAGTATTTTCTAAAAATTGAGAAAGATTTTGATTGACAAATGCAGTCCCTCGATCAGACCTTATTTTATCAATTCCAACTGATTTTTCATTTAATAATATTTTGAAATTCTTAATCTGTTGTGCAGTAGTTTGGTCTTTTGATTTGAGAAAATAACTCAAGTAAATCTTGAAAAATCATCAACGATTATCGAGGTGTATTTCATTCCCCCTAAACTCATGACTGGTATAGGACCAAAAAGATATATATGCAACAGTTCTAAGCACCTGGAGGAAGATTTACTACCCTTGTTTTTAATGAAGATCTTACTTGTTTACAAACTGACATACTGAACAAATTTTATCTTTTGAAAAAACAATTTTAGCAAACCAGTTACAAGATCGTGATTACTCAAATGAGCTATGGATTTAAAATTCAAGTGATTTAACCTTTTATGTCATAACCATTTTTAGAAGATTTTAAAGCTACAAAACGAACTGGTGCATTAGGTTGATTTGTCCAACTCACCTTGTAGGTGTTACCACAACGATTGCTAGTTATTATAATGATGTCATCAGTTGAGTTCTTAACTATGCACGTTTGTTTGTTAGATTGAATTGAAAAATTATTGTATCATAACTAACTGATGCTAATCAAGTTATACTTAAAATTATCAACAAGTAAGTCACCATTAGTGATAATGTTACCATGGATAATCTTACCCTCACCCACAGTTCTACCTTTAGAGTTGTCTCCAAAGCTGATTTTTGGACCTGAGTATTTGATCAGTTGGAATAGCAAATCAGCATCCCCTATCATGTGTCGCGATCATCCACTGTTCAAATACCAAATTGATTCTTTTGCTAATGTACCTGTCACCTGCATTCACACACAATAAATAATTTTGGTGCCCAGAACTATTTGGGTCCTAAACTGATTAGTCCTTTGGGAACCCAAACTTGGATAAGTCTGACTGACTTTCCAGTTGCTGTGTTTCCAAATGATTTTTCTCGACATGTGTGTGTTCGGTGTGTTGTGTGCAAAATAAACAATATGATTTTTAACCTTTTTCAACTGATTGTTCATCCGATATCTCTTCTGAACTGGCTTACAGTTGTAATAATTGTAATAGCCTTCCTTAGAGTACTGATTTTTATAGCTGAACCGTTAAGGTGACCAGCTTCGCGATTCAGTTGAACTCTTGGGGCTATATCCAATTCCATACCATTTATCCTTATTCTTATTTTCCATCGGTTGGACAGTAGGTTTAATTAGGTTCTGAGAGTTCATTTATCACAGTTGATTTCACAAAGTTAATATACTTTCCCTTGTGCTCATTCAACTTTGGCATTTTATCACTTGCAGAGGTTTCATCATTGCTTTTAAATCTTAAAACAGTTTTGTCAGTAACTGACTTTTTTAAACCTTGCATTTCAGCCAACTTGACTGATGAATTGTTCCATGCTTGAATCAGATCAGTTTCTTTTGAAATTTCATTTTTCAACTGCTGAATCAAAGATTGGTTCTCAATCATTTTAGCTTTCTGCTTCGCAATCTCCTTTCCTAGACTCAACAATTCAACTGACTCATCAGTTTCAGTTCTGTTGCCTTGAGGATCAGTTTTGCTTAGCTTTGGCTTTCTCAAATGAAAGAGCAAGCTTGTTATACTCATTGACCATGTCATGCAGTTTAAAAATGAGTTCTTCTCGTGTAAAATCAGTTGAACTGAAATCAAATGCCTCTTCACTGGTAGATTCTATTTCTGCATCATTGGTCTTTAATCATTTTACTTCATCTTCATCGCTGGAGCTACTCAAGCACTCAGACTCTGACTCTTCACTGTCAGTCTCAGCCCATTTGGATTTGTTTTCTTCTGTTAGCAATACCTCATGTTTCTTCTTGAATGATCTTTTATCATTCTTGTCTCGTCTACTGAACTCAACTGACTTCTTTCCTTTTTCAGTTGAATGTCGATTGTCCTTATTTGGTTTAGGATAGTAAGCAATGGAGTGTCATGTCTTGCCACACTTGTACCAAGAATTTGGCTCTTCCTTTGAATTGCTCTTATGATATTGTCGCTGGAAAGAATTTTGATTTCTTCTCATAAATTTTCCAAATTTCTTGACAAATAATGACATTGCGTCATTACTCGGTTGTTCTGCAGTCTTCTCAACTAAACCAATTGGTTCCTGTTTGATGGCACTTAGAGCAGCTGTGACTGTTGGTGTTGAAGATTATCTTTCTCTTGTCTGCAGTTCAAACCCATAAGCTTTTAGATTCTACCTTATTCAGGTCTTCGGATTCTCTCATAGTCATCGTTTTTATATCTCATTCTTTGGGAAGACCTCAAACCACCTTCAACGAAACTTGTTTATTTGAATACACTTTCCCAAGTGCATTCAGTTCATTTTGTAATGCTACTTACTCGTTACTCATACTCATTCATTAACTCTCCAGTCTTCATTTTGATGTTGTCAAACTTATGTACCGTGACTGAGAATTTGTTCTCTGTAGTTTGTTCGTTTCCTTCACATAACTAGATCAGTTTCTCCCAGATTTCTTTTGTTGTTCCGCACATCTTGATCTTACTGAATGTGACCTTACCCAAGGTTTTGTACAGAATATCTTTAGCCACATTATCCAGGTTGGCTTTTCTCTTATTTCCAGTTGTCCACTCTTCTCGTGGTTTCTCGATGCGATGGCGTGCTCCATCAGTTATGACATCTACTGTATTTGCCTTCAATATTTTCATTGGTCCGTCGGTCCTGACGCACCACATATCATCATCATGTGCAGCTAAATAAGCCTGCATTCTGATCTTCCAATCATCAAATTCTTCTCTTGAAAACATGAGAATCTTATTGAAAGAAGACATTGTAATCAATTTGTAAATATAGAAAGTATTCAGAAACAAGATTGACAGCGCTCTGATACCACTTTTTAGGTTCGATTGGGTGAGTGAAAGTGTTTAGAAGAGGGGATTGAATAAACACTTTACGATTTTGGAATCTTTTCGATGGGGTGAATCAATTTAGTGATAAACTGAATTCGATAATCTTATTATCAATGTCAATCAGTTAGATAAAAGTGTGGAAATAAACTATAAGACAGATGAATACTGAGAAATAAGAGACACAAAGATTTATGGATGTTCGAAGACTTCAAATGCTCTTACATCACCCATTCTATCTCAATGATAGGATGTTCATTGAAAGATTTTGATTAGTTACAGTAGTTGTAATAACCCACTTCTGTTTTGTAACTTCCGAAAAACAAAACCTACGTAAACCACATGCATGCAAATTACTGGAATTGCTTAATTGTTTTATTTAATTGATTTTAAATACTTGCATGATATTTATTAAATGATTAAAGGTATGATTGCATGATTATATGATATTGTTTCATGAAATTAAGTATTTTACCCGAATATTCGATAATAGGCAGGGGAAGGAGACTGGAGACGACCAAAACAAGAATATTTAATTTTCACTAAATAGTTTCAAGGCTTCTTAATATGATTAAAAATGATTTAATTTTCTGAAAAATGTCGGAGTTCGAATTATTTTACGAGACGAGCTTGATTTTACAAAAAGCCAGTTTTGGGCAAACAAGGGACTTTTAAAATATCAAATGCATTATTTATGAAAAGTAATTTTTATAAACACTAATGTTTTAATTAAATAAGAGTTATCGGACTCAATTTAACTAAATTAAGTAGTCCCAATTGCTCCTATACTTGGAGGTCCAAAACCAACGCCCATTTACATGCTAACTAAAATATAAATGACTAAACCAAGGCTTTTTCACCCCATAATTTACCATAAATCATCCGAAAATACACACTAACACACACATAAAAGATGGAATAAAATCTAGGGTTCTTCTCCGTTCGGTCGTCCATCTTCGCACCCTCGCCAACGATTGAATTTTTTAGCATTTTAAACCCAAAGACACGTTTTCTAAACTCTTTTACGCATCATTAAAATCATATTATGAATGTTTTAATTGTTTATGCATGAAAAATATAGGTGCTCGATTATTTTTACGGTAGAACGAATATTTTAATAAATACGATGTTTTTACGCTTATATGAAAAAAACGTTATGAATCCAATGGACGCGCTACCAACTAGGGATGATTGTTGAATAATACATGAACAAATTTGAAGGAAATACATGCTGTAAATCGCGGGGAAGGCTAAGGAGGTGAGTCCAAGGGTTTTGAGAATTTTTCCTTGTGCACTAGTGTGATTGAAGGATCGGCTAGGATGCATGGGGTGTTGGGGCTCGACCAGGTCCTGATAAGGGTTTGTTTTGGTCATGGTTAGGTCCTAGGAAGAGTCCTAGCATGTCTAGTACTCGAGGGAAATGCTAGGGAAGAGTTCACGGGAGTTGGGACTCTTCCCCATGAGAATTCAGGGAAGCCTCTGGCAAGGGGGCTCATGGCTCGGTATGGGGCTAGGCTTGGTGGTCAAGACGGTGCCTTAGGACGGTCCAATGAGTTTTAGGAAGGGCTGGGCTCGGTGGTGGCCTGGATAGAAACTTCCACGCAAAGATGGCAGCACCAGCCGTGGGTGGTGCGCACGACCCTTCTGCTAATGGCAGGGCTCGCAGCATGGATCAGGGGCTCGGGGTTGGGATAAGATGGTTCTGAGGCTGGTCCAGGGACTGTTAGGAGGGGGTTTGATCGGTGGTTACTGGAGTAGAAGGGTCCTAGTTCGAATAGAATCCTAGGAAGACTAGGAAGCAAATCGCGCAGCTTGTTCTGAATTGCAGGGCTTTGTACGTGGGTTCATGGGCTTGTGCTGGGCTTGGTTGGGTCTGGGCATGGTCCAGGGCCGGTAAGGGTCAGGTGTGCTCGGTGGTTGCTCGAGCAAGAGGAGTCCTAGAGAGGGAATGCAACTCTCGCAGCTTTGTGTCTTCAGTCCAGGGTGATTTGCGCGAGCTTGGGCCTGATTCTAAGGGTCAGGGTTGGTCAGTAGGGTGCCTAGGTGGGTTGGCTAGGGTCTGGGTTGAGGTGGCTCGACCGTGGCTCAGTGGAATTGGGAGATGGCTCGGTGTGTTCAATTAAGGGTCAAAAACGAATTTAATAGAATAAAATTTTGAACCATGGGTCCACGGGGGTGGTTCATGGCTCAAAATGGTAGGTTAGGTAATAAAAAGTCTATGTTTAAAATTTGAGATTAAAATATTAAGTTTTAAAGTTATTTGGGATTTAAACGCCTCCCGAATCGTTAATTAAATAATACATGAACAAATTTGAATAATACATGAACAAATTTGAAGGAAATACATGCTGTAAATCGCGGGGAAGGCTAAGGAGGTGAGTCCAAGGGTTTTGAGAATTTTTCCTTGTGCACTAGTGTGATTGAAGGATCGGCTAGGATGCATGGGGTGTTGGGGCTCGACCAGGTCCTGAGAAGGGTTCGTTCTGGTCGTGGTTAGGTCCTAGGAAGAGTCCTAGCATGTCTAGTACTCGAGGTAAATGCTAGGGAAGAGTTCACGGGAGTTGGGACTCTTCCCCATGCGAATTCAGGGAAGCCTCTGGAAAGGGGGCTCATGGCTCGGTATGGGGCTAGGCTTGGTGGTCAAGACGGTGCCTTAGGACGGTCCAATGAGTGTTAGGAAGGGCTGGGCTCGGTGGTGGCCTGGATAGAAACCTCCACGCAAAGATGGCAGCACCAGCCGTGGGTGGTACGCACGACCCTTCTGCTAATGGCAGGGCTCGCAGTATGGATCAGGGGCTCGGGGTTGGGATAAGATGGTTCTGAGGCTGGTCCAGGGACTGTTAGGAGGGGGTTTGATCGGTGGTTACTGGAGTAGGAGGGTCCTAGTTCGAATAGAATCCTAGGAAGACTAGGAAGCAAATCGCGCAGCTTGTTCTGAATTGCAGGGCTTTGTACGTGGGTTCATGGGCATTGTGCTGGGCTTGGTTGGGTCTGGGCATGGTCCAGGGCCGGTAAGGGTCAGGTGTGCTCGGTGGTTGCTCGAGCAAGAGGAGTCCTAGAGAGGGAATGCAACTCTCGCAGCTTTGTGTCTTCAGTCCAGGGTGATTTGCGCGAGCTTGGGCCTGATTCTTAAGGTCAGGGTTGGTCAGTAGGGTTCCTAGGTGGGTTGGCTAGGGTCTGGGTTGAGGTGGCTCGACCGTGGCTCAGTGGAATTGGGAGATGGCTCGGTGTGTTCAATTAATGGTCAAAAAAGAATTTAATAGAACAAAATTTCGAACCATGGGTCCACGGGGGTGGTTCATGGCTCAAAATGGTAGGTTAGGTAATAAAAAGTCTATGTTTAAAATTTGAGAATAAAATATTAAGTTTCGAAGTTATTTGGGATTTAAATGCCTCCCGAATCGTTAAATAAAGAATTAATTGAAAAGTCTCGAATTAAGCTGAATAAAATTATGAAAAATTAGATTTAAGCTTAAATAATTATTTAAGATAAGACCATGTCATTAAAAGTAAGAAAAAGATAAAATCGAGAATTTTACGTTTAGGGGCAAAACAGTCATTTTACACATGGAAAATACGTAAAAGCTTGGCAGCGTCCTGAAGGATCATAATGCATGTTAAATAATTTAAAATGATGATTTTTATGAAAATATAATATTTTATGATTTATGGTAAAGCTGTGCAATTTTTACTGTTTAAAATGTTATTTTTTGAAAATTATGATATTTATGCTTTTAAAAGAAAAGGAAAAATATTTTGAAAGATGTGAATTGATTGTGACAAATGATATATGATATATGTTATATGTGGAAGATATGTTTTAAAAAAGAATGGTGAACTTACAATTTTGTGGGGATGTTGTGAGGGACAAGACCCCAGAGGGACCCAGTTTACGGAAAAAGGCCTCATAGGGACCCCGACGATCGTATTTCCACGACAGAGCCTAGTGCCCTCCCCCATGGGCCATGTGGAGCTGAAGACTGATCAGTCGATCAAATGATAAAAGATAGTAACTTTCGAGGATCAAACTTCACCTGAAATGATAAAAGGATTGAAAGTTTTACGATTAAAATGATTTTATGATATATGATTTATTTATGATTAAAAACTATTTTAAGTGGTTTATTTATGTTCAAAAGATAATTTTAATTAAAAGTATGATTTTCAATGTATGTAATTGTATATGTATTATTTGCTAACCATGTTTAGAACGTGATGAGTCATAAGACTCACTAGATTTTAATGATGCAGGATTTGATGATTTGAAGAGGCACTGATGCTTGAGTAGGTCGAGTGCGGCAGTACACTCCCGAGAGACCTTTATCTAGCTTGATAGATAAAATATTTAAAGATTTATTGTTAATAATTTTATTAGGAAATTTTATGCTTTATTTCATTGTTAATTGATCTTTTAAAAGGTCGATGTAGGATTTTTGGTTAGTTGAAGATTTAGGGATTTTTATGCACTTAAGATTTTAAATGTTTAATAATTATGAATTACGGAGTCACGCCCTCGATTCGATGAAATAAAGAAACAGTTGTGTTGCCCCGATCTTTTTTACACAAGTAAAGGTTGTAATATTCGCCTCTAAATTACTAAGAATTTAGCAACAAATATTAACGAATATAAACAATTGAAATTCAAGCGAACCTTCAAAGAACTCGTTTTTGACAATCCGAGTGAAGAATAATCGACAAATGCCACAAAGTATTAAACTTTGATAAGTTTGATTTAATAAACACACGAATGTGTATACAAAGCCAAGCTTTGAAAAATTGAGAGAAAAACTCACGAATATGATTAAAATCAAAATAATGTGTTTTACAATGACCAATTTTCGAGTATATATTGTTTACAAATCTCAAAGATATCAAATCTAGTTGCCAAAATAATTAAAACTCTAAACTAGGAAACAAGATAATTTCTCGGAACTGGGGCGCACATATCTCGCGCATATGCGCGAAAGCTACTGTCTTCTGATCTGCGCCACGCGCATATGCGTGCCTAATACCCGCGCATATGCACAGAAGTCTCTGCCCGTGTATTTGCGCTGCTCGCATATGCTCGCCCAACACCCGCGCATATGCGCAGAAGTTTCTGTCCGTGTGCCTCTGAAAATCATTCCTACGCGCATATGCGCGCCTCGTCTTGGCGTATGTGCGCGAGGCTCTCTCTCCAGATCATTTGCTCGCCATGCCCGGCCAGTACTGTGGTTCAGTCTGATCAGGAGCATTATTGTGAAGACCCGAACCTAATCCATCTTCTTAATCATTATTAGGATCATTTAATTAATCTGGGTCTAAATTTTTTTTTTAAATAAAAATGCGGAAACGTAAAGAAATCAATCTGGTATAAATATCAACATAAAGTACAAATCATGTACAACATATGTTTATCGCAACTAGAGTTCAGCCACTACATCAAGTACTGAATATCAAGCTACTCTAAGTCCGGATCTCCACGCTAATCTTGAATCTCTCATTCTCTTCGTGACCCTGATCCTGTCCCACCTGTTGCTATGCACACATACAAACAAGACAACAGCCGGATAACTCAGGTGAGAAATACATCCCAGTATAAATATTGTAAACATGCAGTCATATAAAAGCATATATAAAAGCATGAAACACATATCAATAGCATGTATCAAATCAGAAAGACATGTATCGATATAAAGCTGTCAATAAAACTCTGGACTCGTCATTTCAGACTCGACTCATTTCTAATCTAGGGATCTCGTTTGAATAAGAACGTAATGTTCTCCCACCTACTTTCCCCAGCCAGATGGTGGTACGTTCTTATTCCCAGACTTTGGCTATCTATATCGAATATCTGCAATAGAAGTCGATCTACTCCTAAGCACATCGATATGTACCCAAAAGTCCAGTGACTTGGCGGTTCTGCCAAAGACTAGGCATATCTGCCCAAGACTCTAACTCATGCTTTGCTATAAATCAATAGAATAAGCATATCAATCTCAAACATTGCAACATATCGAGGCAATGACAATTCAGTATGTGATTTTGGGAAACTCAAGTTGAATCTAACTGGAGTTGTGCAAACCCGGATCAACATTAGTTTATACCTTTCTTTCTGTCAATCTGACTCTGTCGAAGTCTCGAATTCAATGCCTGTCAATACTCAATCTGGCAATGACAATATCGAAGGTATCGTATCAATATCCAACTCAGATCAATACTGGATATAATCAGAACTGAATCAAATTCTGTTTCAACAGCATAACTGTACAATCTCAATATACCCAAAAATACAATTCTGATATCAAATCTCAATCAAATCAACTCTGAAAATCTTTACAATTTCATACGGTATACGTTCTTCAATCCGGTTTCGATTATACGATGTCTAACATATCAGAAACACCATATATGAATCATATCTGATTCTTTCAATAGCATAATTTCAAATCAAAACAGGACATAAGAAAACTTACGTCCAGTTTTAGTCTGCGTCGATAGGAACACATTACCGAAGTCGGATTCAAAATCTAACGGACGGATCTTTCACAAACTTCAAATTTCTAAAAGAAAAGGCGTAAGGATTTTTCGTAACTTTATCTGAAGCTTTCCTCGTTTTCTTTGCCAGCTGAAGGAATGATATATATATATATATATATATATATATATATATATATATATATATGTATATATATCTTGCATGTTAAGGGGCAAATGGATTAATCTTTGCTCAACACGTCTCGCGCATATGCGCGACCTCAACCGGCGCATATGCGCGAGACCTACTGGTCTCGGCAATGATCTTCTCGGCAGCTCGCGCATATGCGCGCCCCATCTCCGCGCATATGTGCGAGGTTCTCTGGAATTGGCCCTTGGCTTCTTACACAGCTCGCGCATATGTGCGCACACCCTTTGCGCATATGCGCGAGGTCTTCTGTCCATTTCGCGCCTGTGCGTGCATCATGTCGCGCATGTGCGCGAGAGGTACTGTCCTCGCACATCAAATCTTATACGCAAACTCAAATCAAGTCTCGGAGCGACCCTTTATAATCATATCAAATCATAAATCAATAATTACAGATTACCAGAATAAAATCTCGGGCATTACAATTATGTTATGGGTCACTTGCTTTGAAACATATCTCTACGCAAAATAATGATGATTATGCATGTTTAATTATGTATGATGCAAGCACGTTTATGAAAAAGTTTATGAAATGATAACACGTCTATGTTTCTGGAAGTATGTTCAGAGTATAAGTATATATGTGCTACTTTAAAATGTATGTGGTTTTATTATGTATTACTTGCTATTCTCAGTTTATACATGTTGAGTCTTTAGACTCACTAAACTTGATCGATGTAGATGATGATGCTTTTGAGCAGGCAGGAGGTGCTGACCAGTGAGCTTGCTCGGACTGTGTGCAGTGCAAACCCGAGGGCCGCCCAATTTACGAAATGATTTCATGCATGATAAAATATTAAAATACTCTGATTATTTTTATATTGCTCGCAAACAAATTTATTTATTTTTAGCTCTTGTATGTTTCTTGGATGACTCCAGATTAGTATTTTTATTGCATTGACTTTAATAAATTTTATACATTTATAAATATTTAAGATGTAGTGTTTATTTTTATTTTTTTTACTTTCAAAAAATTCTAGTTGATTTATTTAGTAAGTATTTATTTTGTAAGCAAAATTTTTATTTTCCCGCAAATTGTAAGTAGTTTTAAAGGACGGTATGTCACATCTGTCTTCTTTCTACCCTTGCTGGTGTTGACAAAAAAGGGGAAGAAGACCAGCAGCAGCAGTCAAAGAAAAGATCTAGTCAACCAACTAATCAAGGACCTGGTGACGAAAGAGCAAAGAAGTGAAGAGTAGTAAGTTCAGTTAAATGACAATCTTTGATTCTTAGTTTGTACGAATCTATACAGTGGAAGATTATTTTATCTATAAAAGTTCAGTTTATTTTATCTCGATGGAGTTTATAAGTTCTTGAATTATATGTTTTGTCAAATACAAAAAAGAGAGAAATTGTTAGAATTAGAATTTTGGAGTTCGACAAATAAAGATTTTGAAGATTGCAGAACCGATCGGCTCAACTAAATCAATTCGACATTAAACTATCCAAACTGAAGTTGCCCGAACTAATAATTAATGAGCTAAATAGTCGAAGGCAATCAAATTGATCGAAGCTAAATGAATCTGCAATGATACCTGAACTATCAATTTGAACTGATCAGTTATACAGTCAGCCCAACTGATCGGCCACATAGTCAACTAATAATTAGTTTGACACGTCATCAGTTAAAAACGTAGCAAACAACTGAAAAATTATACAAAAGCAGACGATAATTCATAGTGGGAGCGCCGCATATCAGAATGCCACAGTGTACTATTTTCAGAAGAATGTTGACACATTCAGAATTGAAAAATCAACGGATATGAGTACTTAATGCATTCAATGTTACCGTTGGAAGAAAAACCTGATCTTTATTCCATGAAACTTTGTAAGTATTGCCTTCTCTTTTTTCATTTAATACAGTAAACTCATCAGCATTTTTAACTGTGCATGTGTGCTTTTGAAAAGCTATAGAGTAACTATTATCATACAGTTGACTAATGCTAATTAAATTATAACAAAGATTTTCAACCAAGAGTACGTCGTTTATAGTAATGTTACCATGGATAATCTTACACTTACCCATGGTTTTACCTTTTGAGTTATCTCCAAAAGTTATCTATGGTCCAGTACAACTCATTATTTCTGATAGTAGACTCCTTTGTCCAGTCATATGTCTGGAACATCCACTGTCCAGATACCATGTGGAGCTGCTTATATTGGTTTTCTTCTCCTATTCCTATAAACACAAATTTTAGTAAATGATACCCAATCTACTTGGGTCCAAGCCTTATCAGTCCCTTGGAAACCCACATTTGTACAATTTTTGGCGATTTTGTACTTCGGATATCCACAGAAATGTGTGCAACAGAAGGTCTATTATTTCTAACAGAATGTATTCTAGTATGTTGTTTTTTCCTTCTGTCTTTGTTTTCAGGTCTGTACCTCTTCTGAACAGGTCTAGAATTATAGTACTGGTAGTTTTTAACCTTCATAGAGGGTTGTCCTCCTGAGTTGAATCCTCTACTGGATCCAGAACTCTGGTGAACTCTTCCCTTAGGTTCAACATAACCCAGACTATAATGCTTCCTTTTGTTCGTCTGATCTACAGTCCTTTCAACTCGAACAGTTGTTACTTCTGGTTCATATACCACATTGAATTTACAAAATGCATGTATTTCCCTTTGCTTGTATCCAGTTCTGGCTTAGTACTAGTTTCAGAAGTGCTTTCATTATTGTTGAATCCGAGACCACTCATGTCTCAAGATTGTTTCTGCAATTCTTGCATCTTCCCTAGTGAAACAGAAGACTTGTTCCATGCATTTACCAGAATAGATAGCCTCTGATTCTCAGACTTCATCGTCTGGTAATCTGCATTCACCTTGTCATTCTCAGTTCTTAATTTACTCATCTCAACTTTTAAATCATTGCAGCTATTCTCTTGCAAGCAAGTGAACTTACTGACTTGATCCTTTAAGTTTTGATTTTCAATCTTAACTTCCTCGAATGACTGAGAAAGTCTCGAGTACTCTTCCACCATGTCATGCAGTTCTTTAACCAGATCAGTTTGTGTAAATTCATTAGAGTCAAAGTCAAATACCTCTCCAGATGTCGAGGTTGATTCAGTGTCTGCCATGAGACATTTGATCACTAGAATTACTTTCTGATTCAGAAGACTCGGAACTAGAATCCGCCCATTTTGATTTGCTTTCTTTTGCAATCATCGCTTTGCGACCTCTTCTTTATTTCTTATCATTTCTCTTGTATTCCTTTTTCTTTGGATCATCCTTCTTTGGCTTAAGGCAATCAGCGATGAAGTGCCCTACTTTTCCACAGTTGAAACATGTCATATCACCAGGTGGTGAATCCTTCTTAAAGTTTCGGTTAGGACCCTGGTAAGCTCAATGATTCTTCTTCATGAATCTGCAAAATTTCTTCACAAATAAAGACATTGCATCGTCGCTGATTTGTTCAGTAGTATTTTCAGATGTGCTTTCAATGGTAGTAGCAAGTGATGCGCTTGGAACAACTGCAACAGTAGCCGTAGCAGTATTAGTAGCAGTAAGAGCCTCGGTAGGTGGATTTGATGATGGCTCTTCTCCACTTCTCACTTCCAGTTCAAACTCACAGGCTTTTATGTCTGCAAACAAGTCGTGTAGTTCTAACTTGTTCAGATCTTTAGATACCATCATAGCCATGGTTTTTACATCCCATTCTTTGGGTAAAGCTCTCATAACTTTGAGTGCTATTTCTCTGTTGCCATATTCTTTCCCCAGAGCTCATAACTCATTTACCAAGCTGCTGAAACGTTCATCAAATTCACTCAGAGTTTCTCCAACTTTCATCTTCAGATTCTCAAACTTCTGCATTGCTACAGACAACTTATTCTCCTTTGTCTGTTCATTTCCCTCACAGATTTGGATGAGTTTTTCTCAAATCTCTTTTGCAGTAGAGCACATCTTGATCTTACTGAAGGTGTTCTTATCAAGTGTTTTGTAGAGAATGTCCTTCGCAACATAGTCAAGATTGGCTTTCTTTTTTTCCTCACCAGTCCATTTACTTATGTGCTTCTCAACCATTTGTGGTGCCCCCTCAGTAACAGCAATAGTTGTATTTGACTTTAGGATTTTTAGTTTACCATCTGTGATAACAAACCACATGTCATCGTCTTGAGTTGCAAGATGAGCTTGCATGCGGATCTTTCATTCATCGAAGTCTTCTTTTGAGAACATGGGAACTTTGCTAAAGTGTGGCATATTTATTATAAATATCTGGAACAAGAAAAATCTGCTCTGATACCACTTGTTAGGGATCGATAAGGAGTTTATAGGGGGGTGAGTAAATTTTTTCCTTTTTTTGATGATTTTGCAAAGGGTGCTAGAATCCTGTTAGAGATTATAGCTGGTCTTGTTCGAATATAAGTCTAATAGATCAAAATAAGTGCGGAAACAATCCAATGGAGTACGATGAGAAATAATAAAACAGCAGGCAGTAAAACAGTGGTTGTTTCTGGAAGTTCAAAGATAAAATCATCTACGTCTCCCCTTCTTCTGTTTCCAGAAGGTATCACTAAAAGAGATTGGATTTTACAGTACAACACTTGTACCACCCACTTCAGTAGGACTTACCTTTATCCAACTAAAACTCTTACTTACCAACAACTCCGTAAAAATGAATACAACAAAGTTCTGGAAAAGACTCTTTTCCAGTTTACAAACTCTTCTCGATGATATAGTAAAGTGTTTTAGCTCGAAGAGAGTTATGAGACAGTAACAGCACAAAATGATCTTAGGAGATCAGATATTGATAATAAGGCATGTGCTGTTTTCTGTATGTTGAGCTTCGAAGATAAGTAGTAGTTGATGATAGCTCAAACTCACGTTGGAATAATCGTTGTGATGATAAAGATAATAACCTCCTCTTTTTTTTTTATAAAGAATTGATCTTCTTATATATAGAAAGCTTGAGTCCAACGTAAACAAAAACGACTTCTATTGACTTCTGATAGAATCAGCTTTATTACCTAAAAAGGTTCCTGCAGAAAGCTTTCAGAATATCAGTCTTTGCTTTATACCAAAATTGGTAAGGCGTATTAAATAACATCGTACAACATTAATGGTACAATTAATACTTGTACTAGGTAAAGTAACGGTAACATTTAAGATAGCAACGATCAAGTAAAGGACGTTAAGTTACTTCTGCTTAAACTAAGTTTTTCTTATAAAGCTACGTTCTGCTTCTGGTTTTTCTAAGACGATAAGTACTCGAAGAGTACTGCTTCTGTTAACGCGATACTAGAGCTTCTGCTTTTATGTAGTCTTCTGATTTTAGCTAACGCGACCTACTGGTTTTGACTCTCATCACCACAATCAAATAAAGTCCAACACTTGACAACATTTATAAGTTTGGTATATATAATTATAAGATAATAATATATAACATAATATAAATATGATTATTTAATATATTGGAATCATTTTATTAAGTAGATTTCAATAATGTTCATTAATGTTGACTTTATTAAAATACCAAGAGTGGGTCCTTTAATCTCAATTACTTAAATTAAAATTTGAACGATTAAAAATTACCAATTAAAGATTCAAACAATTAAACGAAAAAAAAACAAAAAGACATTGTAGTGGACTTGTAATTACCTTTACTTCCCTGTGGATACGATATTCTGACTCACCGAATTATATTACTTGTGGACAACCTACTCTTGAGAGTGCAACAATCAAAGTCGCATCAAATTACATATATATACATCTTATATCTTCATATAAAATGTATATATATATGTGTAAACATTAATACATTTATACATGCACAATTAATACATGCATAGAATATTAATTAAATTAAATAATCATTATTTAATTTATTTAATTATTTCAATAGTTAATTAATTCTAGACCCATCTAGAATATTATATGGGAATTTATATGTGAAGGGCCTAAAACTCCTTTCTTGAAATTTGCGGAAAATTAAAAATTTTCTTTTTAAAAGAACTTAAATGGCCTCATTCATAAAATCACTGGTGAATCAAGTTCAATATTTCAAAATATTGCAGCGGAAGAAAATTAAAGTTTTGCCAACAACAACGATTTAAAAATATCCAACGACTGATAAAATTGTTTGCGAAAAAAATTAACAACTGCTGCTCTGAGGTCCTCGGGTGCCACTACTGCCGACCTAAGCTGGCTCATTGGTCCCCGCCCTCGGCCCTGGCCTCATCAGTACCTACAACAATCAAGTCTAGTGAGCCTAAAGACTCAGCATGCATATATCGCAGGTAACGAGTAAAAATCTGAATTTAAAATATGCATGAGTTAACATATCCTGTCCTGAGGCATACTGAAAAATAATCTGTACTGAGCAATTATAATACGTGCATAACTGAACTGATAATCACAGTAAAAATGTTTGCTCCTTGGAGCCTGTACTGAAATAACTGGTAAAATTTTCTGTTGAGATTATGTTTTACGCCTGTGGCCACTGCACTAAGCTGAACTGATCGGTAACTGGCTACCGGGGAGGCTGAAACTGAACTGAGCTGGCCGGTCACTGGCGACCGGGTGGTACCATACTGAACTGATCGGTCACTGGCGACCGTATAAAATAACACTCCCACATAGTGAATGAACCACAAGCCATATCGCATAAATCTCAAAAATAATCATTTTCTATTTAATGCACGTAAAATAATTAACTGGCATAATGAAAATTCCTGTAATTTTACAAACTGGATTGGATTGGATCGTTCCCAGGCTCGCTGCAACCTAACTGTGCCATGAAAAATATGCAATAGCTTAAACATGACCAACTATGCAATTTACGTTCAAAAGATGCGACTATGACGCCTAATGACTTCGCATTTAATCATGACTCCGAGCCAACCTGAACCGACACTGAACCGACGTATAGTCATGATTAAAATACGCTGAAAAATCATAAAATAATGTTCCTAAAATGATAGGGACGAAATCTAGGTAGAATGGAGGCCAAAACACGAAACGCTCTTTCGAGAGTCAATTTGGCACATTGCACCGTAAATTCTCGTACGACCTCAAAAATGATCCAAATGACAAACGGTCGAAAACATGACCTTCCTAACTCAATGAGGCACTGTCCAGTCCAAGGCCATGGGCTAAAAGCCAACCAAGAACTCGAACGAGCCTCTGAACGACACCGCAACTTTCTGTAATTTCCAGCAGCTGCGCAACTACAAGACTTGCGTTGGTTTCGAGACTATCGGCCATTAGGGGCGTGAACCACCGACCAGAGACTCTTAAAAACATCCCAAGGAATGATTTGAACCATGGCTAAGGGCCCTAGGCCAGCCACAATCCGCATCACACCATAACTCAACCGAAGGGTCCAACCGAGAGCAACGTGCATGCGTGTGTAGTGTTTATGCTATGATCGATGTCTCGTGTCGTTCCAATGGCCATTTGATTGACCATGGCACGATCTAGAAATCTAGGAGCATGATATGAACCGTGGCTAAGGGCCATAGGCCAACCAAGATCCACACCAAGCAAACACAAACCGAAACCAAAAGCTGAACAAATGAAGAAGCCGAAGGGGTATAGGGGCTGTTGTGATGTTTTTATTAAAAACCGAGGGGCCATGGACCAAGCCACCAAAAGGGCAACTTAGTCACGTCTTAGACATGCTAGGGGAGTGATCCAACCATGGCTAAGAGCCCTTGGGGCAGCCAAGATCAGATCCTTCCTCCATGACAAGAAACTGAATTTTCGAACAACATTTTCTGCACCTATGGGGACTTGCTGTCATTCTGAATTTCCAGCAAGCATGGGGCTGGTTTGAATGGACCAACATGGTCCTAATGCATCCTAATACATGTATACAAGCCGCCTTGGGAGCCTGGAGTCGATCCAATACCTGAAACTCACAAAACAAAAGAAACCGTGAAGCTTGCCAAGGAAATCGAAAATTCTGCATGTGTGGTTTCAAAATGTTTTGACATGGATCTCGATTTTTACTTGAATAAACATGATCATGTACTGAAAAATAAATGATAATATGACTTGATTGAGGTTTGAAAGAAATCTAGACATGCCTGGTTTCGTTTCGAAAGAAAACGAACGAAACGACGACGACGCGGCACGGAGGAGGTGGAGCGCTTCTCTTGTTTACCTTTCTTGCTCTCGATTTTTCTCCCTTTCTCCCTAGCTGTTATTCACGTTTTTTCTACTGAAAATGGGTCTGATTTCGGTGGGGAGGGAGTGTGATGGAGTGGTTATGAGGGGTGAGGAGGATGGTGCAAGATATAAGGATCATATCAAGACCAAGTCTTCATGCATTTGAATTTTGAATTTTGAATTGCTTTCAAATGATCTCTTGGGTGATTCTAGACTATAGTGGCCGATTTTATCATTCCAAACAAGGGTTAGGATAGTGGTCTAGTATTAATTAATTAAGGTGGAAAAATAGCTAAAAGAATTAGCATGCTAATCAACCAAGAATGGGTCAAAGGTGAGTTGGCAAGTCCTAGTTTGTTCTTCTAGGGGTGTGGCCGAAAATGCATGATAAATGGTAGGGGGAAAATTGATTATCTAGTAATTTAATAACCCTTAAAAGCCTTATTAATCCTTTAATTAATTTAGTGAACTAACCCCTTAACTAAGTAACTTAAATGAGCTCATTTCTTAATCACCTCCAATAATTAAATTAAAATCCTCAACTAACTTAAATAATTCCTTAAACTTCTTTTTAACTTAAATGAACTTACTTGCTAGCTAAATTAACTTCTGGAAATATTTCTCAAATCTTAAATTCTATCTCAAAACTCCAACTCCAGTCCGGCCTCACTGAAATAACTGAAATGCTAAAAATCAAACTACTGAACTGAAATAATGAATAATTAACTTCAAATAAATGCATTTAAAATAATTATGCAATGAAGTCAATTAAATTTAAAAAATCTAGAATTATGCATGGCTTATACGTCTACTGACTTACGGGTTCTACAATCCTTCCCCCCTTAAATAAATTTCGTCCTCGAAATTAGAACTCACCGAATAACTCAGGGTATCGACTTCTCATCTCCGGCTCAGACTCCCACGTAGCTTCCTGCTCTGAATGGTTGAGCCATTTGACTTTGACTCGCTTAACCAACTTGTTCCGAAGTTTCTTCTCCTGTCTGTCTAGGATCTGCACGGGTCTCTCCTCATAAGATAAGTTCGGAGTAAGCTGCAACGGCTCTAAATTCAGCACATGCGAAGGATTTGCCATATACTTCCTCAGCATGGAGACGTGAAAGACATTGTGTACTCCGGCCAGATTTGGCGGAAGAGCCACACGATACGCTAGCGTCCCAACTCTGTCGAGGATCTCAAACGGTCCAATGAATCTCGGACTGAGCTTCCCTTTCTTGCCAAATCTCATGACACCCTTCATAGGTGCCACTTTCACGAAGACATGATCGCCCACTGCAAACTCTAACTCTCTCCTCCGCTGATCGGCATAACTCTTCTGTCGGCTCTGAGCAGTCCTCATTCTATCACGGATCTTGACTACTACATCTGCTGCCTGCTGAACAATCTCTGGACCCAACTCTGCTCTCTCTCCTACTTCATCCCAATGAACAGGAGATCTACACTTGCGGCCATACAGCGCTTCATACGGAGCCATACCTATAGACGAATGGAAACTGTTGTTATAGGTGAACTCTACTAATGGTAAGTTCGACTCCCAACTCCCAGAGAAATCAATGACGCAAGCACGGAGAAGATCCTCTAAGATCTGAATAACTCGCTCCGACTGTCCATCTGTCTGCGGATGGAAAGCTGTGCTAAACAGCAACTTCGTACCCAAAGTCGAATGCAAACTCTTCCAAAACGAGGAAGTGAATCTGGGATCTCTGTCGGATACGATAGAAACTGGAATACCGTGGAGTCGGACTACCTCTCGGATATACAGCTCTGCATACTGAACCATGGTGAAAGTCGTCTTAATAGGCAAGAAGTGCGCTGATTTGGTAAGACGATCTACAATCACCAAGATAGCATTCGATCCTCTGGCTGACCTCGGCAATCCGGTCACAAAGTCCATGGTAACATTCTCCCACTTCCACTCGGGAATAGGGAGAGGCTTGAGCAAACCTGCTGGTCTCTGATGCTCGGCCTTCACTAACTGGCAAGTCAGGCACTCGGATACAAAACGCCTGATGTCCTTCTTCATTCCTGGCCACCAATACAATAGCTGCAGATCTTTGTACATCTTCGTACTCCCAGGGTGAATGGAGTACGGGGACGTATGGGCCTCTGATAAGATGTCTGCTCGGATAGAATCACTGCTAGGAACCCATATCCTATCTCGGTATCTCACAATACCGTCGCTGACTGAATACAAAACACTGCCCTTGGCTTCATCTCTCTTCTTCCACTGTGCCAACTGCTCATCTGCTGCCTGACCGCTGCGAATACGGTCAATAAGAGAGGACTGGATAGTCAAGGTAGATAAACGAGGAACTCTACCTCGAGGATAAGTCTCAAGATCAAACCTCTGCATCTCAATCTGAAGAGGTTTCTGCATCGTCAAATGAGCCATCACTGCGACTTTCCTGCTCAAAGCATCCGCAACTACATTAGCTTTACCCTGGTGGTAGCTAATGTCACAATCGTAGTCTTTCACAAGCTCCAACCAACGCCTCTGACGCATGTTCAGCTCCTTCTGCGTAAAGAAATACTTGAGGCTTTTATGGTCGGTAAAGATCTGACACTTCTCCCCATACAGATAGTGCCTCCAAATCTTCAAAGCAAAAACTACGGCCGCTAACTCCAGATCATGGGTAGGGTAATTCTTCTCGTGGATTTTCAGCTGTCGAGAAGCATACGCTATCACTCTCCCATGCTGCATCAAAACTGCACCTAAACCAAGCTTCGAAGCATCGGTATAAAGGACAAACTCACCAGATCCTGACGGTACAGCCAAAACGGGTGCTGAGATAAGAGCTTGCTTCAAAGTATCGAAGCTCTTCTGACACTCCTCGCTCCACACAAACTTTACATTTTTCTTTGTCAGTGCTGTGAGTAGAACGGCGATAGAGGAGAATCCCTGGATGAATTTTCTGTAATATCCTGCTAGCCCAAGGAAACTGCGGATCTCGGATGCATTCTGAGGCACAACCCAATCTCTGACTGCTACAACTTTTGCGGGGTCTACCTCAATACCACTGCTAGAAACAATGTGGCCCAAGAACGCCACCTTCTCTAACCAGAATTCGCACTTACTGAACTTTGGGAATAATTTGTGCTTCTGCAATGTCTGCAACACTGTGGTCAGATGCCTGCTGTGCTCCTCCCGACCCTTGGAGTAGACGAGAATGTCATCTATGAACACTATCACAAACTGGTCGAGGTACGGCTGAAACACGCGATTCATTAGATCCATGAAGATCGCTGGCGCATTTGTCAGACCGAACGGCATCACAAGGAACTCGTAGTTACCATAACGAGTCCTGAAAGCTGTCTTCGAAACATCAGCACCTCTCACCCTCAACTGGTGATAACCCGAACGCAGATCTATCTTGGAGAAAATCGAAGCTCCCTGCAACTGGTCAAACAGATCCTCAATCCTCGGCAGTGGGTATTTATTCTTCACTGTAACCCTGTTCAACTCCCGGTAGTCAATGCAAAGCCTCATCGTGCCATCCTTCTTTTTCACAAATAAGACCGGCGCGCCCCATGGAGAAAAGCTCGGGCGAATGAACTCCTTGTCGAGAAGTTCCTGAATCTGCTTCTTAAGCTCTGCCATCTCTGTCGGTGCTAGTCGGTATGGCGCTTTGGATATCGGAGCCGTACCTTGCATAAGCTCAATGGAAAACTCCACCTCTCTCTCGGGTGGCATACCAGAGACGTCTTCGGGAAAAACGTCTAAGAAATCTCTGACAATCGGAACATCTGAGGCTGACTGGCTGGGTTCCTCGGGGACAGATAAAAAGGTCGCTAGAAATGCCCGACACCCTCTATGCATGAGCTTCCTAGCGTGAACATAAGGAATAATGCGCGGTAAAGGAAAGTACCTGTCCGGCTCAAATAAGAACTGCTCCATTCCAGGCGGTCGGACAAGAACGGATCTCCGCTGGAAGTCTATCAACACTCTGTTCCTCAATAGCCAGTCCATCCCTAGGATGATGTCAAATTCCGGCATCGGTAGCACAATCAGGTCCGCATAAACAAGATTATCGTGCAGCTCAAGGTCTATATCTCGGATAACATTGGTAGCTGCCATCTCCTCGCCTGACGGCAACACTACTGAAAAGGCTGTATCTAGCCCAATGGTCTGGATCTTGAGAAAGTTTGCAAAGATCTCCGAAATAAACGAGTGAGTGGCCCCTGAATCTATCAAGGCCTTGGTAGCGGAACCGGATATAAAAATTCTCCCTGAAAGAGCGGAGCTCTAAGTTGAATCCCACTACAAGATCTAAACTTATAGACATGCAAAGGTCTAGGTTCCTCTAGCTTAATTTCCCCGAAATAAATCTGAGTAGAGCATACAATCCTGTCAACAACATAGTCTCCGGGTTGGTTTCCGCGGCATGGAGAGCAAAAACTCTGCCTTGGGTAGGCAGATTCCTCTGAGGACACTGCAGCAACATGTGGTCTGGACTGCCACACTTAAAACACTTTCCTGAGCCAGCCATACATGCTCCAGGATGGCGACGTGAGCACCTGGGACAAACTGGGTGCTCCTGAGTCCTCGGGGCTGGGCGTCCCCGCTGCTGCTGCTGGCCTCGGTTCCTGGGCGGTCCATGAAAAGGCCTCTTATTCTGCTGCTGATGCTGATGAGGAGGAGGGCGGTGCGGTGCCTGGACTGGGCGCTTGCCCTGGCGATCCCTCTCGATATCCCGCAGATCCTGCTCTGCGGCTAAGGCCTTGGAGACGGCAACCTCATAAGTAGCAGGGTCAGATACCCTAACATCCCGGCGCAAGATCGGCCGTAAACCCACCAGGAAGTGCATCAGCTTGGCTCTGGCATCATTCGCTATCAGGGGCACAAAGTGACAGCCCCTCTCGAACTTACGGATAAACTCCGTAACCGACATATCTCCCTGTCTCAGGCTCATGAACTCGGTGGTCAGCCTGGTGCGAACCTCCTCAGCAAAATACTTGGAGTAGAAAACCTCCGTAAAGCGGGTCCAAGAAAGTGTAGCCAATGTCAGGGCTACCGAAGCTCCTTCCCACCATAAGCGGGCGTCTCCAGTGAACAAGTAGGTGGCACATCGGAGTCGGTCTGCGTCCCCCAGCTCCATAAAATCGAAGATAACCTCGAGGGATTTGATCCATCCCTCGGCAACCATGGGGTCAGATGCCCCAGAGAATTCCTTCGGGCGCATCTTCATGAATCGCTCATAAACAGCCTCGGGCCCTGTCGGCCTGGCTGCGGCTGCGGCTGTGGCTACGGGTGCGGCATTGCCCCCCGCAAACTGTGCGAAGAACTGTGCCATCCCAGCTAACATCTGGGCACTCATGTCCGGTGGTGGCGGTGGAGGAGGTGGTAGGTCTCCCTCCGGTCTACGCTCCTCTCTGTCCTCTAGGCGAGGCTCCACCTCTCTGTTGCGCTCTAAAATGCGTCTAGGGGGCATACTGGTCCAACATAACCCATACGTAACTAACATGCATAATTCCATAATTTATTTTAAATGAACACTAAAGTACTGAAAATCTGGAAGCATGCTGACAAAATAATTCATGCTTTAACTAAAATGCTGAACAAAATGCTGAACTGAAAAACTTACAGACCAAAGGCGTGGCTTCGTGAGCTTCTCGCGGTCAGTAGTAGTGAAACCCTATACAGAACCTCGCTCTGATACCAACTGTGAAAGGCCTAAAACTCCTTTCTTGAAATTTGCGGAAAATTAAAATTTATTTTTTAAAAGAACTTAAATGGCCTCATTCATAAAATCACTGGTGAATCAAGTTCAATATTTCAAAATATTGCAGCGGAAGAAAATTAAAGTTTTGCCAACAACAACGATTTAAAAATATCCAACGACTGATAAAATTGTTTGCGAAAAAAATTAACAACTGCTGCTCTGAGGTCCTCGGGTGCCACTACTGCCGACCTAAGCTGGCTCACTGGTCCCCGCCCTCGGCCCTGGCCTCATCAGTACCTACAACAATCAAGTCTAGTGAGCCTAAAGACTCAGCATGCATATATCGCAGGTAACGAGTAAAAATCTGAATTTAAAATATGCATGAGTTAACATATCCTGTCCTGAGGCATACTGAAAAATAATCTGTACTGAGCAATTATAATACGTTCATAACTGAACTGATAATCACAGTAAAAATGTTTGCTCCTTGGAGCCTGTACTGAAATAACTGGTAAAATTTTCTGTTGAGATTATGTTTTACGCCTGTGGCCACTGCACTAAGCTGAACTGATCGGTAACTGGCTACCGGGGAGGCTGAAACTGAACTGAGCTGGCCGGTCACTGGCGACCGGGTGGTACCATACTGAACTGATCGGTCACTGGCGACCGTATAAAATAACACTCCCACATAGTGAATGAACCACAAGCCATATCGCATAAATCTAAAAAATAATCATTTTCTATTTAATGCACGTAAAATAATTAACTGGCATAATGAAAATTCCTGTAATTTTACCAACTGGATTGGATTGGATCGTTCCCAGGCTCGCTGCAACCTAACTGTGCCATGAAAAATATGCAATAGCTTAAACATGACCAACTATGCAATTTACGTTCAAAAGATGCGACTATGACGCCTAATGACTTCGCATTTAATCATGACTCCGAGCCAACCTGAACCGACACTGAACCGACGTATAGTCATGATTAAAATACGCTGAAAAATCATAAAATAATGTTCCTAAAATGATAGGGTCGAAATCTAGGTGGAATGGAGGCCAAAACACGAAACGCTCTTTCGAGAGTCAATTTGGCACATTGCACCGTAAATTCTCGTACGACCTCAAAAATGATCCAAATGACGAACGGTTGAAAACATGACCTTCCTAACTCAATGAGGCACTGTCCAGTCCAAGGCCATGGGCTAAAAGCCAACCAAGAACTCGAACGAGCCTTTGAACGACACCGCAACTTGCTGTAATTTCCAGCAGCTGCGCAACTACAAGACTTGCGTTGGTTTCGAGACTATCGGCCATTAGGGGCGTGAACCACCGACCAGAGACTCTTACCAACATCCCAAGGAATGATTTGAACCATGGCTAAGGGCCCTAGGCCAGCCACAATCCGCATCACACCATAACTCAACCGAAGGGTCCAACCGAGAGCAACGTGCATGCGTGTGTAGTGTTTATGCTATGATCGATGTCTCGTGTCGTTCCAATGGCCATTTGATTGACCATGGCACGATCTAGACATCTAGGAGCATGATATGAACCGTGGCTAAGGGCCATAGGCCAACCAAGATCCACACCAAGCAAACACAAACCGAAACCAAAAGCTGAACAAATGAAGAAGTCGAAGGGGTATAGGGGCTGTTGTGATGTTTTTATTAAAAACCGAGGGGCCATGGACCAAGCCACCAAAAGGGCAACTTAGTCACGTCTTAGACATGCTAGGGGAGTGATCCAACCATGGCTAAGAGCCCTTGGGGCAGCCAAGATCAGATCCTTCCTCCATGACAAGAAACTGAATTTTCGAACAACATTTTCTGCACCTATGGGGACTTGCTGTCATTCTGAATTTCCAGCAAGCATGGGGCTGGTTTGAATGGACCAACATGGTCCTAATGCATCCTAATACATGTATACAAGCCGCCTTGGGAGCCTGGAGTCGATCCAATACCTGAAACTCACAAAACAAAAGAAACCGTGAAGCTTGCCAAGGAAATCGAAAATTCTGCATGTGTGGTTTCAAAATGTTTTGACATGGATCTCGATTTTTACTTGAATAAACATGATCATGTACTGAAAAATAAATGATAATATGACTTGATTGAGGTTTGAAAGAAATCTAGACATGCCTGGTTTCGTTTCGAAAGAAAATGAACGAAACGACGACGACGCGGCACGGAGGAGGTGGAGCGCTTCTCTTGTTTACCTTTCTTGCTCTCGATTTTTCTCCCTTTCTCCCTAGCTGTTATTCACGTTTTTTCTACTGAAAATGGGTCTGATTTCGGTGGGGAGGGAGTGTGATGGAGTGGTTATGAGGGGTGAGGAGGATGGTGCAAGATATAAGGATCATATCAAGACCAAGTCTTCATGCATTTGAATTTTGAATTTTGAATTGCTTTCAAATGATCTCTTGGGTGATTCTAGACTATAGTGGCCGATTTTATCATGCCAAACAAGGGTTAGGATAGTGGTCTAGTATTAATTAATTAAGGTGGAAAAATAGCTAAAAGAATTAGCATGCTAATCAACCAAGAATGGGTCAAATGTGAGTTGGCAAGTCCTAGTTTGTTCTTCTAGGGTGTGGCCGAAAATGCATGATAAATGGTAGGGGGAAAATTGATTATCTAGTAATTTAATAACCCTTAAAAGCCTTACTAATCCTTTAATTAATTTAGTGAACTAACCCCTTAATTAAGTAACTTAAATGAGCTCATTTCTTAATCACCTCCAATAATTAAATTAAAATCCTCAACTAACTTAAATAATTACTTAAACTTCTTTTTAACTTAAATGAACTTACTTGCTAGCTAAATTAACTTCTGGAAATATTTCTCAAATCTTAAATTCTATCTCAAAACTCCAACTCCAGTCCGGCCTCACTGAAATAACTGAAATGCTAAAAATCAAACTACTGAACTGAAATAATGAATAATTAACTTCAAATAAATGCATTTAAAATAATTATGCAATGAAGTCAATTAAATTTAAAAAATCTAGAATTATGCATGGCTTATACGTCTACTGACTTACGGGTTCTACATTATATATGTTTGTAATCACCACTACTAGTACCATCATTTAATTAGTAAATTCTCAAATCATAAAAGAAATGATTTCGAACTCATTATAACCCTGATCGACGATTCAAGAGCGCCGATGTATCAAGGATACAAGTCTTGTTCATATAATAAAAATTGAAAATTTCGAATATCAAAATTTTCACTTACCATATTGGACAGCTGTTGCGTGTTTTCTTAGTCCACTTGGTTTCAGTGCCCACTATTTTCTCCATTCCTGAAATGACAACAAAAACAAACCAAAAACGCATAATTCTGTTCGAAACAAGCATAATTTCAAAATTGATTCTAATATAAATTAAGTGCAAATCTTGCACTTATCAAACATCCCAAACTTGAACTTTTGCTAGACCCGAGCAAAATAAAATAAATGCTATAAACGAGGAAAAACAATTACGCAAACTACTATAGTCATGGATCTGCGAAGATATTGACCTCCAACCTATCTAATTTCATGTAATTCACGATTTCTCATGAGTCACGTACGTGTGTGATATGTCAATGTTCATTTACCCAATCGAATTTTCAAATAGAGTTGTCATACCCATTCGCCTTACAAACTCAAGAAATCATCAGCTCAGTGCAGCTCACACTTCATTAAAATCCAAATTCACATTCATAGATCACATAGGACTTTATTGGTGATTAATTGGCTCAATAAATATTCAACAAAAATATATCAAAGATGAAATCACACCATGAGATGCTTGCATGCAAATGATTTAAAGTCTATACGTGTTGACAATGTTTTTAAGGTATCCATAGGCTTGACTTGAACAACTTTTCTCCACTAGTATATTGGATAAATGTGACAAGGTTAATAGGTCTTGTAGGCTTGTAACGTTAGGTCACGGCTCACGGCTACAATAAAGGGTATGGAAATCAAAATTTGAGAGAAATAATCAAATCTTCATCATTTTCACTATCATTTCATTCACCATCACTTTATTGTTTTCTTCCAAATCATATCCTCCATTTTCCAATTTTGCCTTTTTCAACACTTTTGTTTAATTCATTCCTTTGATTGTTTTTCTTTTCCTTCTTTTTGTCTATTTTCAACTCCTTTTTGCACACTTCGATTTTTCTTTTTTCTTTTCAAGGAGTGTTTGAATAATTACAACACCAATGAACTTATTTCTCTCAAAATTAGGTAGGACAATAAGTGTATAAGCTTCATTAGGTAGTTGTTGTGGGATGTAGAATAGATACAAGTGGGGGCTGATTGTATGTCATTGACACACACCACTTGATTTTTTTTTATATATTTTTTTTGTAGGCTCAAAATAGGAAACTATGGATATTTCATGTTGAATTGGTAGGCTCAAAGGCTTAAACGGTTCCAAAGACTGCCTAAATCATTCATATGTCAAATATTATCTGTATTTCGCCTCGAAAAATGTTCTAGCAAGTTCTAGATTTCCGTCAATCCGTTAGTCAACTCATATAAACCAATCACATGCATTTGTTCAACCAAAAATGATATATGAGGTAGGTACAAAAGAAATTTTAAGCATCTCAATTAACTCAAAGCTCAAAGGGCTACAATTGACAGTAAACAAAAAACACAGGCCCAAGGATATTGTGAAAAATTGCCTAGATCATTTCTATGATTGCAAAAGTGTCAATCAATGTCATGATAGAATTACCAAGAATCAGATCTCCATAGTCTATTTAGCATCACAGGCATGCAACTTGTCTCTAAGCAACAATAGTATCAACAAACATGACAGTGCAAAATAATTGTGACTCCTAAGTTATCATGAACACATATATACTTCAGGACCGCAATTCAATTTTCATCATCGGTCACACATTTTACTTATCCATGACTCTTCCTAACAAATCTAGCATGCAAAAAATAAATAAATAACTAAAGAAGAAAAAAAATCAATTTAACTACTGACCAAAAAAAAAAATTAATAATAATAATAATTTTAACAAGCAAGCAAATTTACCCCCCCAAACTTAAAGTATGCATTGTCCTCAATGTATAGAAATAAAGAACACGACAACACATACCTCGCGCACGAGTGTCAGAACTCGGTGCTTGAGTCATCGTTCGCAGCATCTTCAGCATCATCGTCCATGGGCTGCGGCGGTGATAGATCTGGTGGTCGGTAATGTGGTGGCCAGGCTGGATGTGGTGGAATAGGGTTTCTAAAGAATGAGTGTGTAAGATAATAGATTCGGGTTTTAAAAAGAGGGGCCGGTACGCGGCGCGCGCGGTCACGCGAGAAGTGGCGCGGCCGCGTGTGAGCTTCTGTCTTCCTGTAATAATTGAGAGTGCGCGGTCGCGCGAGATCTGGCGCGGATGCGCGCGTGCTTCTGTTCTTTAGGGTTGATGGGCGCGCGCGCGGTTGCGCGAGAAATGGCGCGGAAGCGCGCGAGCTTCTGTGCCTGCCCACTGGTTCTCAGCGCGCTGCTGCGCGAGATGTTGCGCGGATGCTCGCATGCGTCTGTCCACTTTTTTTTATTATTTTTATTTTTTTATTATTATTTTTTTAAATACTCCAATTGACGTCTGGTTCAACTTTTACCTGCACAATAAAACACATGTAAATATCTAATCGTCATATGCGGAGTTCAATAACATAAAAAAAATAATGACAAAATTACTACTGAAAGTAGAATAGAAACAAATAAAGAAAACGAAAGCAATAAAAGATACTGATTGGATTGCCTCCCAACAAGCGCTTGGTTTAACGTCGTCAGCCCGACTATAAATAGACTGCTCAGGGTGGGTCGTATGATTTCTTGGATACCCTTATTGCCACCAGTTGACCTTCAACTTCCATGGTCATCTTTCCTCGTTTCACGTCAATGATGGCTCCAACAGCAGCCAATAATGGTCGTCCTAGAATGACGTGAATGTTCTGACTATTCTCCGTGTCAAGTACCACGAACTCTGCTAAAACCTTCAATTTTTCGATCCGAAGTTCAACATCTTCCGTGATGTCCAACGGTGTCCTGATCGATTTATCTGCCATCTGTAAACTTAGTCAAGTGGGCCGCATCCTGCTCAATCCAAGTTTCTCATAGAGAGAACTTGGCATTATATTTATGCTCGCTCCTGAGTCACAAATAGCTTTTTCCACTAAATGACCCCTTATTTCACATGGCATAATAAATTCACGGGGATCTAGCAACTTCTGAGGACGATTTATGCGTGTTCCTTCGGTAAATTCACATTCCACCTTATCTGCAAACTCATTATTAGTGTGTAGGTTCTTGAGATCTTCAAGACCTTTTTTCTTTTGAAATTCAGCTTGTAATTGTAAAAATCTCTGGGGTAGGGAAGTAAAGAAATATCAATGCATTGATTTAAATCATACCTCTCATATTTCTTACCTCGGGCTCTTTTGGTTGGATTTGGCTTTTCATCCCGAACAGGTGTGGGGGTTCAACCTCCTTCTCTTCTCTGCCTACCACACCAAACTCTTCATGCTGTATAAAAATGGCATTCACTTCTCTCAGATTCGGATCTGCAATCATTTGGACTGCGCCTGACGGTTGAGACGTGAGTTGCTTCGTTATCTGCCCCACTTGCAATTCAAGGATTTTCAAGGTGGCACCAATACTTGCCATGTGGGTCTCTAGGTTGTCAAGCCTAGAATCAGTCTTAGCCATCCTCTTACCAGATTCAGAAACGAATGTCCCGGCCAAGTCTTCAAATGATGGCTTCCCTTCCCCATTTGATATATTGAACCCCGGTGGAGGATTCAACACATTCTTATTATTTTCGTATGAAAAATTCTCATGATTTCTCAATCCCGGATGATAAGTATTAGGAGGAAGGTTACCTCGATATCCTCCATAGCTTCCAAAATTCTTGTTGTTGATGTATTGCACTTCTTCAGGAATTTGCGATTCTTCAACAACAAACGATGTTCCCTCAGTGTTTGATGTACTCAATTTATTCATAGTCGCTATCTGTGTAGTCAATGCTGATACTTGTGCAGTGAGTGATGTGATAGGATCCACAGCATAAACTCCAGTTGTCCTCGGTACTCCTGACCTTTCAGACGACCATTGGTAGCTATAAATAGTCATCTGCTCAAGCAAGTCATAGGCTTGAGCAGGAGATTTGGCGAAAATTGTGCCACCTGCCGCGGCATCCACTGTTGTACACGTCTGACCATTCAATCCATTATAGAAAAGCTCGATTTGCACCCAGTCTTCAAAACAATGATTTGGGCACTTCCGCAACAACTCCTTGTACCTTTCCCACGCCTCATAGAGTTGCTTAAAATAATTCTGCCTGAAAGTACTGATCTCAATCTTCAACTGTGCAGACTTTGCAGGGGGAAATATTTAGACAGAAACCTTTTTGCCAGCTCTTGCCACGTTGTGATGCTCCTCAGCGGAAGTGATTGGAGCCATCCTCTTGCTTGGTCCCTGAGAGAAAATGGAAACAAACGCAATCTAATAATATCGTCAGGAACATTATTAATTTTTACCGTATCTGTTATTTCCAAGAAGGTTCTCAGGTGAACGTGAGGATCTGAAGTAGCAGTTCCAGCGAACTAGCTTTGTTGAACCATATTGATCAGGGCAGGCTTCAGCTAGAAATTGTTGGCATTTATGGTCCCCCGAGCAATGCCAGAATAATGTGCATTGATCACTGGTCTGAAGTGATCTCTGATCGGTATAGCCTCTGGCGGCATATGTCTTTCATTCTCTCTGTTCTCAGCCATGGCTAGGATTTCTTCCCTTCTAGCTTTTCTTAGCCTCCGTGCAGTTCTTTCGATTTCTGGATCAAAGATAAGCAAGTCAGGGCTTTGCGATCTTTGCATGCACTGTCACACAGAGAAAAATGAATGACTCAATTGATATAAAATAAAAATAAAGGTTCTAAATTAAAATCTAGACTAATTGGTAACAATACTGATATAAATTCAAATTTTGACACTCCCTGGCAACGGCGCCAAAAACAGTTGCATGTTTTCTTAGTCCACTTGGTTTCGTGCCCACTATTTTCTCCATTCCTGAAATGACAACAAAAAAAACCAAAAACGCATAATTCTGTTCGAAACAAGCATAATTTCAAAATGGATTCTAATATAAAATAAGTGCAAATCTTGCACTTATCAATAGCTGTCAGTTTAGTGAACCCTTTCACTAAAACAGACAGTTTCACTCTTCTTCCTTAATTAGCAAGTAAGCTAACTTCCATTTCTTCTATCTTATTAAATCATCTTATAAACTCTTTTTTATAAGCATTGTGTTTGATCGTCATCAAACTATAGTCGTCAAATTCAGCTCTTTGAATCTTGACTTTCTCAATGGGAACACAAAATCTGATGCTTGTGTGACCCTCAACGATTCAGGGATACAGCTAGTTGTGGGTTCACATCTCCATGTGATTCAGAATAACATTTATTCTTATTCAAGCTTACTCATATTAGCCACATTCTTTTCATCAACTCTTTGATCAAGAATGTCAGAATTCATTTCTGATTGCACCCATCAGATCATGATAAGAGCATCTAGTAGCATCGCTCCATGATCCCCTAGGTATCGCTGATAGTTTCTGCAACAACCTTATGTCATGGTTAGCTTACAATACAGTCCATTCAATACATATATTGTAGAACCCATAAATCAGACTACGTAGGAGCCATGCATAATTCTAGTATTTAAATTAAAATGATTTTATTTAATGAGAATTTAAATTCTTTTCTTTAAATTTATTTATTTTATGCAGTAGTTTAGTTGCTACCTTTTCAGTTAAATAAGTGAGGCCGGACTGGAGTTAGAGTATTGAGATAAAATTTAATATTAAGAAATTATTCCTAGAATTTTATTTAAGATAAAGAATAATTTATTTCAAGATAAAAGAAAGTTTAAGGATTTATTTAATTAACTTGAGATAAGTAGTAAATAAATTCTTTATGTCTAATAATTTAATTAAAAGCCTAAATTAAAATATGTGACCAATTGAGATAAGTTAATCTAGGTTTATTTTAATTAAGAAATTTCAACTTAACATGTTAACAATTTAATTTAAATATTAAGCCATGCATGCAAGATAATGTTATTCCATAATTAATTTATTAATTCACTAAAATATTTAATGGGTAGATAAAACTCTAAAGAATTAAAATACAAGATTTAAGAAATATTTTCCTCCATTTTTATTCTAATTTTCGGCCACCCCATTTCTAAAAGATTTAGTTTTTGATTTGCAACTCAACTTTGATTACTTTCCATATCCATTTCATGGTAGATAATCCATTAATTTTAAATCCTCATTTAATTAATAATTAATCAATTTCTTATCCTACTTTATCTAATAAAATCGGCCATCACCTTTAATCAATTTAAAAATATTTGACAACCCATTTCTTTAATATCTTTCCTTACCTTTTCTTGTAAAATAATTCCCTAAATTTTATTCACCACTAATTAATTATTTAAGCAATATTCTACCATGTTTATCTAGCAATATTTCCCTCCTTTATTTTTAAAGATTTTAATTAGTTGGACAACTCATTCTTTATTATCTTACCCTTAGTCTTTTTCTAGGTAGATATTCCCCCCACTTTTAAATCACCATCAAATAATTAATTAAGCAATATTTCTCCCTTGTTCCTAGACCCCATGATCGACCAAATACAACCAAGAAATATCCTTCAAAAATCTTTTGATATCAAGCATCTAACAAACTAGAAGATAGAAAGATTTATCTGGCCATTTTAATTCCCATTCATCTAGCAACCTCCCATTTATCTTCCTAGACTTTCCTCCCCTCCCCATTTTCGAAATTTCAGAGTAAAAACCTTCACAAAAAACGTGAGAAGCTTGGGAGAAATAAGAGAGAAAACACAAGAAAAATAAAAGAGAAAACAAGAGAAGAGAACTCCGCCTCCGCCGCGCCGTGTCGTCGTATTAATTCGTTTTCTTTTCAAACGAAATCCAGGCATGTGTATATTTTCCCTTGCTCTTCAATCAAGTCATAATATGATTTTTAAAACCTTACATGATCATGATTTATAGCCAAGAACCAAAATTTTTCAGCAACATGATCACAGAATTCTGCACAGTTTTTTTTGGGGTTCTTCATGATTCACGGTTTTGGCTGTTTTGATGGTTTCAGGCGGTTGGCTCGTGTCCAGGCTCCCAAGGCTGCATCTAGACACGCACTAAGACATGTTAGGATCATATTGGTCCATTCGTTCAAGCCCCATACCCGCTGGAAATTCAGAAATGACAGCAACTCCCCTCTAGTGTCATATTGTGCTTCGATTTTTCGGTTTTGCTGTCAAGGTTGATGGTTCTGATCTTGCCTGTCCTATGGGCTATAGCCATGGTTAGAACATCTCCTTGTTATGTCTAAGACATGACCAAGTCGCCCTTTCGAGGCTTGGTCCATAATGGAATCGGTTTTCAAATAAAAACACAAGAACAGCCCCTTCGACCCTTTCCCCTTTTCTGCATGTGTACTTTTCGGTTTTGATGGTTGGGGTGAATCTCGGTTGGCCTTTGGCCCTTAGCCCTTGTTCGCTCCATACCTCTAGATGTCTAGATCATGCCATGGTCAATCAAATGGCCACTGGAATGGTCCGTGACAGTAAGAACGATTGCAACAGCCCACGCGCAGGTTTGGCTCTCGGTGGGGAAGTTTCGGTTGATTCATGGTGTGGTTTGGATTGTGGCTGGCCTAGGGCCCTTAGCCATGGTTCAAACCATTCCCTAGGATGTTGATAAGAGGTTCTGGTCGGTAGTTCAAGCCCCAATGGCCATTAGCCTTGCAAACGACGCAAGGAAACGCAAACACCGCTGCTGTAATTTTTGACAGCAAGTGTGTTGTGGTTCAGGTGTGTGTTTCGAGTTCTTGGTGGGCTTTTAGCCTATGGTCTTGGACTAGACAGTACCTCATTGAGTTAGGAAGGTCATGTTTTTGGCCGTTTGTGATTTGGTCAAGTTTAGAGGTCGTACGAGAATTTACGGGGCAATGTGCCAAAGTGACTCTCGAAAGAGCGTTTCATGTTTTTGGCCTCCATTCACTAAATTTCGAGTACTGTAAATTTAGGAGCATTATTTCATCATTTTAGGCGTATTTAAATCATGACTATATGTTGGTTCGGTTGGTACGGATTCGTGATTAAATGCGAAGTCGTTGGACGTAATTGCCGCGTTTTCGGATTTAATTGCATAGTTTGGTCAAATAAATCTTTTTGCATATTTTTCATGTTAGATTCAAGTCGCAGCGAGCCTGGGAACGATCCAACCCATGTGTTAAAATTATTACAAGATATTTAATTACGCCATTTAATTATATTACGTGCATAAAAATATAAAATATTCATTTTGAGAATTATACGATATTGCTTGTGGCCATTTCACTATCATGGGATTATTATTTAACCCGGTCGCCAGTTACCAGTCAGTTCAGTTGTACCACCTAGTATACTGTGGCATTAGTCTGATCAGACGCTCATTACTTCACCTCGATCGTCAGTTACCGGTCAGTTTAGTTCAGTTCAGTTCAGTGCAGGGGCCACTTGCGTAGACCATAATCTTACCAGAAAATTATTACAAGCTATTTCATTACAGGGCTCCAAGGAGCAAACATTTTCACTTATGATTTTCAGTTCAGTTATGCACGTATTATAATTAATCAGGACACAATATTTTACGTTATGCCTCATGACAAGATATTTTCACTTACATGCGATTTTATTATTTATTTACTTGTTATTTACGATATATGCATGATTAGTCTTTAGACTCACTAGACTTGATTGTTGTAGGTACTGATGATGTCGGGATCGAGGGCGGGGACCAGTGAGCCAGCTCGAGTCGGCAGTAGTGGAACCCGAGGACCTCATTTTTCAGCATTTACTATTTTATGATCAAACATTTTTCACGTTGCTGGATTATTTTTAATTATTATTTTTACAAACAAACATTTACTTCCGCTGCCATTTCAAACATAAAACTTTATTTATCAGTTTATTTTATGAACAAGGCATTTTAATCATTTAAAAAGAAAATTTTTAATTTTTCCGCAAATTTTCAAACACGAATTTTCGGGCCATTATAGCTGGTATCAGAGCAATGGTTCTGTATATGGTTGTACTACTACTGACCTCGAGAATCTCACGAAGTCACGCCTTCGGTCTGTAAGGTTACATTTACGCATTTTATTTAAAGCATGTTTCCATAAAATATTTTACGTTCATATTTTAATTGTTAAGTGTTTATTTAAATTTAAAAATAAATTATGGAATTATGCATGTTGGGTACGTTTGGAATTGGACATGTCTAAGAATTCGAATATTGGGCTTTAGGAGAGGTTGAAAATGATTTGACTATATTAATTTTTAGGTCAGTAGTGTTGATGTCCTCCTTATGGGTTATAAGTTAATCTTGAAAATTATGAATGCTTTTGAGACTTGTAGAATTTCTAAGAAATTATTGATAATTCTTGGTTGCTAGTCGAGTAAATTTTTGAGGATTTCATATAAGCAATAGCGATTCAAAGACTACGACAATCTTTAGGATTATAAATGTACAATTTGAGGATTTTAAGTATCTATGGAAATGTAAGATTAATTATGAGAATTTATTTAGGATGCATGCTCTATATAGTTGAATTTAAGGATTGAATTGCAGAAATTGAGAATTTTAAGGACCTAATTGTAATAACCAATGATTTGAGGACCTAGGTTCAAAAATAAAATTCTAAGGGACTATTTTCGAATTTACCAAATTTTGGGATTAAATTTCGAGTTCGAGAATCTAAAAGTTTAATGAGGTAAAGATGGAAAATTTTATGGGGACAATGATGCAAATTTCGAAGAGTTGTAGGGCCAAAATGTAAATTTGGAGAACTGTAAGGGTCAGATTGCAATTTTTAAAATTTTAAGGATTAAATGCGAACTTTTGCGGAACACTTGGGATTTTAAGTATTTATAGAAATGTAAGACGTGTTATGGGAATTAATTTTTGGTTTAACAAACTTAAGGCTATTGAACCTTATGATGCGGGAAATCTATAAAATGAAATTGGGAATACTGAGTACTCATGGATAATTGTGAAATTTTCGAGATTTAGGAAAAAAAAATTGATGCTATTCGAGGAAAGTAAGAATTAATTTTACAATTTTAAGAAATTTGAGAACTTATTTAGTAGTAAGTGAGAATTGAACGGTTTAAATGGTAGGAATTTTCGGTTATTTAGGCTCGAAGGAGATATAGAATATTTAGATATTTGGATTATAATGTTATAATGAATGGTAACCAAGGACATTGTAGGATGAATCAATCTTATGCGTGAAAATTTAAGCGTTAGTGAAATCATGTTGTGGCAAATTAAGGATTTAAATTAATGATGATTTAAGGTAAATTTAATCGGCTAGTTAAGTTATAAGGATAAACATGGAGTTAGTAAATTTTTGGTAACATAAGTTTGATGTGTCATAAGTTTTAGTCATGATCTTAACAGTTAAGATTATACCTTGTGAGAATTTAAAATTTTTAGGAAAGTTGGGTACGATGATGATTAGTTTAATTGGTAGACGCACGTAAGAGGTGAGGTGGACACTTTGTCTTGAGAAATTTTGGAAGTCATTAACAAACTTGGGACTAAACGGATATGCGTATTGGAATTATTTTATTAAAAACTATTTGGATTAGGTAAGTTTGAATTTCAAATTTATGGGATATTTGTTCATACGGAAATTTTGAGTGAAATAAAAACAAAAGGGAATTAGTTGTGTTCAATATAAGTTATCAATTGATTAATATTAAGATTTGTATCAAGTAAGGAATCTAAAAGCTTGATATGGGGATTCTAGAGTTCTATGGGTTATAAGTGAAATTGATTTATTAGAGGTAGTCTAATGCTACAATGAGCTAATTTATTAAGTTTTATACGCTAGTATTAATTAAGCATTAAAGATACGTAAGGGTGCGACGTTCGCTTCAATAAGGAAAGTCCAAGGGTCTTAGATCTCAACTTTATTCTAATTGAAAAGGAAATAGTTTAAGCATGTAATTTGTGCTAGAATAATTTTATTATTTAGGTGAAAGATCGGTATCGTATATTTTGGGTTTTATGGATTAAGACCACTCGAACTTAAGATTTGCAACAACGTTATATTGGGATGTACTTCTAAATAGTTAGGTTATGTAAGGTTGGTGCGGTAAGACAAAGATTTGATTCAAGGATCTTAGTCTAATATTATTATGGGGTTGAGATAAGGTTTAAATTTTTAAGTGCTTTACTAAGACCTCTTAAGTCGAACTGCATGAATGCCAATACTTGGACTTGAAGCTTTAACATATCTTGAATTCAATAAAACTAAGAAGGGATTCTGTTAAGATTTCAATATTGGAATATAATAGATCAATGAAAATCTTGGGTATATTATAAGGAAAGTAAGACGAGTTAAATTTGAACATCTACCTTGAGTATGAGGAATTGCGGGATAAGTCAAAATTCGGGGCTATAGTTGAATAGAAATACGTTACCAAAAGTTGTTTTAAGTTGCGAGTAACAAACGAGGATTTTGTTAGACAAATTTATTTAGGATTAAGGAAACGTAAGGACAGCTTAATATTTATCTTATCAGATTAGCGCATCGAACACGTGGATTATTAGGATTCTAGAATTAAGAGTCTAAACTTTTTGTTTATCAAGGATAAGCGAATTTCGAGGACGAAATTTCTTTTAAGGGGGTAAGGGTTGTAGATCCCGTAAATCAGACTACGTAGAAGCCATGCATAATTCTAGTATTTAAATTAAAATGATTTATTTCATGAGTATTTAAATTCTTTTCTTTAAATTTATTTATTTCATGCAGTAGTTTAGTTGCTACCTTTTCAGTTAAATAAGTGAGGCCTGACTGGAGTTGGAGTATTGAGATAAAATTTAATATTAAGAAATTATTCCTAGAATTTTATTTAAGATAAAGAATAATTTATTTCAAGATAAAAGAAAGTTTAAGGATTTATTTAATTAACTTGAGATAAGTAGTAAATAAATTCTTTATGTCCAATAATTTAATTAAAAGCCTAAATTAAAATATGTGACCAATTGAGATAAGTTAATCTAGGCTTATTTTAATTAAGAAATTTCAACTTAACATGTTAGCAATTTAATTTAAAGATTTAGCCATGCATGCAAGATAATGTTATTCCATAATTAATTTATTAATTCACTAAAATATTTAATGGGTAGATAAAACTATAAAGAATTAAAATACAAGATTTAAGAAATATTTTCCTCCATTTTTATTCTAATTTTCGGCCACCCCATTTCTAAAAGATTTAGTTTTTGATTTGCAACTCAACTTTGATTCCTTTCTATATCCATTTCATGGTAGATAATCCCTTAATTTTAAATCCTCATTTAATTAATAATTAATCAATTTCTTACCCTACTTTATCTAATAAAATCGGCCATCACCTTTAATTAATTTAAAAATATTTGACAACCCATTTCTTTAATATCTTTCCTTACCTTTTCTTGTAAAATAATTCCCTAAATTTTATTCACCACTAATTATTTATTTAAGCAATATTCTATAATGTTTATTTAGCAATATTTCCCTCCTTTATTTTTAAAGATTTTAATTAGTTGGACAACTCATTCTTTATTATCTTACCCTTAGTCTTTTTCTAGGTAGATATTCCCCCCACTTTTAAATCACAATCAAATAATTAATTAAGCAATATTTCTCCCTTGTTCCTAGACCCCATGATCGACCAAATACACCCTAGAAATATCCGTCAAAAATCTTTTGATATCAACCATCTAACAAACTAGAAGATAGAAAGATTTATCTTGCCATTTTAATTCACATTCATCTATCAACCTCCCATTTATCTTCCTAGACTTTCCTCCCCTCCCCATTTTCGAAATTTCAGAGTAAAAACTTCACAAAAAACGTGAGAAACTTGGGAGAAATAAGAGAGAAAACACAAGAAAAATAAAAGAGAAAACAAGAGAAGAGAACTCCGCCTCCGCCGCGCCGTGTCGTCGTATTAATTCGTTTTCTTTTCAAACGAAATCCAAGCATGTGTATATTTTTCCTTGCTCTTCAATCAAGTCATAATATGATTTTTAAAACATTACATGATCATGATTTATAGCCAAGAACCGAAATTTTTCAGCAACATGATCACAGACTTCTGCACAGTTTTTTTTGGGGTTCTTCATGCTTCACGGTTTTGGCTGTTTTGATGGTTTCAGGCGGTTGGCTCGTGTCCAGGCTCCCAAGGCTGCATCTAGACACGCACTAAGACATGTTAGGATCATATTGGTCCATTCGTTCAAGCCCCATACCCGCTGGAAATTCAGAAATGACAGCAACTCCCCTCTAGTGTCATATTGTGCTTCGATTTTTCGGTTTTGCTGTCAAGGTTGATGGTTCTGATCTTGGCTGCCCTATGGGCTATAGCCATGGTTAGAACATCTACTTGTTATGTCTAAACATGACCAAGTCGCCCTTTTGAGGCTTGGTCCATGACGGAATCGGTTTTCAAATAAAAATACAAGAACAGCCCCTTCGACCCTTTCCCCTTTTCTGCATGTGTACTTTTTGATTTTGATGGTTGGGGTTAATCTCGGTTTGCCTTTGGCCCTTAGCCCTAGTTCTCTCCATACCTCTGGATGTCTAGATCGTACCATGGTCAATCAAATGGCCACTGGAATGGTCCATGACAGCAAGAACGATTGCAACAGCCCACGCGCAGGTTTGGCTCTCGGTGGGGAAGTTTTGGTTGATTCATGGTGTGGTTTTGATTGTGGCTGGCCTAGGGCCCTTAGCCATGGTTCAAACCATTCCCTAGGATGTTGGTGAGAGGTTCTAGTCAGTGGTTCAAGCCCCAATGGCCATTAGCCTTGCAAACGACGCAAGGAAACGCAAACACCGCTGCTGTAATTTTTTACAGCAAGTGTGCTGTGGTTCAGGGGTGTGTTTCGAGTTCTTGGTGGGCTTTTAGTCTATGGCCTTGGACTGGACAGTACCTCATTGAGTTAGAAAGGTCATGTTTTTGGCCGTTTGTTATTTGGTCAAGTTTAGAGGTCGTACGAGAATTTACGGTGCAATGTGCCAAAGTGACTCTCGAAAGAGCGTTTCATGTTTTTGGCCTCCATTCACTAAATTTCGAGTACTGTAAATTTAGGAGTATTATTTCATCATTTTAGGCGTATTTCAATCATGACTATATGATGGTACAGTGTTGGTTCGGGTTGGTAAGGAGTCATGATTAAATACGAAGTCGTTGGGCGTAATTGCTGCGTTTTCGGATTTAATTGCATAGTTTGGTCAAATAAATCTTTTTGCATATTTTTCATGTTAGATTTAAGTCGCAGCGAGCCTGGGAACGATTCAACCCATGTGGTAAAATTATTACAGGATATTTAATTACGCCATTTAATTATATTACGTGCATAAAAATATAAAATATTCATTTTGAGAATTATGCGATATTGCTTGTGGCCATTTCACTATCATGGGATTATTATTTCACCCGGTCGCCAGTTACCGGTCAGTTCAGTTGTACCACCCAGTATACTGTGGCATTAGTCTGATCAGACGCTCATTACTTCACCTGGTCGTCAGTTACCGGTCCCGGTCTTAAGTTACCGGTCAGTTCAGTTCAGTTCAGGAGCTACTTGCGTAGACCATAATCTCACCAGAAAATTATTACAAGCTATTTCATTACAGGGCTCCAAGGAGCAAACATTTTTACTTATGATTTTCAGTTCAGTTATGCACGTATTATAATTAATCAGGACACAATATTTTACGTTATGCCTCATGACAAGATATTTTAACTTACATGCGATTTTATTATTTATTTGCTTGTTATTTACGATATATGCAAGATGAGTCTTTAGACTCACTATACTTGATTGTTGTAAGTACTGATGATGTCGGGATCGAGGGCGGGGACCAGTGAGCCAGCTCGAGTCGGCAGTAGTGGGACCCGAGGACCTCATTTTTTCAGCATTTACTATTTTATGATCAAACATTTTTCACGTTGCTGGATTATTTTAAATTATTATTTTTACAAACAAACATTTACTTCCGCTGCCATTTCGAACATAAAACTTTATTTATCAGTTTATTTTATGAACGAGACATTTTAATCATTTAAAAAGAAAATTTTTAATTTTTCCGCAAATTTTCAAACACGAATTTTCGGGCCATTATATATATCCCGATCAAATCTACAACCATTGGTATATCGAGAAATGCATATGAATTCGATAACAATGTGATTTATCTGTAACGCCCGAAAATCAATTCACGCAGACCGCATGTATGAAAATTATTAAATTACTAAAATATTTTAATTAAATGATTTTAGATGCGTGAATGATATATTTTGAGTGACTAAATGATTAATTGTGCAATTTTGCTTGAATTAATAATTTAAAGTTTTCAGACGAATATCGATAGGTGGCCGAAACGGAGGACCGTAGACGATTAAGATGTTAAAGATTTGAAAGTTAAAATTGTATTTTTTTGTTAAGAAAATATTATTTTAAATATTTTAATAATTTAAAATTGTTAAGGTAAAGTTTAAATTAATTAGTCGGAGCAAGGGATTTTATATATTTCATAAAGGATTTCTTTGTAAATAGATATTTTTAAATCACTTAATTTAAGGCCTAATGATTTTATTAATCTTAATGGGCCTAATTAAGCTCATTAATTAAGTGTTAAGGAAACCTTTTTAAATTCTTTTTAAAAGAGCCCTACACACACCTAAACACCTAAACACACACACACACACATAAACACCTAAACACACACACGTACACGCCGAAACACACACAAACACTTCACGTCAAATTCAAACAACAGTAACGGCCGAACCTTCAAGGACTTGCAAGGGGGAAGTTTCAAATTTTTTTGTTCATCTGTTCTTCGATTTTCTTCATCGTTCTTCCTTCTAACAATGATCACCCGACTCCCGTGCATCCCAAGGTGGGTTTTTGGTAGAGTTTTGGCAAGAAAAAATGGTAAAAAAAATAGAAATCGTACTTCGTTCGTCGCCGACTTTCACAGCTACGGTATTCGTATTTCGAGCGTTTTAAACGCAAAGGCACGCCATACTTCTTCCTTTTCTCATCTTTGACACCATATTATGTATGTTTAATCATGTGTGCATGAAAAATATGAATCTCTCCATGTATTTTCGTTTTTATGGCTTGTGCATACCAAAAATTTGATTTTTATGCATTAAAAATTATGGTTGTGATGCACAAAGGGGCTGCCATGGTAAGACTATGAGAAGGAACGTTTTTCCACATGTTTAAGGGTTCTTAGGTGCATGTTTAATGGCTGGACAAGATAGGGTAGCAACATGAACGAAAATATTGAGTTTCATGGGCTAGGTTTTTTTGCTATGGTTCCTAAAAGCACACGGCTCTTAGCTGTTGTTGGGATGTGTTCAATAGTCCTAAGAGAGTCTAGTCATGGTCTTATACGGGCTGTGCAAGGGCTAGAAGGGAAGGGTGAAGGGTGCTAGCCTTTTTGGTGTCATGGATGGCATATAGGGGCGCGGGTAGGGCCTTGCTTGAATGGGTTGGGTAGAGGCTGGACATGGTGGTTAAGGGCTGGAGTCGATATTAGCCTATGTTTGAATCATATTAAAACTAGAAGTCTTGGTGCAGAAAAATTCAGTAGCTTCCTAGATGTGTTCAAGGGACTTAATGGGCTTTATTTGGGTAGAATATGGCTTAATTAGGTGTTGTTAAGTTTTGGTTCAAGTTTGGTAAAATTTGGTTAAGTTTCGAGTACATACGAGTCAAAACCGGGAAGTACGCCTAAGTTTAAAAACGAATCGGAGAATCTATCAAAAACCTAAGTTTTAAGCCTAAGAAATATTTATGGGAGTGTTTTAAGGTTATATGTTAAGTTTGGAATGATTTAGGATGTCCTTTCGAGGTCTAAGGATAAATACGAAAAATTATGCTACTACGGGTAAAACGATCATTTTACACCCGAAATATCATGCCACGAGACTCGGGATTGACACTGGCGTTGTTTAACAATCACACAATCGAAACAACAAGCCTTCGTAGTATAGTGTAAACCGAAATCAGTTTATATATCATAATCTCAAATGAAATAACCATTGTCTTAACAATAATGAAATCTAAAAAAAACGACATAGTTTAATGCGGAAACGTAAAACTGAATAACAATAATAACTTTAAACTTAATCTAATTCTCGAACTATCACCATCCCCAGAATTGTTCGGACTCTTCCTCCTCGAGTTCTTCTTCGGGCTTATCTGGGAAGGGTTGTAAAAGGGGTGAGTATTTTGGGAAATACTCAGTCAATGTGGGATATTGAACACAACATAACAATTTTATAACATTTTCGAAACATATATATAAATACAGCATGCTTTTCATAAACGTAACATCGTATCCATAACATAAAAACACTGCGATTTTCACCTTTAACGGTTTATTGACGTCAGTCCCTAAGTTTTAATCATCTAAAGGGGCGAGGCCATAAAACAGTTCTATCCCACCGTGAAGGGCCATATGTTGGAATTCCACCCATTTTCAGGGAATCCTCACAGTGTCAACACATACACGTGACAACTTTCTTAAAAAAACGTATAGACGGGAGACGGAGCTCGACCGAATTTTTAAAACCAAAAACCGAAATTTCATATGCATAAAACCGAAATTTAAATTTTAAAAACAAGCCCACTTATTATAATTATTGATGCTAAAAACTTAGGTGCTTGGCTTCTCAAAGTGGATCGTTCCTTGCTCTTCACTCGGCGGCACTTCGGCTTGGCTTTCTTGGACGATTTTGTGCAGGGTTTCGGCTAGGACAAGCTGCTGGAATTTTCGAGCTTTTCAGCTCTAGGATTTCAAAATTGTGGTGTGAGCATGGCTAGGGTTGATGCACTATTTATAAGGGAGGAGTAGGGGTGTAAGTATGGTATCTAAATCATGCTAAAAATTGCCTCAATCTTACAATATTGACTCCAAATCTCCTTGCTAAATTTCGAAAATTCAGCTACCAAAATGGGGAGATTTATTCCTTGATCTCCTTGCCTCCATTGATTCGAAATTTGGGTTGCTATGTGGGGAGGATTTTGAGCAATCTTTGATTATTTGCTTCCAAGTAACCATGTATCTATCCATTACCACAATGAGTCATATAATCTAGTGGGAAATTTCGAAATCTAGAGTTGTATCCCACCAATCATGCATTATTTAGTTTCCTTATGTCCTTACCTTCCCCAAATCTTCCATGATCTTGAATTATTATCCTAAATTCTAAATTATGCTTAATTTAATGACTTGATCTTGTATTTCCAATTAATTCTCATATATCTCTTCACAATATATGTATCAAAAATAAAAATCCTAACATTTCCTTTAAAATATTTAGTTACAAGGTTGATTACTAGGAAAAAATATCCGGTCCTCACATCTCTCCCTCCTTATGAGAAGTTTCGTCCTCGAAACTTGAGTTGGCTTGGTCACCAAATAGGTAGGGATAATCCTTTCGCATCTTCTCTTCCACTTCCCAAGTTGCTTCTCGCTCTGTATGGTTGGACCACTGCACTTTGACGTAGGAAATAATACGTCAGTCTCAGAGCTTGTTCTTTGGTGTCCACAATTCTGATGGGGACTTCTTCGTACTTCAGTTCTTCTCCCAGGTTCCCTTCGATTAAGAGTGGTTCTACCTCCAACACGTGACTTGGGTCTGGAATGTACTTCCTTAGTTGGGACACGTGGAACATGTTATGGATTCTTGACATGTTTGGTGGCAGCGCCAGTCTGCATGCTAGCGTGCCTACTTTTTCCAGGATTTCGAAGGGTCCAACATATTGAGGGTTTAGTTTCCCCGCCTTACTGAATCGGACAACACCTCTCATAGGCGAGACTTTCACATAAGCCTTCTCGCCCACGTTGAACTCTACAGGCCTCCTTTTCAGATCTGCCCAACTCTTCTGTCGGTCTTGAGCTGCCTTGAGCTTTTCCCGAACGATCTTAACCTTGTCCACGGTCATCTGTACTAGTTCGGGTCCCACTATAGCTTTCTCTCCCACTTCATCCCAAAAAAGTGGCGATCGACATTTCCTTCCATAGAGAGCTTCGTATGGAGCCATTCCGATGCTGCTGTGATAGCTGTTGTTGTAAGCAAACTTGATCAAGGGTAAATGAGTGCTCCAGTTGCTGCTGAACTCAAGAGCGCATGCTCGCAGCATATCTTCTAAGGTTTGGATGGTTCTCTCTGTTTGCCCATCGGTTTGAGGATGATAGGCCGTACTTAGGGTCACTTTCATTCCCATGGCCTCTTGAAAGCTCTTCCAAAACCGTGAGACGAACCTCGGGTCTCTATCAGATAAGATGCTCATTGGCACTCCATGCAGCCTCACGATGTTGTCCATGTATAGTGAAGCCAACTTGTCGAGATTGTAGTTCATGCGGACGGGTAGGAAGTGTGCAGTTTTGGTGAGTCTACGATCACCCATATACCGTCGTGGCTTTTCTTAGACTTCGACAATCCTACCACAAAGTCCATGGAAATATGCTCCCATTTCCACTCGGGAATTTCCAGAGGTTGCAGTAATCCTCCAGGTCGCTGATGTTCTGCCTTGACCTGCTGGCATATCTGACATCTGGAGACGAATTCAGCTACATCTCTTTTCATGTCATTCCACCAGAAATTATTCGTGAGGTCTCTGTACATTTTCGTACTGCCTGGATGGACTGAGAATTTAGATTTGTGCGCCTCTGCCATTATCTTTTGGCAAAGATCATTACTGTCGGGCACACACAGTCTTCTTTTCATCCATAAGATTCCCTTGTCATCAATCTGATGATCCTGAGACTTCCCTTCTCTCACTTGCTCCTAAAGTTTAGTCAGTACCGGGTCTCGATCTTGGTTTAACTTGACGGTCTCTTGCAGACATGGATGGGCCGAGAGGGAATCTAGAGTTACCTTGCCTGGGCCCTTCCGACCTAGCGCATCAGCCACTTTGTTTGCTTTACCCGGATGGTAGCTTATGGTCAAGTCATAGTCCTTCAGAAGTTCGATCCATCATCTTTGCCTCATATTCAGCTCCTTTTGGGTGAACAAGTACTTGAGGCTCTGATGGTCTCTGAAGATTTCACATTTAGCACCATAGAGATAGTGCCTCCAAATTTTTAAGGCGAAGACAACCGCTGCCAGCTCTAGGTCATGGGTAGGATAGTTCTGCTCGTGCGGTTTCAACTGCCTTGATGCGTAAGCGATCACTCTTCCTTCTTGCTTTAGTACGCATCCTAGACCGTCCTCAGAGGCGTCACTGTAAATAGTGAAATCTTTATTCTCTTCAGGCAGGATCGATACTGGCGTGGATGCGAGTTTTTCTTTCAGTGTCTGGAAACTCTTCTCACAATTCTCATTCCAAATGAATTTAGAATTTTTCTGTGTGAGTTTCGTCAGTGGCACGGCTATCGAGGGGAACCCTTCGACAAACATCCGGTAGTAACCTGCCAATCCAAGAAAGCTTCTTATGTCGGTGGCGTTCTTCGGTTTTGGCCATTCTGTAATTGCCTCTACTTTCCTTGGATCCACTGACACTCCTTCTTTTGATATCACGTGTCCTAGAAATGACACACTCCTCAGCCAGAATTCACACTTGCTAAACTTGGCATAGAGCTTATTCTCTCTTAAAGTTTGCAGAGCAAGGTAAAGGTGCTCTTCGTGGCTCGTCTCATAAGGAGATAGATGAGGATGTCGTCGATGAATACCACTATGAACTGATCCAAGAATGGCTTGAATACTCTGTTCATCAGGTCCATGAATGTTGCCGGTGCGTTTGTCATACCAAAAGGCATCACTGTGAACTCATAATGCCCATATCTGGTTCGAAAGGCTGTTTTGGAGATATCTTCAACCCTGACCTTTAAATGATGGTAACCTGTCCTCAGATCCAGGTTAGAAAAGACGGCGGCTCCTTTAAGCTGATCAAACAAATCGTCTATCCGAGTTAAAGGGTATCTGTTCTTGATTGTGATCTTGTTTAGTTCTCTATAATCAATGTACAATCTCATACTCGCGTCTTTTTTCTTAACGAAGAGTACTGGAGCTCCCCACGGGGACACACTCGGTCGAATTTGCCTTTTATCTAGCAATTCTTTGAGTTGTTCTTTCAGTTCCTTGAGTTCGGCTGGTGCCATTCTGTAAGGTGCTTTAGACATTGGCGCAGCACCGAGAACCAGGTTGATCTCGAACTCCACTTCGCGGTTCGGGACCGTCGCCGAGAGTTCTTCTGGAATAACATCTGGGAACTCTCTCACTATCGGGATGTCCTCCATTTTCAGATCGACTTCTTCTTTTACTTCACTGACCATTGTTAGGTAGATGTCCTCTCCGGATTTCATGGCTCTCCAGGCTTGAGATACGGAAAGTAGTGATTTCCGTTTCTTGGATTTACCTTGGTACATGACTTTCTCTTGATTCGGAGTTATGAGTTTGACTTTCTTCCCTTTACAATCTACTATAGCATTGTTCTTGGCTGACCAATCCACTTCTAAGATGATGTTGAAATCGACCATGATCAACTGTATCAAGTCGGCGCTAAAAGTCTGATTAATGATACTAATCTTACAATCTCTGTAAATTTTGCATGTTTCAATGGCCCTACTTGTAGGTGTGGCTATTCAAAAGGGCTCATTTAGTTTCTCGGCTTACATCCTAACTTCTTAGCAAATCTCTTAGACATAAAAGAATGTGTAGCACCGCAGTCAAATAACACATAAGCAGACACTTGCTGAATAAATATGGTACTTGACACGACATCGTTTGCGTCGTCTGCCTCCTCTTGCGTTATTGCACACACCCTGGCATTTGGTTTGTCCTCCTTTGGTTTACTAGGGCCTGCTCCCGTATTTGGCCCAGTTCCTCTATTCGGCCTTGTTGGTCGGTTGACGGTGGTAGGACATTCTGCAATTCTGTGCTCTGATTTCCCACATCCAAAGCAGACACTGCTCGCTCTACGACACTCTCCCAGGTGTCGTAAGTGGCACGTTGGGCAAGGCTTAATAGCTTGGTAGTTTGTGGCAGGCGAAGGCCCTTTTGATGGTCCACCTGACTGGTTAGACCTCTTGAAATTCTGACCGTTACGCGGGGGTTGACTACTCATAGGCCTTTTGTTCTTAAATTCCTTCTCCCTGCGCTGGATATCCGTTTCAGCTCGGATAGCTGCACCCATCAGGTCTGAAAAATTCTTTGGCTGATAGACTGCCAAAGCCGACTGGATTCTGCTGTTCAATCCCTTCTTGAAGCGATGCAATTTCAAGGCTTCATCTGACATAATGGTCGGATCATAAGATCCAAGAGCATTGAACTGGGAGGTGTATTCCACGACTGACATATCCGGAGCTTGAATGAAGTTTTCAAACTCACTCAGTTTGTGCAGTCTGACCTCAGCTGGATAATACTGTTTCAGGAAGGCGTCTCTAAATCGATGCCACGTGATTGGTCCTGCCACCGTCATGGCTGGCAAGATGGCTTCCCACCACTTGCCTGCTTTATCTTCCAGGAAAGGCACTATCACATCCACTTTCAGTGCCTCGGGGACTTCCAACAGTCGTAGCTGAGTCTCCACACTTTACAGCCAACTCTGGCTAACTTCAGGGTCTGTAGTGCCATTAAAAGTTGGGCACCTGTTCTTGCGCAGTGATTCATAATGGAACTTGATGCCATGCTGTGGTGGACGTGGTGGTGGTTGATTGGCGTTTGGGTTCACTAACCCTTGCAGTGTTGTCGCCACGATCGTGGCTATAGCCATCAGGTCTGCTTGGTTCAGACTGAACCTAGGTGGCGGTCCATTATCGCCTTCGTTGGCATTGTTGTTGTTACCATAGCGAGGGTTGCGGTTTTGTCTTGGAGGTCTGCCGGCCATTTCCTACAATTTTAAACGTTTCTAAGAATTTGCGGGGCATAACGACATGATTGAGTAAATAAGTTATGCTGGAACAACTGAGATAAGCAAATAAATATAACTTTATTAAATTTGAATATCGAGGAACAACTGAATGGAAACAAATAGTACTGAATGAAAACAATCGTGCTGAATAACATAGCAATAAAGATAAAATAACTCCTAGTAATAAAGCAAGGTCACTAAGACAGCCTAGTCATCTATCTCTCCGTCGCCAACTGCTGCTATGGGCTCATCTATCTCTATCAGTTCCTCTTCTTCCGGTTCCTCCTCTGGCTCTTACTCTTGCAGTATCTCCACCATATGGGTGAGCTGGGCGTTCTCTTCCATGAGCTGCGGCACCTGTGCCTTAAGTCCCTGTATCTCCGCATCAGCCGCGTCCATCTCATCATTCCAATACTGCTGATACTGTATATGGTACTGTTTCTACTGCTTGATTTGGTCCTTCAGTGCTCCAACTTGCTGAGTCAGACGTTGGTTCACATACGCAAGGTTGTTCACGGCCTCACCTGAATTTTCCAATCTCCTCTTACCTTTGGCATTCTGCTGTTTCTCTTCCTCCAGCTCCTTGCGATAAAGCTCCGAATCCTCTCGTAACCTTCCATGTTGAGACTTGCACTGCTCTATGACATCTCTTAGGTCCATGTTATCACCCCTAACTAGCTCACCCTAATAGATAGACTTGTTAAGGCGCAAACGAATCTCCTCTTTCTCAGCGGCTAAAGTCTCGACCTCCCTCCTCCTCTCACTCAGTCTGGCTTTAAGTCTCTGAATCTGACGGGACTGATAGTGAATGACAAGCTCCTTCAAACGAATGGCAGCTTGGGCACGGGTGCGGAGTCGTATGGGAGTAGATGGAGCCATTTCCTGAAATCAAAAAAATAGAAATGCTCTGAATCGGAAAGAGACAGTATATAACAAGGGACAATATGCAATATATATGAAATTTTCGAAAATTACATAAATATATTTTTTTTTCCAAAAATGAAAAGTTTGGAATTAGACATATGGGTTCGAAGCATATGTCGAGAGGATTCCAGAACAATCGACGGAATCGAATTCGGAATTTCCTATGAGAAGTTATAGGATCTACAAATATATTTCCTAAAACGGTGAAAACGACGTTTCGGAGGCCTAAACGAAATAATTTCGCGATTTCGACCCCTACCTCACGACATAGTCGTGAAAATCGCCCGTTGGGCCGTTTCGGAAGGGATAGCATTGGCTGATTTTCAAAATAACACCGAAAATTTTTCCCGAAAAATTTCTTCCCCACCCGGATTATGAACCTGGCGGCTCTGATACCACTTAAATGTCACGCCCCGAGACTCGGGATTGACACCGACGTTGTTTAACAATCACACAATCGAAACAACAAGCCTTCGTAGTATAATGTAAACCGAAACTAGTTTATATATCATAATCTCAAATGAAATAACCATTGTCTTCACAATACTGAAATCCTAAAAAACAACGACATAGTTTAATGCGGAAACGTAAAACTGAATAACAATAATAACTTTAAACTTAATCTAATTCTCGAACTATCACCATCCCCAGAATTGTTCGGACTCTTCCTCCTCGAGTTCTTCTTCGGGCTAATCTGGGAAGGGTTCTAAGGGGGGTGAGTATTTTGGGAAATACTCAGTAAATGGGGGATATTGAACACAACATAACAATTTTATAACATTTTCGAAACATATATATAAATACAGCATGCTTTTCATAAACGTAATGTAACGCCCCGAAAATTTAAAGATCCACGCGAACAACATGCATGCAATTATTAAATTCCTTTGTATTTTAATTAAATATTTTAATTGCATTAATTAATTATGTGGTGCATATTGATATGTTTAAATTATATTTTTCTACATGGTTGCATTAAAATGTAATTTTTAAAGGTTATTCAAGTTGCGATCGAGGAACGGAGACCGATGGCTGAAAAAACGTAAAATGTTTTTATTAAACAATTGTTTTTGATTATTTAAATTAAGGGTGATGCTTTTTAGTATTTTTGAAAATAAGGGGTTTTGAGGTGATTTTATACGCCGGACGTAATTTTTATCGGTGTTGGTTTTTTTCAACAAAAATACGAAATTTTTGGCAACCCGGCTTATAAATTCACAAACTTATTTAAGCAAAATTATTTTAAATATTTTAACTAATCACTAATGAGCTTAATTGGGCCTAATTAACTTCCTAATGGGCCTAAGCTTAATTAATGATTTATTAACTATAAAATATGTACAAAACCCCACCCTAATTCATTATCATCCCACGCTCCACCTCCCCAATTCTATCAAAACTCTCCCCCACCACCAATAATTCACGGCACACACCATCAACAAACAAGAGGGAGTTTTCAAATATTGCAAGGAAAATCAAGCCACGGTCGTTCGTCGTCGTTCTTCGCAGTCGTCAACGGTTTTTCGTGCGTAAAATACGCAAAGGCACGCCATATTCTCTGTTTACTCATCATCACACTATATTATGTATTTAACTATGAATTGCATGAAGATCAAGTGATACTTTTAAATTATTTTCGTTTTTGTTCAAACATGAGTTTTTAGAGCATGGGTTTTGATCCAAAAATCATGTTTTGTATGTGGTAAAGGGGCTGCCATGTTAGGAGTATAATCAAGGATGTTTACACGAAGCTTTAGGTTCATAAAACACAACCTAAAGGTTGCACAAACATGAATTTAACAAGAAGGAACCGAAACTGGTGGTGGTGAGTTTTGAGGGCTCGGTTTTTGGGGAATAAGAGGCTAGGCCTTGCACGGTTCGTCTGGGGTCAGGGCTGGGTCATGGTCTGAGTCGGGGAAGAATTCTAGCCACGCTAGGACTCGAAAATAAGGGGCTGGGAGGAGTCCTTGCCAAGAAGGACTCCACCCGAGAGCAAGTAAAGAGTGGGGCAGGTTATTGCTGATGCAGGAAAGAAAGAGGCTCGGCCAGGGGCTTTGGGCTGGGCTAGGCTAGGTCCTTAGGGTCCTAGGAGGGTGCACAAGGGTCGGGCCAGGGTCTGGGATGGCTGGGCTGGCTGCTTGGGCGAGAATCGTGAGGTAGGTGCATGGCAGCAAGGGTTGTGCGCAGCTGCTGTATTGTTCAGTGGCTCACTGCAGGTGGGCTCGAGGGTCTGGGTATGGTTTGGGCGTGGTCCAGGGAAGGTTAGGGTCATGGGTGGTCAGTGGTTAAGGGCTGGTAGAGTCCTAGGCGGCTAGGAGTCCCAATGCAACAAGGACACTACAAACACACACACGTGAAGAATTTTAGGTCGACTTCCAGGACGTTTTTGGTAGGGCTAGGGCTGGTTGTTTGGACTGGGCTCGGTCAGTAGGGTCCCTAGGTGGATTTTCTAGGTTTTGGCTCGAGGTGGCTCGGGCGCGGCTCGAGTAAATTGGGAGATGGCTCGGTGTGTTCGTCGAAGGGTCAAAAACAAAAATTAAAGAAGAAAAATTGAATCCATGGGTCCACGGGTGTGGCTCATGACTTGGAGGGGTAGAATAAATCATAAAAAGGTTATGTTAAAAATTTGGGATTAAAATAATGAGTTTTGGATTTATTCGAGATTTAATCGCCGCACGAAACGCTAATTAACGAGTTAATTGAAAAGCCTAGTTTTATGCTTTATAAATATATGGAAAATTAGGTTTAAGCTTAAATAATTATTAAAAGCCTAAGTTTTTAATTTGGGAATTTTATATTAAGGTTTGGTTTAATTCGAGATTAAAATGCATTAATACGTTATATTTAAAGATTAATTTAAAAGTCATCGAATTAAGCTAAATAAAAATATGAAAAAATTCATGTAACCTTAAATAAATATTTGGGACATGTTAGAGTCAATGAAATTAAGAAAATATCAAAAACGTGAAATTTTACGTCTAGGGGTAAAACGGTCTTTTTACACCTAAAAATTAGTAAACGTCATGGCAGTGTCCCGAATGCTGTTTTATATGTTAATATGATTTTTTTCAATGATAATGGATGTTTATATGTTAATATGTCAATTTTAAATGTTTATGGATTTTTAAGACGTTAATATGTTCAATGTTTTATGATTTAATATGCTAAAACGTTTATTTTAAATGTTTATGATCGAAATGTTTATTTTAAACGTTATGAAATTAAAATGTTAATTTTAAAACTGTTCATAGATGTTTATGATTTTTAATATGTTAAGTTATGATTTTTAAATGTCTATGATTTTTATGATTTAATTATGGGTATTTAAAATACATGTTGTATGCTTTGTTTCAAAATAAAAATGATATTATATGCATGTTTTTATTAAGTGGTGATAACATGTTTAAGGACGTGAAGGGATTGTGACTAAATATGTTGGAAATATCGTGAGGGTTATGGTCCCAGTGGGAGCCCCACGATCGTGTTTACTTGGATACAGATACGAATACGTGATACGAATATGAATACGTGATACGAATACGAATACGTGATACGAATACGAATATGTTAATACTGTTGGCCAAGGCCCAGTTGACGGGTGAGAGTGTCACTGGTGTCCCCGCCGCCCAGTACTGTGGTTTTCTTTAGATGGAATCATCGCCTAATACGATCAAGAATACGAGTCACAATCACGATCTGAATTCAACAAACACGAAGATGAACAAGAATACGAATATGAATATAGATACGAATATGGATATGAATACGAATATGAATATAAATATGTTTATATTTTTATGAAAATATTTTTATGCATCATGAAAATGTTTACGAAAAGTACAAGTAATTTTCACTGTTATATGTTAACTGTATTACGTATTACTTGTTATCAATGATATGACATGTTGAGTCCTTAGACTCACTAGGTGTGATTGATGCAAGTGATTTTGATGTTAATGTTTTTGGAGG